>NC_140993.1:104195226-104759585 GCF_052327205.1 Somniosus microcephalus | reverse complement strand
GATCCATTTATATATATAGAAGCTGGATGTGCGCGGCGGTGCCGAGGCTTTTTCGAGGGCATGTTGCTGTTGGAAGAGAGAGAGAGAGACAGCGACTGGTGTGGGGGGGGAAGAGAGAGAGCGTCTGGGGGGAAGAGAGAGAGCGACTTGGGGGGAGAGGAGAGAGCGACTGGGGAAGAGAGAGAGCGACGGGGGGGAAGAGAGAGAGCGACGGGGGGAAGAGAGAGAGCGACGGGGGGAAGAGAGAGAGCGACTGGGGGGAAAAGAGAGAGCGCGACTGGGGGGGAAGAGAGAGAGCGACTGGGGGGGGAAGAGAGAGCGATTGGGGGGAAGAGAGAGAGCGACTGGGGGAAAAGAGAGAGAGCGACTGGGGGGAAGAGAGAGAGCAACTGGGGGGAAGAGAGAGAGCGACGGGGGGAAGAGAGAGAGCGACTGGGGGGAAGAGAGAGAGCAACTGGGGGGAAGAGAGAGCGACTGGGGGGAAGAGAGAGAGCGACTGGGGGGAAGAGGGGGGGAAGAGGGGGAAGGGAAGGGGAGGGGGAAGGGGAGCGGGGGAAGGGGGGTAAGGGGAGGGGGGAAGGGGAGGGGGGAAGGGGAGGGGGGAGGGGAGGGGAGGGGGGAAGGGGAGGGGGGAGGGGGAGGGTGGAAGGGGGAGGGGGGAGAGGGGAGGGGGGGAGGGGGAGGAGGGGGGAGGAGGAGGGGAGGAGGGGGGCGGGGAGTGGAGGGGGAGGAGGGGGAGGGGAGGCGGGAGGAGGGGAGGGGAGAGGGAGCGGGGGGAGGGGAGGGGAGAGGGAGCGGGGGGGGGGAGAGGAGGGGGTTAGGGAGGCTCGCCCCCCCCCCGAGGCTTGCCCTCCGCCCCCCCCTCTCCCCGGAGGCTCGCCCCCCCCCGAGGCTCGCCCCCCCCGAGGCTTGGCACCCCCCGCCGAGGCTCGCCTCCCCCCCGAGGCTTGCCCCCCCCCCGAGGCTCGCCCCGCGATCTCCCGAGGCTTGCCACCACCCCCCGCGACCTCCCGAGGCTCGCCCCCCCCGAGGCTCGCCCCCCCCGCGATCTCCCGAGGCTCGCCCCCACCGCGATCTCCCGAGGCTCGCCCCCCCTCCCCCCGCCCTGCGATCGCCCGAGGCTCGCCCCCCCCCGGCGATCTCCCGAGGCTCGCCCCCCTCCCCCCCCGCGATCTCCCGAGGCTCGCCCCCCCTCTCCCCCCCCCGCGATCTCCCGAGGCTCGGCCCCTCCCGCGATCTCCCGGGGCTCGCCCCCCCTCCCCCCCCCCGCGATTCTCCTGAGGCTTGCCCCCCTCCCCCCCCCGCGATTTCCCGAAGCTCACCCCCCCTCCCCCACCCGCAATCTCCCGCGGCTCACCACCCCCCCGCGATCTCCGGAGGCCCGATCTCTGGAGCCCCGCCCCCCGCCCGAGCCGGCTTCAAGAGCAGAGAGACCCCGCCCCCCGCCCGAGCCCCGGTTGCCTTGGTAACCCTCCTCCCCTCTCCGCCTCCCGATCTCTGGGCCTGAGCGGCCGATTGCGTTAACAAAGACCCTCCTCACCTGTCACGGAGTTGAAGTCTCCGAAAGCGGCCACGGTGCCCCAGGCCTCTTCCCCTGCGCATTCAGGTCAGGAGGCGCGGGGAAGAGAGTGAGAGACAGACTGCGGGGGGGGGGCGGGGGGGGAGTTAGACGCCGCCGCGCTCCTGCTCCGCGGAGCTCCATGCCGCCACCGCCGCACCAGCCTTTACTAAGATGGCGGCAGTAGCGGCGCTCGGCTGAGGCCCACCCCTCCAGCCTTCACAAAGATGGCGGCGATCGGGGGCCGCTTGTTGACTGGGGCCGGGAGGTGCCTAGCTCAGGCGTGGGTGCGGAGGAGAGGCCGAGGCTTCGAGGCCTACCTGGGAAAACGGGGAAAGGTAGGAAAATTAAACGGGGAAAGGTAGGAAAATTAATGAGATTAGATAAAAGATTTAGAAAGTAATTAACTTTTTTTTAAAAACAATATGTGTTTTAAAAGCAACGTTTTTTTTAAAGACGCAGAAAGCGGGAAAAAGAAAGGAAAAGTTTGGAATCAAGATGGCGGCGACTCACCTCGGTTCAGAACGATAAGGCCCGCCCACACACACACCGATTGGTCGACCGTCAGGTCACCAAAGCGTGGGATTGGTCAATCGTCCCATCACTCGACCGTAGGAGGGCCCGGCCGCACGCGCCAGCAACCCGGCGTACGATTGGTCGACCTCGAGGTCACTCTGTCGCTAATGAGTGGATAATGTGATGCTAATGAGCGGAATGTTGAAGGTTTTTCGGATACCGCGGGCGCAATTTTTGTCCGGCCAAAACGTAAATACGCTTACCATCGTTTTGGAATGATGAGCTTTCTTTTGACGTAACGCACGCGTAGGTACGCTCTGTAACTTTCGAGCGCATAGCCGGACAGACGCACACCCGAGGACAGACAGATAGACAGACAGAAGGACAGACAGATAGACAGACAGACAGAAAGAACGATCCGTTTATATATATAGATACCATCGGAGTCCTCAAGCAACATTTCTGCTGCCTAGACTGCTCTGGAGGGACCTTACAGTATTCAGCTGAGCAAGTATCCAGATTTGTGGTGGTATGCTGCATGCTGCACAACCTGGTCATTATGAGGGAACAGCCCTTGACACCAGCTATCAGATGAGAAGCTGAGGAGCAGGAGCACGAGGAGGAGGAAAAAGTGCAAGAGGAAGTGGAGGAAGAGGAAGGGAGGCTACAACATAGACATAGACAGCCCCTTTCTGCCTGGGCTGTACGTGATCAGATTATTCAGGAGCGATACCACTAACCTCAACTACACCTTCCCATTCAATAACAGTCCCATACTCCTTACCTTACCTCTCTCACTGGCCATCACATCGTCTTTTTTCTGACAACACTTATTGGTTCCTCCCTCAGTTCACTGTGGATCTAAAAACCAATATCAAATGCAAAATCAAATCCAAATTTATCAATTAAATACATACAAAATGAAACTAATCATCCCTATGCATTCCCTTAGTGCCTATCTTCCATGTATCTTTACCTTTCCTGGTGCTCCTATGAGGTGCATCCCCAGTGACTGCAGCATGGGTGGTGGAAGGCTGTTGACCTTCAATTGAGGAGACTGCAGATGGACTTGAAGGACAACCTCAAGCAGCTCTGGGCCGATAGGGTCCAGCTTCTGACTGCACCATCTCGACAAGGGCTTCATCAGTCTGGGCCGGTTGGCTGACAGGCAAAAGCAAGGGCACTGGCGGAGTTTCAGGGATGGGAGCAGGCAAGCTGTCCTCCTGAAAGAGGATAGCAGGTTCTTGTTCCATGGAGCCACAGCCACTCTCCCGGGGCAATGCCCAGCAATCCTGGTGATCTGTTGGTGTATAGAGTGCTGGACTGCTGTAATGCTCTGGAAGATCCCTTGAACAGTGATACCCAGAGCCATGATGGCAGCAGTCTGAGCTTCTAAGGCTGCAGCCTGAAATTGCAAAGCAGCACTCAGACCTTTGATGGAAACTGTTTATGCTGCAATTGAAGCTGCTTGTGCTGCAATGAAGCTGTGATATCGGCCATCAAACGTTGCATCATTGTGGGTTCCACAGGTGTGCTGATGGAGGTGACCACCCATTCCTCGTAGGAAAGGATGGGCTTCAAGCTCTGTGCAAAGCCCTGTGACAAGTTGGAGGTGGACTCACCATGCTCCTTGACATGTGCGCAGGTTTTCTGGCAGGCTTTCCAGTGCACTAAGCATTTGGTTGTGTACGCCCATCAACCTACTTCTGTACAAAATCAAACTACTGCGGATGCTGGAAATCTGAAATAAAAACAGCATTTGTAAACCTACTTCTGTAGCCTGGCCCATCAAAGTCCTCATCTGACTCCTCTGCAGCAGAACTAGTATGCGAACTTGCCTTCTGGTGAGCTGGTGCCTGTGGTGTCCTCCCCCCACCCCGCCCCCACCCTGGCTCCTGCGCACTTGTGCCTGGTGTCTCAACACGTGCATCTCCCTCCTCTATCCTAGCCTCTAAAGTATACGCAGTGTCAGTCTCTGAGCTGGTGGCTGCGAGTTTAAGATTGAGTGATGGTCTTCATCATCAGTGTCTTCTTTCTCTTCCTCCTCTGGCTGGGAGGGCTCCAGTTCTTGGGTATCGGAAATGAAAAAGGGACAAGAGTTAGGTTGTGTTGATGGTAGAGGAGAAAGTAAGATGTTCGTGCTTACACCATTTGCAGCTTGTGAGTCAGAAGAGATTGTAAGATGAGGGAGAAGTGGGAATAGGGAAGAAGGATTTGGTATGTAGAGACCTTCATCATGGATCCCTCCAGTGCCACCAGTGGCCATGGCCTCAGTGATGTTCCTTTCCATGATGGCTCCTCCAGGGGGGGTTAAAGTGTGCAGGCACGCTTGTCCTCCTCCAGTTCTTTGCTGCTGCCTGCTGTTATGCGCTATGTTCTCCTGCAAGAAAAAGGGAAGTGTGACAGTGAGTGTCCTGCAATATGTTTGGGTGATGTGGCTGTCATGGTAGAATAGCAGCCAGTGTGTGAGAGCTGTGAGTTGTGGGTGTAAGACTTGCAACAGTGCTATGTATGTGAGGATGAAATAAAGCATATGAATTGAAGGGTTGAGTACTGATTGATAGAGATTGTTGGTAGGTGGGTGATGGGAGCGTAGATAATTGAGTAGTTGATGAGGCTAATGGTGCAGTTTGTAGGATATGCCATTTGAAAATTGAATTCACTCACCTTGACAACTCGTGTTAGATCATTAAACTTCTTCCTGCACGGCATCCATGTTCTTGAAGCAACACTCCTGGCATTGACCTCCCCCTCTACTTCCTCCCAGTGCCTCCTGAGCATATGGCTGGGGGCTTCCTGCCAACCTGCGGATACAGGATGCGCCTCGTTCTCTCCACCTCCTGCATCAAGGCCTCAAGTGCTTCTCAGAAAACCTCGGTGCACAGTCTTTTGCTGGTTGAGCCAGCGTGACAAAATTCTTCAAAATCAATTCACTTCCTGAAACCACCTCCAGCAGCAACAATGCACCTCCCCTTTAAGAGATGCAGGCTGCCTTTAAGTAGCCCTAGTCACTCGTGATATCAGGTCCCCTGCTGATGTGTGTAGCTAATGAACAATCAGGTAGCACTGGCTGCACACAGCAAAAATTGAAGTGTTGCCTGCAGTGCAATGAACTGGCATGGATTAATCGTGTATTGCAATCCTCATGTCCATTTTCGGGGGGTTATCCAATTTAACCCCTCTTGTGTTTTAACCGTATAGCCATTTTAGCTCGTAGGTCACCTGAGAACTCATTTTTAGTGTGGAAGCAAGTCATCCTCGGTTCTGAGGGACTGCCTAAGAAGAAGAAGAAGATTTTAGCTCCATGTTATATAATTAATGCCTACTAACCTATTTATTTAATAATCAATATGTACCAATCCTTAGAGTACAATGTCTTCAGCTCTAAAATTCATCCTTCTCCAAAATGATCACTATCATTGAGGGGAAAAGATTGCATTTGTGAGGACACAGTTTAAACTAATTCTGTCTACATTAGCTATCTGTCTCTGTTCTGTATTAGAATAATGTAAAAATATATCTATATTCTTACATATGTACCTTCCTGAAGTGGTTATTATTCATACGTCTTGACTGTCAGCATCAATGGCGTTGGACCACAGTGGGCATTACAAGTCCAGCCTGATTCTGTCCTCACTTGGGGCTCGATTTTGCCATTGGGGGCGGGCTGGGGCGTGTCAGCTGGTTTTTGTGTCAGGACCCCGACTCCAATGTGAAGTGGGAAAAAAGTGCGATTTTGCCCAAATTGGGCACTTGATTTCCAGCATCTGGAAACCCCTGGCCCAATGAGTCTTTTCATACAGAAAGTTGCCTCCGATGACATCATCAATGCTGCTGGATTTAAGGCCTGCAAGCAGCCTTGCTTCTTCTGGAGACTTTAAACTTTATGCCCATTGTTGTGATCGCTTCATTCAGTAACTATGTCCAGCAATAGGCCAAAGTGTGCTCTAAGGTTCGATGATGCCGCCCTGCAAGCTCTGGTGGAGGGAACAAGATCAAATAAGGAGGTGCTCTTCCCTTCCTCAGGGAGGAAAAGCCTCCCCAGCAGACTAAAGCTGTGTGGATGCAAGTGGCCAAGGAGGTCAACTCAATCTCTATGTGCCGCAGAATCTGGCTGCAGTGCAGGAAGAGGTTTCATGACCTTCTTCGCACAGGAAAAGTGAGTATGACTTTCCCATCACCCTCAACTTGATCCCCATCGCCTCTCCTGCTCTGCTTTGCCAACCTCTTCCTGCACATCCTACTTGACACATCCCTGCACCCTTACCCATTCCCTCTCTCTCTATGGTCACATTCACTTAACTATTCGACCATGCAGCCCTCACATTCCCTATCACTGTGATGCAATGACAACAACTTACAACACAAAGGGAGGGCCCTTTGTCTCCTTCTAAGCATCTATGCTATGGATTCTCTACACTCACTCCTTCATTCTCACTCAAACTCCACTTTTGTCCTTCATTGCAGGAAAAGAGAGCCCTCAATAAGAGGGAAAGAGCGAGGACAGGAGGAGGGCCACCCTCAGTAGCCCAGCTCACCACCACGGAGGAGGCGGCCCTGGAAATCACCAGTGTCAAGGAAGATTCGTAAGTGGGGGACGGACAGACAGGCGCATCACAGCAAGCTGGTGACAGAATAGTTTTTCATCTCTCTCATTGACATTGCATGAGTGACTGATAATGATTCTGATGCTCTAACAGATTGACTTATGATCATCTGCACAATTCAATGTGCATGCAACCTTTACCTCACATCTACAACTCTTTCCTTTACTCCCCCACATGACCATCGATAGCCTCCGTCCTCACTGTCCAGGAGGAACAGCCTGAGCTTCAAGACTCCTCAGAGGAAGCTGCAACGTCTGAGGGTGCAACATCATCAGAATTCAGCGCCCAGCAGCAGTGCAGACACTCACACCTCGGTGGGACCATTGCGAGATAGAGTAGTGTTGTCACCTGGTGTATCACAGCTCACAAGTGAGCATCAGCAGATGGTGGAGACAGGGACAGCAGTGGAGAGTCCTCGTTGGAGGGCGCAGGACTCTGCCAGCTCGGCTCAGCTGCATGTCGACCCTGTGCCTTCGGATCCATCCAGAAGGAGGGCGGTGCTGGAACTCCAGGAACAGGTGCAGGAGTCTCTGGCAGGTTTTGTATCCAGGGTCGCTGCGAGTGTGGAGCGGATGGAGGAGTCAATCGCGAACATGAGCAGAACCTTTGTGGGAGGCATTAGCGCATGAACGCATCGCCACGGAAAGGATGCCAAACTCTGTGGAAAGGATGGCTATGGTAGAGGAGAGGATGGCTACGGCCATGGAAGAGCTAAGTCGCCAGAGTGTTGAAAACATGGTCATTGTTCAGAATAGACTGGCATCTCTTGAGGAGCGATGGTCAGCTATTGAGCATAGAAATCAAGCTGTCATGGAAGTCCTCTGGAGTAGGACTTCCAGTGCAGAAACGGGTCCTCATGGCCCCCCCTTTAGTGCAGCAAGGTGCTGTCAAGCCACTTGTCACCTCTGAAGTGGGGCTGACCCATGAGTGGGATGTTGGTGGCAGACAACAAGGAAGTGGGGGCTCCTCTCCAAGCACTCACATGATCATGCCACTGCAAAGCCCTCGGTCAGAGCCCCACCAGAGTCCTCACCCAATTGAGATGGGCGTCTCATCCCCTGCACAGCCGCAGGAGAAGCAGACTGTTGCTGAGCCCTCACAGGTTCGCAACCCCAGAGGATGGCCGCCAAAGTTGTCGAGACAGGAGCAGCAAGAAAGTGAGCAAGGGGTCTCCACATCTGCTGAAGCCACAGGGGAAGCACGCGTAAGAGGAAGTTAATGCACAAATAGTCACAAGGGTAGTCACTTGGCTGTTATGTTGTGTTCATTTTTGAAATGCCATCAGTTGCTTGTGATAAAAAATTCTGATGGCAAACTGTTGAAGCTGTGGCCTGTGTCATTTCGCAAATGGGACTTCCGCATTGAGGGCTTAGAGCGACTTGCAATTGTCAGTATGGTGGTCAGAGTGATAGGAATCTGCAGGTTCCTGTCCATTGTCGATGCTCTGGTAAGAAAGTGCGAGGAAAAAGTGTTTGATTGTGCAGGCTAAGCAAATCTGGCCAACATGAGTGCGTCCCTTGCATCCCGGGCAGCAATGTGGTCGCGCGCTGGCGTCTTCTGGCCTGTGCAGCTTCAGGTGGGTGAGCAGCAGCTTAGCACTCCTGCTGTTGCTGCTGCTGTTGGGGCTGCTGTTGTTCATGGTTCTGCTGCTGCCACGGCTGGTCTTCATCCGAATCTGATGTCCAAGAGGAAAGGAAATAAATGATTCCCATGCTTCTGGTATATGCCTCAGTTGAGGAAACGCTCTGTCAAGGTGGGGAGAGGGGTTGCCCAGGAGGTCACACTGGAGATGGGTGTCAGGCTCCAAACTTCCACAACAATGAGTAGGCCTGCTAAAAGTTCCCCCAGACCTTAGACAACAAAGTTCTGCCACCTGCAAATGATGATTGCTGAAAACTCCTTTTTAATGGCGGAGCTGCAGCTGTTAGTAAGCAATCCACTTGTGAGGCCACCAGGATTCACTGGCGTGTTCCAGAGGAGACATGTAGGACGGGATGGAGGCGGCATGGAAATGGGGTCTGAAACCCCGATTCTGGGAAAATTGCTTGGAGGCGGGATCGGAGCCGCCCGCCATTTTTTGCGATTTTAACACCTCACACGCCTCCAATCCTGCCTCCTCGGCCCTGGAAAAATTGAGCCCTTGATGTCCACATAAATAAACTTCCAGCAGGTGGTGCTAGTTAGCAAAACATTCTCCCAGTTTCTCCGTCTCCGCCGCATCTGCTCCGATGATGCCACCTTCCACACCAGTGCTTCCGACATGTCTTCCTTTTTCCTCAACCGAGGATTCCCCTCTACCGTGGTTGACACGGCCCTCGACCGTGTCCGTTCTATCTCCCGCACTTCTGCCCTCACCCCTGCCCCTCCCTCCCGGAACCACGATAGGGTTCCCCTTGTCCTCACCTTTCACCCCACCAGCCTCCACATTCAACGGGTCATCCTCCGCCATTTCCGCCACCTCCAACGTGATCCCACCACCAAACACATCTTCCCCTTCCCTCCCCTTTCAGCATTCTGTAGGGACCACTCCCTCCGAGACACCCTAGTCCACTCCTCTATCACCTCCAGCACCCCTTCCCCTTCGCCCAGTACCTTCCTGTGCAAGCGCAGGAGATGTAATGCCTGCCCCTATACCTCCCCCCTTCCCACTGTCCAGGGCCCCAAACACCCCTTCCAGGTGAAACAGCGATTTACTTGTACTTCTTGCAATCTAGTATACTGTATTCGCTGCTCACGATGTGGTCTCCTCTACATTGGGGAGACCAAACGCAGATTGGGTGGCCGCTTTGTGGAACACCTCTGTTCAGTCCGTAAGGGTGACCCTGAGCTTCCGGTCGCCTGTCATTTCAATTCACCGCTCCACTCCCACTCAGACCTTACCGTCCTCGGCCTCTTACATTGTTCCACGGAAGCTCAACGTAAACTCGAGGAACAGCACCTCATCTTCCGATTAGGCACTTTACAGCCTTCCGGACTCAATATCGAGTTCAACAATTTCAGATCATAACCTCGGCCCCTATCATAGTTTTACATATTTTTTATCCATACTTTTGGTCTGTGCCTTTTCCTTTTTTTTCTCTCCCACATGACAGCTATCTTTCATTCTGCCAGCATATTCCACACTTCATCTAGAGCCATCCTTTGTTTCTTTACCTGTCCTATTACCATCTCGTCTCGCCTTGAATATCTCTTAATGTCTCTTCACCCCCCACAGATCTTCCCTTTAGTTCTTTCATTCCCCCCACTTCCCAGCCCCCAAACTTGCTTTTTAATCTGTTTCATTTCCTGCTTTTCCTCAGTTCTGACGAAGGGTCTTTGACCTGAAACGTTAACTCTGTTTCTCTCCACGGTTGTTGCCTGGCCTCCTGAGTTTTTCCAGCGTTTTCTGTTGTTAATTAGCAAAACCCTAATTGCCTTTGTTCCCCTCCATGACTCAGAGGCATCGAGATCAATTGTATTACTCCCAGCTAAGATCAGCTAACATGGCATCAAACACGAGGACCTTCCTGCCCTGTATGGCTTAACTATTCTGTGGATAAACCAGCTGAGTCATTGGGAAACTAGGCAGATGTTATTTAAATGTAACATTGCTGCAAGTACTTTATAAAAGTAAACTTCATTAATTTCAGGTTTACCATCTTTTCTATCTTCCCTCTTTCTCACATTTTCCTCAGATTTCACACTTCCTTAGCTAATTACACATGCGTTGTTTCTCTAATATTTTTTATTTATTACATGTTTCTCTCTATTACTTGATTTAGTTGTTCTGCTACATCATTCCACTGATGTTGCCTCTCTGTTTATATACACAAACATATGTAAACTGTCCTCCTTTTTTATGATCTTATTAAGAAGCCTGTCTTTCTCTTATTGTTCAGTCCTGAAGAAAGATATACACCCAAAGTGTAAACTACATTCTCTCCGCTGATACTGACTGACCTGCTGTGTGTTTCCAGTTTTTTTTTCTGTTTTGTTGCTGATTTCCAGAATCTGCAGTATTTTGCTATTTACTAGTAAAATGCTTTTACCAAAACCAGTGACTTCCAGTTTGAAATGGAGGCTCGAGCATTTTCGGTAGGCCCCATTCCAGTGCAGCACCTATTCAATCATACAATGCAACTTCGCCATTGTCTTTATTTCCATCACTGGAGTTAGTACTGGTTGCACAAGAAAGATAAGGGCCTAGAAATTCAGTAGCGTTCGCCAGCCGTTAACGCCTTAAGAGGGGTAGATTTCCAGCGCTAGGCACTTAGCGCCTGGGCGCAGTCCGATCTGCGCCTACGCCCAACTTCAGTTGACATTTAGCGCCGGCGCAAAGTGTTTGCGCCCGCTCAGCTGCGCGCGCAGCTTATGACGTCATTTCGTCGTGCAACGCTGTTTGTGCGCCCCAAACCGGAAATTCAGTGGCGCCCGCCCAATGTGGGCGTGGCGCTGTTAAGAACTGTGAAGTGGAACGCAGCAGAGGCCCTGCGGGTCTCGGGGAGCACTAATTAAAGGGCACTTAGACTGAACTATAAAGGCCAGCCATTTTGCTGCAATGACTTTAGTGCTTTGGATTTCTGGACAGAGACCAAGGAACGGACCTTACTGATTTGGGACAACATAGGAGAGGTATTTTTGGCTTCTGGCCAGAGCTTGGAAATTAGACTCATTGTGATTTCACTGTTTGCAAGTTTATTATGGGGGCTGCATGGGGTTCCAACCCTCATTTCCAGCATTATGTGCGAAGGGCTCGCAGACGCTGTGTGAGAGGGCCAGCCATGCCTAGACGCAGAGGGGCCATCAGGCGTCGGCAACGTAGGCCTTACCCACTCAGGGAATACCGGCAGCAGGTGTCCTATCTCACCATGACTGCCGCGCATTGTGTTAAGAGGCTGCGCTTCAGAAGGGAGGTGGTTGCAGAGATCTGCCAGCTGCTTCACAGAGATCTGCGTCCACAGCTGATGTGCAGGACGTCTCTGTCGGTGGAAGTGAAGGTCACGGTGGCTCTGAACTTTTATGCAAGCGGCTCCTTCAAAGCCGTTGCTGGGGACATAGCGAACATCTCCCAGTTCGCCGTGCATCGCTGCATCCGGCAGGTCACCGATGCCCTTTTCGCAAGGAGCCACCAATTCATCTCCTTCCCCATGACCCTAGAGAGGCAGGAGCAGCGTGCAGTCGGATTTGCCAGGATCGCCGACTTCCCCATGGTGCAGGGCGCCATTGACTGCACGCATGTGGCTATGCGGGCACCTATCGACAATGCCGAGGATTACCGCAACCGGAAGGGCTACCATTCCCTCAATGTACAGCTGGTGTGTGACCACAGGCAGCGCATCCTAGCTGTCAATGCCCGCTTTCCAGGAAGCAGCCACGATGCATTTATCCTGCGCCAGACTACTGTGGTTGACATGTTCAAGGCACAGCCTCCACCAAGGGGATGGCTTATTGGGGACAAGGGCTACCCTTTGTGTACATGGCTCATGACCCCGCTCCGCGCGCCCAGGACCCCTGCAGAGGAGGCATACAACGAAAGCCATCAAGCCACAAGGAACGTCATAGGGCAAACGATTGGCATCCTCAAGCAACGGTTCCGCTGCCTGGATCGTTCCGGCGGATCTCTACAGTATTCGCCGGATAGAGTCTCCCAGTTCGTCGTCGTTTGCTGCATGCTGCACAACCTGGCTATCCGCAGGACTCAGGCACTGCCACCTCGCATTGGACCACCACCTCAGGAGGATGAGCAGGAGGACCATGAGGAGGAGGAGGAGGAGGAGGAGTACCAGCCCAGGAGGGAGCCACAAGGTCCAAGGGCCGTCCGCCGGCGGCTTATTGAACGACACTTCTAGGCCCCCTGTCAGGGAATGGCTTGTGGCAATGAACGCACCTGAATGCAGCCGCTCCGCAAGCCCTCAGCCGGTTAACGCAACAACCACTTGAAACATGACACCTGGACAAGCTGAATAAATAAAAAGCTTTATTTAACAAACTCAGGGCCCTTCCCACATGAAACAGAAAAACAGACAAGACCCCCAAAAAACAGTCAAAAACATATCTCACTCCCACAACCTGGGGAGGAATCACAAAAATTGTCCTTCCAATTGGCCTTCATCCTCGGCCTTACCAAAATAAGCCCCCCCCCCTCCAGAACACAAACACCCCCATATAAAAAAACATTTGCCTTCTTCTTCGGCCTTACCAAAATAAGCCCCCCCCCTCCAGAACACAAACACCCCCATATAAAAAAACATTTGCCTTCATCTTCGGCCTTACCAAAATAAGCCCCCCGCCTCCAGAACACAAACACCCCCATATAAAAAAACATTTGCCTTCATCTTCGGCCTTACCAAAATAAGCCCCCCCCTCCAGAACACAAACACCCCCATATAAAAAAAACAGTTGGCAACACACTCTACTTGGTGTGCCGAGAGGGCGAGTCCTTGTGCTGGCTTCTCCGGCCCCTGCCCGACCTGTTGCTCCGCCTCAACCTGGGCCCTGTGGGTGTTGCAAGGCTGGGGGAAGGCTCCTGAGGGGCACAATGCGTGACGGCAGATGCCCTTGGGGGTCGGCCTAGACGAAGTCCGGCCCTGGAGGGGCCGGCTGCTGACTGCTGCAGCTGTGGCTGGCCAGCATCAGTCTCTCCAGCAGCTCGTCACACCTTGGCTGGGGGAGTGGCAGTGGCAGCTGCAGCAATGGGGGCAAGCTGGCCAGGCGCTCGCTGGTCGCCAGAGACACTGGCACTCGGCCGGCCTGGCACTGCAGCAAGCGCAGCAATCTGGTGAAGGCCAGACCGCTGTGCTGCAGCAGGGCGGCGGGTGCCCTGGCGATGCTTCTGTGACACAGCGAGTGTGGCAGAAGTGAGTGCGCGAACTGCCCTGGTCTGTGCCCGCATCAGATCAGCCAGTGTCTGGACGGCACCACTCATGGACTCGCGACTCGCGTCCTGTGCGGCCGCGAGTTGCTCGACACCCCTGGCCTGTGCTGCCGCGAGTTGCTCGACACCCCTGGCCTGTGAGTCCCCGAAATTGGCCACACTATGAGCCAGGGACTCAATGGCCTGAGGCAACTGTCCCACAACCCCCATGAACTCGTTGTGGTGCCGCTCCGAGGCCGCGGACATTTCATCAAGGAGGCGCACCTCCTGGGCGAGGACCGTCTCCGGACTGGAGGGCGGACTCTCCCTCTGGGGAGAAGGCCGCCGAGCTGCCCGACCCTTCCCGCGTGCCTGGACGCAACTGGGCCCAGCAACTGCCCTCCCCTGCAACACTTCCCCCCTCTGGGGAGAAGGCAGCCGTGCTGCCCGACCCTTCCCGCGTGCCTGGACGCCACTGGGCCCAGCAACTGCCCTCCCCTGCAACACTTCCCCCCTCTGGGGAGAAGGCAGCCGTGCTGCCCAACCCTTCCCGCGTGCCTGGACGCCACTGGGCCCAGGAGCTACACCCCCCTGCAACACTTCCCCCTGGCTCTCCTCCAGGCAAGACGTGTCCCCTCCATTGCCATCCCCTGGCGCGGATGAGGGTTCCCCTGATGTGCCGCCTTCCTCTTGGTCCTCATCGTCCTCCTCTTCCGAGGGACTGGCACTCTCAGCTTCAGGGACCTCCTCCTCACCAGCTGAAAGCAGGAAGGCACAAGAGTAGCTTTAGAGTGAGGACAGGCCGTCAGCGAGGGAGGCATGAGTGGTGCCATTATGCGCATTGGTGGGACAGTGGCAAAGGATGTAGATCTGAAGCGCAAGGGGAACCAGAGAGGTCCAAACGGTCATGTCCTTACCATTGGGTCCCAGCACAGGGTCGGCATCTCCAATAGCAACGGGGCCAGTCACCCGGCCACGCACGAGTCGAGCCACGCTCTCCTCCAGCTGACTGAGCTGCTGGAACTGGGGACGGCCTCCCCCGGTGACAGTCTGGCTCTTCAAATTCCGTGCCAGCTTGGCCTGCAAGAGAAAGGACGGCCTCTAAGTACGGTGTGGTGCCCTGTTGTTGTGTGCACTGCCTCCCATGGTCAAATAGCTTGGCCAGTGTGTTAAGTGCAGAGAGTGCTATTGATGATCATGCCAGTGCCATAGCTGCGGGAGGAGGGCTGGCCACTAGGCCTTTGAGGTCCCTTTGCCCATAATGTGAGGTGCACATGCAAGGATGAGGAGAACACTGGAAAGGGTACTCACCCTGACCAACCGACTGAGGTCGTTGTACTTCTTGCGGCATTGGTCAGCAGTCCTGGGGACATCGCTGTTGGCTGACACCCTCAGGGCGATTTCCCTCCAGGCTCTCCTGTACTGCCTCCTGGGAGCCTTCTTGCCACTGTCCGGGCACAAGATCTCTCTGTTCTTTTCCAACCCCCTAAGCAGCACCCTCAAAGCATGCTCTGAGAAGCGCTGCGCTCATTCACGGGCCTTCTGCATGGCTTCAGGCGCTATTTGGGTCCACCAGCAGTGTTCAGGCCTAGCTGCAGGGCTCCACTATCCAGGGCGTGGCTGCAGACAAAGTCGACCCTTCCCCCTTTAAGAGCTGGCCGGCGTCAGGGTGTCTGCTGTCAATCAAAACATGACCGCACCTGCGCTGCGCCCGGCCTCGGCGTTATCAGTCCGCACCGCCGGCTTAGCGCCTAAAGATAGGAGTGCAACGCCAGTTTCAGCGCTCGCCCAAACTCCTTGGCCAAAGCTACTGAATTTCGGCGAAGTGGCCTCCACTTTCCGGCTAACTTTAGCGCCCGCCCGACTTTACCGCCCCAAAAGTGGCTATACTGAATTTCTAGGCCAAGAAGTCATAACGTGGGGATTAGCATCATCCCTAGCAATAATAGCAGTGACTAAATATGGATCATTATTAATGCAATTTGATTGCTTTTCTTGTCAAATTATCACTGACTACATTCAAAATTAATTCAGGGACAGATATATTATTTGTGTTCACCAGTCGCTTTATGAAGATTTGTCGACAGAGTCCAGAAAGCTAAGTACAGCTGCGTGTTTGTTTTCTTTTTAGAGACATCACAATTTTATCTTTTTTTCATGCGGCCTTAACACACAAGAACATTCAGTTGTACAAAGTCTGGAGGAAAACGTACACTCTTAATGGGCACTAACAAAACACATCAAAATTCAACATCTCCTGTTTAACAAACACTAATATCTACTTCATTGGGATGAAAGAAAAGCAGTGAATTGTATTTTGTGTTAGTAGTCATTTAAGAAGAAATAACATTGTTTTAATTTCTATTTAGGAACATTGGAGGAGAAAAAAAGAAAAAGACTTGCATCTATATAGCGCCTTTCACGACCTCCGGATGTCTCAAAGTGCTTTACAGCCAATGAAGTACTTTTGAAGTGTAGTCACTGTTGTAATGTGGGAAACGCGGCAGCCAATTTGCGCACAGCAAGGTCCCACAAACAGCAATATGATAATGACCAGATAATCTGTTTTTGTTATGTTGGTTGAGGGATAAATATTAGCCAGGACACTGGGGATAACTCCTCTATTCTTCTTCGAAATATTGCCAACGGATCTTTTACGTCAACATGAGAGAGCAGACGGGGCTTCGGTTTAATGTCTCATCCGAAAGACGGCATCTCCAACAGTGCAGCACTCCCTCAGCACTGCACTGGAGTGTCAGCTTAGCTTTATCTGCTCAAGTCCCTGGAGTGGGAACTTGAACTCACAACCTTCTGACTCAGAGGCGAGTGTGTTACCAACTGAGCCACAGCTGACACAGGGGAAATGAGACCTTATTATGCCCATTTTTCAGGCTTGAAATGGGGGTAAAAAGAACCAATTTTGTGGGGCTATTTCCCGCGCCCCAAGGGCTGCTGAAATATGTCCCATGCCATTTTGGCTCTGACACTATTCAGGCATCCCTGGCGGCCGCCTTAAACAGGCATTAGGCCTGTTGCATATGCCAATGACGGACCTTATGCCTGTTTAAGGACCCTCTTGCAGTCTCCGCTCAGGTTTTTAGTTTCTATAGAGTCCTAAACAGCAGTGTTTAAAAGTGGCCACTGGAGGTCACCAACAAACATGTAAGTTTTAACTTTTTAAACTTACCTTGATATGGAGGCAGGAGGAACAGGCGTACTCCTCACGGCTCCACAGCACTACTGCAGGCTGTTTACCTCCCCCCACCTGCGGACCTACCTGAGGTGCCGCTGCTGGTGTCGCAACTGGTCCAAATTGGTCCTCTCAGAACTGGTGAGCAACCACTGAAAACCACAGCTTGCTGGAAATATGCTGATGAGGCACAAGGCTCAATTTCAAATGAGCCTCAGGTCTCCGTCTTCTGACATGCGCTCTGAGCATGTTGCCGATTTTGGGTGCGAAAACAGAGCTAAACTAATTTCCTAACCATTTTTGGGGGTGAAATTTTGTGCTTGTCAAAGTGAGGGATAAAAGTGCTGGGGAATGGAACGCTTTCCTCTTTATCACCCAGTCTCAAAATCCGTCACTCACAAATCATATATAACATAGGCCAGGTGCAGGGCAAAGCATCTATCAGTCTGCCCAAATAATGGGGGTAAAACTGCTTTCAGTGATATTTGTAACAAATTCTTTGCTGTGTTCATATGAATTTTCTGTGTGTACCATTTTAATGTGTTCATTAACCTGGTTATTTTAAAAGTTTAAAATGCCAATGCCAATTACACCACAAATGTGCCCTAACCCTAATCTCAGAAGATTATCACATACTGCACGAGTGTGGTATTTTACTTCCTACACCAGTCATCGTCATGATTTCTCTCAGGGCCATGCTTTTCTTTGGGTGTTATCAAATGTGAGTAAATGGGAAGGGGGAGGGGCAAAGAGTTCAGATGAAGAATGCAGAGGGGATAGGAGGTGCACCATTCACAGAACGAATCCCAGACTGTGGAACTACCACAAGAGACACAGCTACCTCGACTTCACAACAGAACAATGCATGATGAGGTTTTGTCAGTAAGGAGGCCGCTGCTGGTGTTCGCCCCCTGCACAGACAGTCATCCACCCACACTGTGGATCATCACCAATGGCAGTAATCGTCACCACTGCCCTCAACTTTTATGCCACATGTTCCTTCCAGGCACCGTTAGGGGTCTTAACAGAAGATAGTTGCTAAGCCTTCAATTGCTACATTAAACAGTTAATGGAAGCCCTGCTTTACCTTGCACCCACCAATATACATTTCAGCAATGATCACCAGCAGCAACAACAAAGGCAGCTGCACTTTTACAAAATTGCTCACTTCCCCATCAATGTAGCAGTGAAGGGCATACCAACTGACTCCTGTTGAAGTCCCCATAGATGCCTGGATGAAATCTGTGGCATAAAAGTTGAGGGCAGTGGTGACTAGAATTTGTGTGCTTACCAACAATCCAATGGCATACATAAATAGAAGGGATATTATATCATCAATGTACAATGGTATGTAATCACCAACATAAAATAATGCATATCAGGGAAGTATACACAATGCTTTCATTCTGAGGTAATTAAACCTGATGCAGCTTTTTGAAGGAAAAGGAAGCTTGGTGGGCTAGCCCCTTAGAGATATGGCCAACAAGGTGCACAGATAGGTGGCAACACCTTAGCACAACTCTGCGCACCAAGTAGAGATTAAATGTAATGATACACAGTGAGCAAACATTTGGGATGCTTAGACTATGCTTCAGATTCATGGGATCAGGTATGTATACAATATGCCCCAATGAAGAGGAGGAAAATTGTAACAGTATAATGCACAATATTGTCATGGACAGAGGTCTCACCATGGACTTGAATGAGTTACAGTAACTAAGCATAAAAGACCACAAATATAATTGTTCTTAGAAGCCACTTGCAGCAGGTGAGCCACTACAACCTGGGAGATATAGATATGTGGGGAAGGGCTAATTCTTTATTGCTTCTACTGAGACCTGCAATTGACTACTTTAACTTTCTATTCATAAGCAGGGAACTGCCAGTTAGTTGATCTGTTTAGGTTTGGCACTGAACTGCATGTTCAATTTGGTTTACTTTGAAAAAATTAATCTTTTACTGCACAATAAAAGAATGGAAAACCACAAGATATATTAAAAGTGACAAAATGTTATTTAGTGACTGAGCGAATGTACTGTTTTGTGTGCATATGCTGTAAATCTTCAATGCATTATTTTGTGTTGATCCTTGTGCTTTGTGTAGCTCTGTGTATTGCTCACACATGTCCCCTGGCTGCTATGTGCTCCTCTAGCTGAGGAAGTAGCAGTGTTGGAAGACAGCTAAGCCAATTGGAGAGCTGCCTGCGATTCATAAAGTTGACTACCTGCTTCTGTGACTAACTGTGATGTGTCTGCATCAGTGTCAGGAGTGCTTTTTGCTGAAATCATGCCATCTGAGGTGTTGCTTGCAGCTAATTGTGTAGGGCTACATGGTGGCCAGAACTGTTGCTGACATTACTGTCACTTGACTGCTCCTGTGGTTCTCCATGTATATCATTGCTGGAGGGCATTTCTTCATCATGTCCACTAATCCATCAGAGCATAAAACAGTGGGTCTATATTACATCTAATTACACAAGAACTACAACAGAGAAACAGGCCATTCAGCACAACCAGTCCATTTTGGAGTTTATCCTATTCCCATGTGCCATACGTTTCCATGGAGTAGATCTTGACTTTGTACGATAGTGTAAAACGGGTGAAAAATTGGGAGAGATAGATTACTACTCCAGTAACATAATCACTATACTACTGTACCCTGTAGCAACTTGAGAGGGCACCCAGGGCCTCAGTTTAACGTTGCATCTAAAAGATGGCATCTCTGATAGCGCAGCACTCCCTCAATACTGTGCTGATGTTTCAGCCTGGATTATGTGCTCAATTTTCTGGAGTGGGGCTTGAACCCGTGACCGTCTGACTGTAAGATTCTCAAAATTTACAGATCCCCCAAAACTCAGAGAAAAACCCTAAAGAAAAGGACTTTGGACTCTTTTCTAACCACTTCAGGGTGATAAAATATTGGGCCTAACAGAGGGAGATTCAAGGTCAAAAACCAAGATTTTGGTATTTAAAAAAAAAGCATGTTTGGGCTTGTAAAGGAAAGGCTGCAACAGGAGATGGGATCAACCTCTGTAATAGACAGTTTGAGTATTGGAGTTAGTCAGTTAATCAAGCTGTCTGGGGAACTGTCTAACGTCACTCAGCCCCTATCAGACAATTTACATTCTAACAATAGACCCACGGAAGAGTAGTCCTCACCCAAATTACAGGACCCATCCAAAACATGCATAAAACAAATCATCTCGCCCAACTCCATAGAATTCTCAGTTCCAGTCAGGAAACTCGAAACTGGAACACAATGACTACAATCAAGTAAGAGCTCAACAGCTCATGGAACCATCCTGAAACCATTTCACACATTCATAAACAAGTTACTATTAACGAGCCCTCCAAAATCTTACAATAAACCAGGATTGATTTGGCGTGCAGATTAGGAGGCCCCAATTAGTATACGGGGTACGGCAGGCACCAACCAACACATCCAGCGAACCCCAAAACCGCAAACCAGCTCAACTGTCAAGGATCCGTTTGGTGAGCATTATCCCTGGTCCTCTAGAGCCCAACTTAGCTAGTAAAGTGGGATTGGGAGGGGTGAGGTATTTTTCTACTGTAATTTCCCTTGTGTGTATCGAAGTGTTCCCATTTTATTAGAGTGTTAAGATTGTTGTGTTATATTTTCTGTCTTGAATAAAGAGCAAAGTTTCTTGCACCAAAACCAGTTGTCTGCTGCACTTTTGTCACAACCCCCAAATAAGTCCAACGTCTAGAACCAAGGGAGTGGGAGCGATTCGAACCGCTCATGAGTCAGAGGTGAAGCTGACACACACCACCACCCCCTACATAATGGCGACCATGGCAGGAGCTTGGCAAAAGGGATGTGATGCAGTGGACACTGTTTTTGAGGAGAGAACTAAGATGGAAGAGAGGATTTCCTCTTATGTGTTCCAGAAAGTAAATATAATAAAGAAATGGGTGCTCAGTCTGTTGCGCGCTGCAGCCAAGTGGACTGAGAGCAAGGACCACAAGAAATCTGTGGAGAAAGCCATCTGGTTGGTATGCTCCCAGCGACAGATCCAGCTTTTAGACAAACACACTGAGGCACTGGCAGAAGAGCTGCGGGAATCAGCTCAACTGTCTTACACAAGGGCTCTAGCAGGGGAATGGTTATTGGCAGAGCTAACCGCCCAAAATCAGGAAAAAATGCAGATAGTAGAGAAACATAGAAACAGACAGGAATACTTTCAGTGTCAGGTCACCGAAGCTAAAAACAGTGAACTGGCGTTACGGGAAGAGAACGCCCTCCTTGCCAAGCAAGTAAGAGAACAGGAGGAGAGGTTGAGAGATGTCCAGGCAGCTTACAAGATAGCAAGCACTAGGGCGTGTGAGGCAGGAGATCACGGCCTCTGCCAGAAACAAATCAAGAGTTTGAACTTTGCTCTGTCCAGGGCCAAAGGCATGGTATGCCTAATAAGCCTGAGTGTGGCCTGGGTGGACCTGGAAGTGCAAGGGGAAACTGTTCGGATGCCACCTGTGGCACCGGAGAACGGCCCGGTTTGGCAGCAGGAGGGACGGACGATTTGTGAGGCCGGCAGGGAGTGCACACCACCACCACCTGTGGCGCCGGGTTTTAACTCGATTTGGCAGCAGGGAGGGGTGGGCGAACCAGTGCAGGAAAGGTCAGAGCCGGGGCCGATGTGCCCGGTCCGGCAGCAAAAGTTTGGCCCGCCCGGTGGTGGTGGGGGTCAAGGACCCCTTGAAAGCCAATTCGTGGCTCCCCACGGCACCCAACAGCTTAGGGCTATGGTAAGCCACCTGAGTAAGCTCACCCAAAAGGGGGACCCCTCGGTCCACTTCATGGAAGTGGAACAGGCAGCGGGTATCAATGACTGCGATGACTCCGAGATGGCAAAAATGCTCCTTTTCTCCCTGGGTGGCAAACTCTACCAGTCCCTCTCTGCGGAGAGTAAAAAAGGGCAGGGCGGATACGCTGCTATCCGGGAGGAAGTTCTGGAGGCCATGGGTATGAATGATGGTAGTCCCTTCTCCCGGGTGGAGAGGACAACACAGCTAGCACGGGAGACCCCACAGGCTTTCGCAGACCGACTGTGGCCTGTGTACAAGAGTGCCTGTAATGGGGTTCTCGACCGGGCTCACCTGAATCAGGACGAGCTGACCCACTGGCTCCGAAGCCTGGTGGCGAACAGTCTGCCACAGATCAGAGCCAAGGCTGAGCTGTGGTTTGACCCGAAAGACCCCCAGGTCACCGAGGAGACAGTGGTCAGACAACTGACCCTGGCTCACCGGAACGGTAGAGGGGTAGAAGAACACCCATCAAAAGGAATAGTACATGAAATGAAACCTAGTAATAAGAAAGAGTGGCACCAGGAAGGGGGTAACCCTTCTGACACGAAGCGTAACTGCTTCGGGTGTGGGAAGAATGGGCATTGGAGAACGGACTGTAGGAATCCGTGGAAGGATAAGATAGGAAAGAACCCCCCAGCTCCTGCTCCAAGAACCGAAACACCGACCTCTCCCCCCACGTTAGACTCAGTCGTAGCTGCGATCCAAGCTTTATTAAATGGCCCAGGAAAGGTAGCCACCGCCACTGGTGCTTTAACCCCATCTGCCCCATACAACCCAGACCTATGACTAGAACCAGCGCAGCCTGTCTACCTGTGTCCCCTTGAAAGACGCGCACAGGAAGAGACCTCCCATAATATGGGGGAATACCTGCGGTGCCAGGTTACGGAGGCCAGGTTAAATGAGCAGGCCTTACGGGAGGAGAACGCAAGATTAACAACGAGAGCTGACAGTTTGGAGCGTCAGCTAAGGGACAATTAAAATAGCTCATAAGGAAGCTAGAAGTAGGGGTTATGAAGACTCTGATCACGGTCCCTGCGAAGAAAGGATTAAAAAATTGACCCAAGCATTGTCTGGAGCCAGAGGCATGATCTATTCAATGGCACCAGGGGAAACCCGGGTGGAGTGGGACGAGGAGAGTCAGGAAGCAAAGGATAAGGTTAAGGACGGAGATCCTCAGCCAGCAGCTGTGGCAGACTCACAGACCGCACTGGTGGGAGCAGTGGCTTGTGTCACTGGAGGGGCCGTCCCACCTATTATTTGGGACTCAGGCACACCCCCGGTAGCCGGAGCCTTAAGAAGGTCTCCTCGCATGCCACAGCCTAAACTACCGTGGTCACCAGCGTATCAGTTTAAATGGTTCAGCCCCAGAGGGGCCGCAACCCGAAAAAGAATGCCTAAGGTCAGGGATCAGTCTAGAGATAGGGATCCCCAGCCTGCAGCCTCCAACGGCGAGGGACTCACAGGAGAGGTAACGGTGGGCAAAGAGAACGAGAGGGGTCCCCAGCCTGCGGCCTCAGGCTGCGTGGAACCCACAGGACAGGATAGGGACTTAGCAGCCCCACAGAAGGGGCTGTAGTATAGGAGGGGACACTCCCCCGATCATCTGGGATTCAGGGAAACCCCCAGTTGTTTTAAGAAGGACTCTCTGGGTCCTGCGGTACAGGCCACCTTATGCCCAGGCGTACAAGCTGCCCAGAAGCCGCAGAAGACAGAGGCCGAACAGGAATTAGCCTGGCTGCCCGGAGATGGGCGGCGGATGTACATAGCTTTTCTGATGAATGTTAGGTGTTTTTTTTACAGTTTTGGTAGTTTTAGGTTTTATTATTATTTAATTATTTTACAATAAGTAAGTTTAAATTTCGAGACTCGATCACTGGTCAAGCCAAGAACCTTCTCGGGACATGGCTATCTGTTTTGTGTGTCCCTACAGAGAGGAAATCGGCATGAGGAGGGTTCTGCTCCTGCTCGCCCTGGTAGGGGTGAGCATCGGTGACCGAGGTGACATGGGGGACTCCCACATTTATGGGTGCTCGGGAGAGAGCGCGCCGATCGTTACCGCTGGGGGTGGCGAACCGGGTGTGGAGGAGCTCGCTATTTACTTCCATGAGGGAAGGTGGCCAGGGTGGCTGGAGTCTAACTCTACACAATACTCCAGCCAGACTGGGTTCACCTATGGGGAGGCCTCCATCCCGTGCCCCAGGGTACAGGTCGTTGCTACAAGGGTCAGTGTCACTGGGGGGAAACTTATGTATCTTACATGCAAGGGACGGATTCCCCTGGATAGGTGGTGGTGGCTCAGGAAGCTGAGCAGGGACATAGGGGACCGTACAGCTGACTGGGAACGACTGGGGAACAACACCCACCGGACGATCACAGGGACCCAAGGGGGAGTGAGTGTGTGTTGGGATGAGTGGTGGGAGTTGGAACAGGGAATCTATATCTGCATGTGGGGATCAGAGAGAGCCTGCCCCACAGGCATATCCATCATCTTCTCCAGACAATGGCAAGATGCCGGGAAGGGGATGGGGTGGGATTCTAGCCTGCATGCATGCGTGCTCCCACACTCCCCGATCTCAGTCAACGCCACCGAACTCGTAGCACGCACCCGAAAGCCCCTGCACACGACCCCGACATCACGGATAGTAATAGAGAGGTGTCCTACCACCACCAAGGGACCAGGGAATGGGTTAGTGCTAGTGCCGACCAAAAAGGTACTATACCAGGGGGTACACTATGCAGTAGCTTCAGTTATCCTAAACCTTACCGAAGTACACTTACCTGAATGGTGCCCTAAGGAGACAGAACAGCTATACCAGGCCCTACTAAATGAAATATTTAGGAAATTCTACAAATTCAACTTTTCCAACATAGACAAAGCAGAGCTGTACACATTACACGCTGAGCACACTATGGGCGCAGGGAGACAAAGAAGGGGAACCTGGAACGATATTTTCACAACCTACAATACAGGATCCTCGGTAATAAATAGCTTGGATGATATAGAACTGCAAACACAAATAAATGGTCTAAAAACCCAACTACGAAAGATCCTAACGGAAGAAAACACAGTGGTAGGCTCAGGGCTACACGAGGACCAAGCTATGACGGTCCATTTAAAGGAGATCATTGCTGAGCTAGAAAAGCACGCATAAACAGTAAATGCACTCATACGGGAGGATAGGAACGCTTCAGATCAGGCTGCACAGAATGAGGTGTGTGTGCTATACGGGGCATGGTTACTGGGCCGCAGCAACCTGGAGGACTTAAAACAAGATTTAGTCGCTTCCTGGATTAGCAACAAGCACCTCGCAGCCCTCCACCCGTTTAGCAATTCGCTGAGCCCGTGTCAGCTCCGCCTAGCCTCTGAAGCCTACCCTGTCCCAGTAGATTGCGGGCGTTCCAATCGCACTATCATGGGGATAGTAGTGAGGATGCCAGTCATGGGTGGGACAGCCCGACCCGCACCGGTACACAGGGTGGAGAACATTGGGATCATTCAAGGGGGTGCACACGTCCCTTTCGCAGCGGTCCCACCTTATGTCATAAAGTGGGAGCACGCTATGACAGGTACTGACCTCTCCGGGTGCCGGAGCCTGGGTGCACACATAATACTGTGTCCCCATCACTTGAATGCCTATTCTAGACCACAGTGCGGGTTTAAAGCTGCTGGTGCACAACCTATGAACTGTACCATGGAGGTAATGGCACAAGACCATGTTCCCCCACAGGTAGCATTCATAGGATGTGGGACATATTGTGTCACCACAAGTGCGCCCCACTACCAGCATGGACAGCACATGTGGTGTCCGGTGAGTGTCAGCAGTTTCTGTTTTAAACCCGAGGCAGAAGTTCAAGTGGCCCAGGAATGGATTGTCCCCATTCCTGAACCCTCCACTGTTCACCTCACTGTCAGGGAAAACATAACCAACCTGCAAGACTATGTCACATTCTTTGGTTATAAAATTCCCCCTCTACCCGAACATCTTACCGCCCTACTCAAAGCTGTAGAAGTATCACAAAAACATTTCTATACTCTAGAACAAAAGACAGTCGAGATAGGGGCCGAGATTTCAGACATCATAGTTCCATCCTGGTGGGATATTTTTGAAAATATAGAGGTCCCTTCCTGGGTCAGAATGGCTTCCCATATTTTAGTGGTCTGCCAACTCGGTATAGTCTTCTACTTACTGTGCACAAAGTGCAAGGGGATGGACAGAATGCTCCGATCCCGACATGAGAGAACATGGGACTAGCATTACAATAAAGTCTATGACCAGGTATGGGATGAGCCTTAATCATTATTAAGATAAAGTTTTGTGACCGTGTATTATTTTTCTATATATGTACCATATTTTCCAAGTGGTGCAGGGGTGTTGGACCCCCTCCGTGCTTGGGTATGAATGTAACTGAATTCTTACCTGTGTATGCATCTGAACACTACATCTAAAGGGGAATGCATGTTTTGGGTCTTAGATAGGTAAACTACAGGGGAAGGTTGGCTCTCGAGGATCAAGAATTTTGCTCACCCAGTATGATACTCTAGCAAGTAAAGTATCACAGGGGGGACTGTAAGATTCTCAAAATTCACAGTCCCCAAAACTCAGATAAAAACCCTAAAGAAAAGGACTTTGGACTCTTCTCTAACCACATCAGGGTGATAAAATATTGGGCCTAACAGAGGGAGATTCAAGGTCAAAAACCAAGATTTTGGCATTTAAAAAAAAGCATGTTTGGGCTTGTAAAAGAGAGGCTGTAACAGGAGATGGGATCAACCTCTGTAATAGACAGTTTGAGTATTGGAGTTAGTCAGTTAATCAAGCTGTCTGGGGAACTGTCTAACGTCACTCAGCCCCTATCAGACAATTTACATTCTAACAATAGACCCATGTAAGAGCAGTCCTCACCCAAATTACAGGACCCATCCAAAACATGCATAAAACAAATCACCTCGCCCAACTCCATAGAATTCTCAGTTCCAGTCAGGAAACTTGAAACTGGAACACAATGACTACAATCAAGTAAGAGCTCAACAGCTCATGGAACCATCCCGAAACCACTTCACACATTCATAAACAAGTTACTATTAACGAGCCCTCCAAAATCTTACAATAAACCGGGATTGATTTGGCGTGGAGATTAGGAGGCCCCAATTAGTATAATTGAAGGCCTGTTTTCTCAAGAAGACACACAGTTCAGATCAGCAGTTACACAGTTACAACAAGTTCTCCACAAACTCTACAGTTTTCGGCAGTTCTCAGGAGTTCATCGAGTTCGAAGAAGTTCACAGTTCTGGAAGCAGGTCAGCACACAAGAAGAAACCAGAGCAACAGTTTCAGTGACCATCAGACACCTTGCGGCAACAAGGGCCTTACGAAACAACCAACTGGGGTACGGCAGGCACCAACCAACACATCCAGCGAACCCTGAAACCGCGAACCAGCTCAACTGTCAAGGATCCGTTTGGTGAGCATTATCCCTGGTCCTCTAGAGCCCAACTCAGCTAGTAAAGTGGGATTGGGAGGGGTGAGGTATTTTTCTACTGTAATTTCCCTTGTGTGTATCGAAGTGTTCCCCATTTTATTAGAGTGTTAAGATTGTTGTGTTATATTTTCTCTCTTGAATAAAGATCAAAGTTTCTTGCACCAAAACCAGTTGTCTGCTGCACTTTTGTCACAACCCCCAAATAAGTCCAAGTTCTAGAACCAAGGGAGTGGGAACGATTCGAACCGCTCATAAGTCAGAGGTGAAGCTGACACACACCACCACCCCCTACATGACTCAGAGGTGAAAGTGCTACCAAGATCCAAGGCTGACATCAGCTGTGGCATTTTCAACCCAGTTCCTAGTGGCACAAAACTTCTGAGAGCTCAGTGCAGTTAATTACTCACATGGAAATCTCACTTGTAGAAATGACGAGGCTGATGACTGAAGGAAATGGAAGCAATAGGGTGCTCTCCTTAGTTTTGGGTTAAGGCACATTATTGGGCAGAATAAGAGAACTTCATTCTTCATTATGCTTGGGGCAATTCATTCCTGGCAAAATTGGGTGGAAAAGTGTTCCATTCCCAACATTAATATCCTTTAATTTGATGAGCAGAAAAACTCAGCAAAGTTATATACAATTTTAAAAAGGTAAATCACATAGTTATGCAGAACTCAGTCTGTAGACATTGTGTCATGCTGTTCACATGTTGCTGCAATCATGTAGCCAAAACTTCATGCTCATAGTGATTTTTTCTGGGAGAAACCGATTTAATGGTAGTGAGAAAACACAATGCCTGACTTGAGCATTGATGTTCTGGGAATGTTTGTGCGTAGTCTAAAAGTTTCCTAATTCCATGCACCATTGTTCTTGGAGCTGAAATCAGGTGCTCGACCTCGAGTGTCAATTAGGAATAAAAAGGCAGAGTAGAAAATCTATCCTGATTGTTGCTGGGAAGCTAAGATTGATTATAAAGATGGGTTTGGTATGATTAGGTCTGTGTACAATTTTTAATGTAGCGATTAATGCACTTGCATTAATTCCTTTTGTGTTACTTGGTGTAGTTGTTATATGCATAACTTTCCAAAATGTAAAAAACTATTTTATTTATCAATGAGTCAACCTTATAGCCAAAGGGTACTACATACATGAGTCTTACTAGATTGTGGAGACCCACATAAGCAGATAGCTAGTGTATTGATTTCTTTTTGGGTTCAATAAAGACTCATTTCTGAAAGAGAATGTTGTTTAATCTAAAGTCTTGTTCAAGATTTTCTACAGCTTTTTACAGAACACACTATGCTGTGATGCATCTAGAATGAAACTGAAAGTAAAACTCCTCTGGACTGCTTGTCTCTCACATGACCTCTGCTGGTCAGGCACAAGTAATCAAAAACACAGACAAATATGCTGTAAGGCATAAGTAATCAAACACAGACAAATATCATCACTATTTGCTGATATCATTACAGCTAGGTCTTCAACTTCTTCTAGACAATGCTTCAAATACAGTTTTGTTTATAGAACAGTATGGTCTTGAAATTCCTTGGGCCATGATCCTGGTCACGATTCAGGTGGTTATGGTGGAATCATGTCCAACAGTGTCATCCAGTGTTGAACAACGTTCCCTGTAAGCTGTGCTTTGTTCTGCGCTGCCTGTTTCTTTTAGTGCGTGGTCCCTTTAAATTTCCGTGCATGCGCGGTACATACAATGGCAAAGCAGTGAGCGGCCTGCGCAGGACCTTTCCCATTGCTGTGCAGCCATGCGGTCGCGCAGCAATAATATCTTGTTGTACGAGGCCCCTTGGGTCGGAGCGATCATAATATGATAGGATTCTTCATTAAGATGGAGAATGAAGTAGTTGACTCAGAGACTAGGGTCCTGAATTTAAATAAAGGAAACTACGATGGTATGGGGCGCGAGTTGAGTAGGATTGATTGGGGAATGTCACTCAAAGGGTTGACAGTGGCAAACATTCAAAGACCGCATGGATGAACTACAGAATTTGTTCATCCCAGTTTGGCATAAAAATAAAACAAAAAAGGTGACTCAACCGTGGCTAACAAGGGAAATTAGGGATAACATAAGATCCAAGGAGAGGACATATAAATTGGTCAGAAAAAGCAGTAAACCTGAGGATTGGGAGCAGTTTAGGATTCAACAAAGGAGGACAAAGGGATTCATTAAGAAGGGGAAAATAGAGTATGAGAGTAAGCTTTCAGGGAACATAAAAACTGACTGTAAAAGCTTTTATAGATATGTGAAGAGAAAAAGATTGGTGAAGTCAAGCGTAGGTCCCTTGCAGTCAGAATCAGGGAAATTTATAATGGGGAACAAAGAAATGGCAGACCAATTAAATACATATTTTGGTTCTGTCTTCACAAAGGAGGACACAAATAACCTCCCAGAGATGTCGGGGAACATAGGGTCTGATGAATGGGAGGAACTGAAAGAAATCAGTATTTGTAGGGAAATGGGAAATTGACGGGATTGAAGGCCAATAAATCCCTAGGGCCTGATAATCTACATCCTAGGGTACTTAAGGAAGTGGCCCTAGAAATAGTAGATGCATTGCTGATCATCTTCCAACATGCAATGGAATCTGGAACAGTACCCATGGATTGGCGGGAAGCTAATGTTACCCAACTATTCAAAAAAGATGGTAGAGAGAAAACGGGGAATTACAGACCGGTAAGCCTGACATCGGTATTGGGGAAAATGCTAGAGTCCATTATAAAAGATGTAATAGCAGAGCACTTGGAAAACAGTGACAGGATTGGACAAAGTCAACATGGATTTACAAAAGGTAAATCGTGTTTGACTAATCTACTGGAATTTTTTGAGGATGTAACTGGTAAAATAGAAAAGGGAGAACCAGTGGATGTGGTGTATTTGGACTTTCAGAAGGCTTTCGATAAGGTCCCACATAAGAGATTAGCGTGTAAAGTTAAGGCACATGGGATTGGGGGCAAAGTATTGACTTGGATAGAGAACTGGTTGGCAGACAGAAAGCAAAGAGTTGGAATAAACAAATCTTTTTCCGAGTGGCAGGCAGTGACTAGTGGGGTACCGCAGGGATCGGTCCTTGGACCCCAGCTATTCACAATCTATATTAATGATCTAGACAAGGGAACTAGATGTAATATCTCCAAGTTTGCAGATGACACGAAGCTGGGTGGGCGTGTGTGCTGTGAGGAGGATGCTGAGAAACTCCAGGATGATTTGGACAGGTTGGGTGATTGGGCAGAAGCATGGCAGATGTAATATAACGTGGATAAATGCGAGGTTATCCACTTTGGTGTCAAAAACAGGAAGGCAGATTATTATCTGAATGGCAATAGATTGGGAGAAGGGGAAGTGCAATGAGACCTGGGTGTTCTTGTGCACCAGTCGCTGAAGGTAAGCATGCAGGTGCAGCAGGCGGTTAAGAAGGCAAATGGTATGTTGGCCTTCGTAGCGAGAGGGTTTGAGTACAGGAACAAGGATGTCTTGCTGCAGTTGTACAAGGCCTTGGTGAGACCACATCTGGAGTATTGTGTGCAGTTTTAGTCGCCTTATCTGAGGAAGGATGTTCTTGCCATGGAAGGAGTTCAGCGAAGATTCACCAGGTTGATACCTGGGATGGCAGGGATGACGTATGAGGAGAGATTGGGTCGATTGGGCTTATACTCACAGGAGTTTAGAAGAATGAGAGGGGATCTCATTGAAACTTATAAAATTCTGACAGGACTGGACAGACTAAATGCAGGAAGGATGTTCCCAATGGTCGGGGAGTCCAGAACCAGGGGTCACAGTCAAAGGATAAGGGATAAGCCATTTAGGACAGAAATGAGGAGGAATTTCTTCACCCAGAGAGTGGTGAACCTGTGGAATTCTCTACCACAGAAGGCAGTAGAGGCCAATTCATTAAATATATTCAAGAAGGAGTTGAATATATTTCTTAAGGCTAAAGGGATCAAGGGGTATGGGGAGAAAGCAAGAACAGGGTACTGCATTTGGATGATCAGCCATGATCGCATTGAATGGTGGAACAGGCTCGAGGGGCTAAATGGCCTACTCCTGCTCCTATCTTCTATGTTTCTATGTAACCCAAAAATTGAGGCATTCCCAGCAAAGTCATCTAATACAGGGACCAAAATGCAGCTAAAAATGCATAAAAATGCAAAAAAGGAAATAAAAAGAACTTCAAAAACTTTAAAAGGCCTGTGAACTCCCAAACACTCCAGAACACCCAGTTTTTAATGGTGAACCTCACATTGTGGGTGGAGCCCAAAGTTATAGAATTTGGGCCAGGCCATTAAACACAAAAGCAAAAAACTGTGGATGCTGGAAATCTGAAATAAAAACAGAAAATGCTGGAAATACCCAGCAGGTTAGGCAGCATCTGTGGAGAGAGAAACAGAGTAAATGCCGGAATTTTTACCTTAGAATCGGGGTGGGTGCATTTGGGCCGTATAGCGGGTCACCATCACGAGGTTTTCAACAGCGCATTCTGCACTGTGCGTTTAACTGAATTGGAGCAATTAAATGAGTTGTTATAAATTTCATAATTCATCAAGAAACTACTCATGAAATAACACTGGACGGCCAGCTGGTGGCGCTGTCCAAGGAGTATAAATACTCGGGCATTGGCCCCAGCTTTCCAGGGACATTTTGTAAGACAAGGAACTAGTGAAGTACAACTAGACCTCCATGTTCTGAAACAAGTTGATTAAAGCCTTGCTTTATGCTCAAACCAAGTGCGTAGTGAGTTTTATTACGTCATGAGTTATGTGGGTTTCCCAGCCAATTAACTGGAGCGGGTCTGATGACGTCACTGTTGACTCATTTTCAGCTTTTCACCTTCAAAGGAGCCTTGCACTCATCACAGTTGAAAGTTGTTGGAGGAGGCTTACAGGTGGTTGGGAGAGGTGGCTATTCTTATCTATCAAAAACTTTTGTGAGGGTGCAAGGAAGGATGGAGTCACAGCGCCAGAAGGCTGCGTCCAGGTTCTTGGATGCCTCCCTGGAAGTCCTGGTCCAGGGAGTCAGAGCACGGAGGGAGGTCCTATTCCCTGGTAACAGTGGGAAGAGACCAGCCAGTGAAACCAAAAGGGCATGGCTGGAGATTGCACAAGAAGTCAGCAGCAGGTGTTTAGTGAGCCGCTACTGGATACAATGTCAGAAGAGATTTAATGATCTAATAAGGTCAGGGAAAGTGAGTGCAATGTCACACTTAACTATATCCTGATGTACCTGTCACCCCAACCCCATCACTCTGCCTTCCCAGGCCTACTCCTGCAGGTCACTCCTCACACCAACCTACCTTGCAGGTGCACCCATCCCTCACTGTCTTTCCACCTACTCACATTCCCATCTGACTAACCACCACTGACACTCACCCTGATCCTAATGCAATCCTAGAAAGTAACACCACAGAAGGAGGCCATTTGGTAATGTCATGTCACTCTCTCATAGTCACCCTCTACAGGTATAGCCCGTCTATCCCTTAAACTCATTCTATCACTCTCATTCAAAGTTCTCTTCTTTCTCTCCAGGGAATGCAGGAGAAGAGAGTGCAGAACAGGAGAGAAAGAGAAAGAACTGGAGGTAGCCCTCCAATATATACTAATTTGACACCAGCAGAGGAGGAGGCTCTTGAAATAAGTGGAGTGACAGAGCTGCTGGCGGTGGGACGGAGAGAGGGGGACCTCCCAGCAACCTGGTGACAGAATTAAATATCCAACATGACATACAACAGTCACTCATGGTGACTGATGTCAACGGCAGTGAAATATCATCATGTGCATAATGGTAAAGTTACACATTCTCATCATAAGACTTCTAATTCATCTCTTTACTCTCCCATACATCCATCAAGTGCCCCCCCCACTGTCCAGCCGGAGGAGGAAGATGACTCCTCAGAGGACGTTCCAGCCTCTGAGGGTGCGCCATTACCAGACCCATGCGCACCCAGCACCAGCGCAGATACGTGCACGTCGGTGGGTCCTGTGAGAGAGGATAGTGTTGTCACCTGGTGTCTCACACATCACAAGTGAGCAAGAGCAGATGGTGGAGGTAGGGACAGCAGTGGAGAGTCCTCGCCGGAGGGCGCAGGGTGCTCCAAGCTCTGCTCAGCTGGATGTAAATGCTGAACTACAGGGGTCTTAGATGAGCAGCAACAAATGCACAAGGCTCTGACAGCTTTTCCAGCCATGATGTGCACGATTGTACAGAGAATGAAAGAGTCCAACTCCATCATGAGCAGCACCATATCACAGGCGATGGCGATGACGTGCTGTTTAATGGAAAGGATGACCACCTGCACGGAGCAGCTAATGCACCATTCAAACGAGAACATGCCTGCTGTGAACAACAGCTTGTAGATGCTTATTGAATTCATCTCTGAAGAGATAGCAACATTGTCTTGGGCGTTCATCGCCCCGCTGATGTGCAGCCAGGTGCTCTCCAGCTCTTTGCTAGGAGGGAAGTGCGGGTGGCTCATGAGAGGGATGATGGTGAGAGGGCACAGGGAAGTTGGAGCTCTGCTCAAAACACTCACACATCTCTCCTGTTGCCTGCCCCTCAGTCAGAGCCCCACATGCTGCCTCGGATCCCGATGGCCGAGTCTGCCCCTGCACAGTCACAGGAGGAGCAGTCTTTGACAGGGCTCTCACAGGCTCCAAAACCCAGAGGACATCGGCCAAACATTTCGAAGCAGTCACAGCAGGGAAATGAGCAGCCTGCCTCTACCTCTGCTGCAGCCACATCGGGTTGCACCTCATAGAAACACTCAGAGAAGAAAAAAGACACAATCGTAGATGCACAAGGGTATGCACATGGGTGTTTGGCAAAATGTTAGTGTTAAGTTTCAGTTCTATTTATGATGCACGTAACATTATTTGTTTGCACAACTTTCCCATCTTGTCCATTTTTATCTGCTACCTGGGAAGTGGCCTTGTCAGTTGGAGTGAATGGTGAGACATTACTTAACCTCGAGCAATGGGTGTATGTGTGACAGGAATGGTTTGGTCATTTTAGCACTGCTTTGTGGTGTTGGTGGGGTGGGGGGGGGGGGAAGTTGGTACAGTATCTGGAAGCCACATGGGTGCACTGGTGCAACTTAACTAAATCGGGCCATTATGAGGCCATCCCAGGCCTCCCAGGCAGCAATGTGCTGGTGCCATCTCCACTTCAGGTTCCTCCTCCACATGTTTCACCTGTTCCTCCTCCTCATCCTCTGAAGAGGCTGTGCCCTCTGCGCCTTGCTCTTCCTGCAGCTCCATTTTTCGCTGCTGCTCTATGTTGTGCAGCGCACAGCATATGACAATGATTCTGGAGACTCTGGCTGGTGTGTACTGAAGGGCTCCTCCAGATCTTTCAAGGCATCTGAAACATATCTTCAGCATGCCGATTGCTTGCTCTATGACACATCTGGTCATGATGTGGCTTTGATTATAGTGCTCCTCAGCCTCATTGCTTGGCCTCCTCAAGGGTGTCATCAGCCATGTCTTCAGTGGATAGCCCTTGTCTCCAAGCAGCCAGTTGGTAAGTCTGTTTGGAGGTGCGAAGAGTGGAGCGAGGGTGGACTGGCACAGGACGAAAGAGTCATAACAGCTCCCTGGGAATCTGGCACACAAATGCATGATGATCTTTTTGTGGTTGCAGATGAGCTGCACAGTGAGGGAGTGGAAGCCCTTCCAGTTCACGATCACTCTTGGGTGATGTGGGGGTGCCTTGATGGGCACATGTGTGCAGTTGATGATGCCATGCACCTGTGGGAAGCCAGGCAGAGCCACAAAGCCGAGCACCCATTCTGTCATACCGGCTTCATCAGTGGCAAAGTGTACATAAGTGGCTGACTTGTGAAACATGGCATTGGTCACCTGGGTGATGCATTTGTGGGCGGCCGACTGCGAGATCCTGCAAACGTCTGCTGCAGATCCCTGGAAGGAACCTGAGGTGAAGAAGTTGAGGTTGGTGGTGATTTTGACAGTACTGGTAAGGCGTGTCCATTAGGTCGTCTGGGCAGCAGGTCTTGTTCCAGCAAGCTACAAATGTCTGCCACAACCTGGCGCGATAGCCTGAGCCTCCTGAAGCACTGCTGTTCAGTCATGTCTGGGAAGCTCATCCGCTGCCTGTATACCCTGTGTGGGGGGTATCACCTCCGGTGCAGTGCACCCCTGCACTGATCCCCTCTCTCCTGTGGAGCATCAGGTCAGTGAGGAGAAGCCTGCTGGTGTTGTTGCTGCTGCTGCTGGTGTGGTTGCTGCTGCTGATGTGACTGTTGCTGCTGCTGTGACTGCTGCTGCTGCTGGTGTGGTTGCTGCTGCTGATGGTGTGGTTGCTGCTGCTGCTGGTGTGGTTGCTGCTGCTGTTGGTGTTGTTGCTGCTGCTGCTGGTGTTGTTGCTGCTGCTGCTGGTGTTGTTGCTGCTGCTGGTGTGGTTGCTGCTGCTGGTGTGGCTGCTGCTGCTGCTGGTGTGGTTGCTGCTGCTGCTGGTGTGGTTGCTGCTGCTGCTGGTGTGGTTGCTGCTGCTGCTGGTGTTGTTGCTGCTGCTGCTGGTGTGGTTGCTGCTGATGCTGGTGTTGTTGCTGCTGCTGCTGGTGTGGTTGGTATTGGGGCTCATCTTGGTCCAAATCTGAGGTCAAAGTTGAAACAGCATAAGCGGCACCCATGCTGATCTGATAGATGCTAGATAAAGTGAAGATCAGAGGCACAATCTTCCAATGTAGTGAGAGTGACTTGCAATGTGGTGAGAGTGGCTTCCGAAGTTGCAGAAATTACCTGCAAACTCCTGAAAGCAAAATCTCTGCACAAAATGGTGTCAGCAAGAGCCTTTCCCTTAGGCAAGGAAGCAGGTGTAAGCTGTGTGTATTTATGTGCTTTTTCCAGCTGTCACTTAATGAACTAGCACAATGGCCACTGAGCTTCCGCCTTCCCTTCACAGGCGAGGTTCTCAAAATCCATGAATCCCATGCACAAGCAGTTAAAGATGAAACCTCACGTTAAAATGGTTCTTAAGGGTCTCTCAAGGGACGGTTAAGTACGTCAATAAGGTTGCCTGCCTCTCCTGAGTGGGTCCGTGGCACGCTTCGAAACATGCCGAGTAAAATGTGGAGGTTGGTGGATGAAGGCGGGTTCCCGACGTGCTGTCATATTTCAGCGCTTTTAACTGCCGACCCGCTCCCAAACCCACATGCTCTGCCATGTGAATATTCTGGCCAATGTTTCAGGTCAGTGACCTTTCATCAGAACTGGAAAAAGTTAGAGACATAACAGGTTTTAAGCAAGTGTGGGGCAGGGAAAGGGGGTAGGGGAGGAAAGGATAAAGGGGAAGGTCTGTGATAGGGGGGAAGGCAGGAGAGATTGAATGGCAAGAGGGGTGATGGTGCAAGGCAAAAGATGGTAATGGGACAAGTAAAGAAACAAAAGATGGGTCTGGAAGAGGTGCAAATGGGAATAGCAGAATCATCAACAGCTGTTGTCTGAAAAAATGGAGGCAGAGGTTATGATCTGAAATTTTTGAGCTCAATTTGAGACAAGTAGGCTGTAAAGATGAGATGCTGTTCCTTGGGCTTACATTGAGTTTCATTGGAACATTGTAGGAGGCTGAGGGCAGAAAGGTCAGAGTGGGAGTGGAGTAGAGAATTAAAGTGACAAGCGACTAGAAGCTCAGGGCCACCCTTGCGGACTGAATGGAGGTGTTCTGCAAAATGGTCACGCAATCTGCGTTTGGTCTTCCCAATGTAGAGGAGACCACATCGTGAGCAGCGAATACAGTATACTAAATTAAAAGAAGCACAAGTAAATCGCTGTTTCACCTGGAAGGAGTGTTTGGGGCCCTGGACAGTGGGAAGGGGGGAGGTAAATGGCAGGTGTTGCATCTCCTGTACTTGCACAGGAAAGTGCCATGGGAATGGGAGGGGTGATTGAGGAGTGGACCAGGGTGTTGCAGAGGGAACAGTCCCTTTGGAATGTTGAAAGGGGAGGGGAGGGGAAGATATGTTTGGTGGTGGGATCACGCTGGAGGTGGCGGAAATGGCGGAGGATGATCCGTTGAATACTTTAATCAGGTTGCGAAATTGGGCAGTCCATGAATGGGGTGTTTGAGTTTGGGCACCTGATTTTGTAACCCATGACTCCTTCAGGCCCTCACAATATTTACCCTATAGTCTGATCAGAGGTCATTTTAGGCCAACAGATTCCTTATTACCACCAGCAATTGCAATTTAAAAAAAAAGTGGAACTTCTCTTTCTAACCATTACTCTACCAAGAATACATAGTTCTGATCTGATCTGGATGGATGATGTAATTCTGTTCGTGCTCATTTTTTCCATGTTGCACTCATTTAACGGTAAAAGCTACATATATTGATGCGCTCACCTGATTAGGCTTTTGTAGGTGGAAAACTGGCAGTCATATCTCTGCAGGTAGTTTTATGGTATAGAGCTAAAATTCTATCTGGATTATAAATGTAGGGTGATTTGCAACATTAATTCCACATTTATTTCACTACCCTTCCAAAGGCAAGAAAAGTGGAATCAAAAATTGGGGTGTAAAATAAAATCAGAAATCTGCTTAGAAGATTGTATTTGAATCAATATTTCCACTGATTTATTTCTGTTTGCACTGTCCCTTCAGCAGTAACTCCCAGTTGCCAGTTCTGACACCAGGTAATAACTGCCCAGAACAAATCCAGGGCCCCGATTTTAACACCAATCAGGTGGGTGGTGGAGTAGAAGAAAATAGATCTGGGCTATTTTAACTCCTGGGCCTCATTAACATGCCCTCGGTTCACTTCTCACGTGGGATGGGCAGATAGTGGGCAAGAAGTGGCTGCTGACCAGGCGGTCCTTACCTGCCCACTGGAACTCAGGTAAGCTTGGGGAAGTGGGTCTCATGGTAGGGAAGGGTGGGACGTTTCCAGGGCAGGGAGAACCTAAACATTCCTTGTGGGGCCCGAAGGAGCACTCCTGGTCCTCCTAGCCCCATAAAGGAAAGTGTAACACTTACCTTTTGTGGCCTCTTCTTCTGCCTGGCAGGTCCTGACTGGCCTTCACCTGGTGGGAAAGTCGAGGCCAGAGTTAAAATTTCAGTCAGGCTCGATGACATCATCTGCATATTTAAAGAAGGACCCTGCAGGCTTTGAGTGGGCGGCCTAGCCGTCTATCCATAAGCCTCAGTGAAAATCACAATCAGCAGGATCCAGGCAGCTTTCTGGTGGGTAAGTAACCTGGGCCATTTTAACTGCCCATCCGTCTAGGTTCTGCTGGGTGAGTAGGATGAAAATTGCGCCCACAGGTCACAGAGCCCAAATGCAAATAATCCTTCAAGAAAATAAAACTTTCTCCCTGATGTCCAAAGATAAGCAGATAAAATTGCAGATTATCAATCCAACTTTATGATCCATACTTAGAGCTCTGACCAGTTTCACTCATGGACCCAGCATTGTGTGGGCCATTGTGCTCCATGCAATATTTGATCATTTCTGTCTGTTCTTCAACCACTTTCTTAAATAGATGATGCCTCTTTTAAGGAAATTAATCAATCCAGAATGAACTACTTTTGCTAACAGTTCACTCCAATATCCACTGCTTTACAGGAATAATTAGTCTAATCTCCAAATTCACCTCAGGCTTGCTAATTTTGTACTTAGTTTTCCAGTTTTGCAACTATAGTGCAAGTTAAGTAACTGCCTATGGCCACATTATCCACGTCTCTCATCCTTTTAAAGTCCTGTCTCTTAATTATTTTAAATCTTGTTTTCTCTAATAAAGACAAGCTCAGTTCTCTAAATTTATATTCACAACTTAGCATCTGAAGTCCTGGAGTGTCCTTGTCACTCTTCTCTAAACCATTACTGATACATCAATACCTTCCTGAAGGGGCTGTCCAAAACTGATGAGAAACTTTGAGTGATCAATAATCACATCCAAATCATTTGATAACTGTAAACTTTTCCAGTGTGCATCAACTTAACCTAGAATTTCCTTCAGCTTTGGCAGAGTGGGCTTTGCACCCATCCAATTGTCGTATGTTCCGACCCCAGCAAATGTCCAAGGGTCAGCCTACTTAAAATATTTTTGGTGGACTCCTGGCAGGATCCCTACTTGTGCCAGGGAGCTATTCTTGGGAAGGGGGGGATGGTTCAGGTGCCTTCAGTAGCGGAGGAGGGGGTGCCTGCAGCTCAGCAAAAGGGAGCTTAAATTTCCATGAGCAAAATGTAAAATTCTTATGGGGAAGGAATGAATCAATCCTCTCTTTAGGGCGAATATTAAAATCCTAAAGGATCTTCCACTGGCCTTCCACAATGCTGGATGCCAGTAACATGCTGGCATTACTTGTGTCCATTACTATGGCAGCAATAACTGGAAATATAACTTGCAATCCTGTCTTAACCACTTACTTTGAATGTGCCTGCCCATATTTGGTGCAGCTCCAACAACAGTTAGAAAGCAGATGTTGACTCTATAGAAACCTGAAATATAATTTCTGTGGCCTCCATTATTTCTTCCTCCATTTCCTTCAGGCTCCTTGGATGTATCCTGTCAGGTTCAGGTCCCTCTTTAGCTGAACTAACTTCTCTAATCCTGTCCTTTTATTTATTATAATATTTAATCTTACTTTTAACCAATTCAGGATTGATCTCCTCCCCAATATCCTTCTCTTTTGTAAACATTGATGTGAAGTAGTTGTTAAGTATCCCAGCCAATTTCCGTTTTTCCTCTACTAACTTGCAATACTGAGGGAGTGCTGCACAGTCGGAGGTGATGTCTTTTGGATGAGATGGTTAACCAAGGCCCCATCTGTCCTCTCAGGTAAAAGATCCCATGGCACTATTTTGAAGAAGAGCAGGGGAGTTATCCTCGGCGTCCTGGCCAATATTTATCCCTCAACCAACATAACTTAAACAGATTATCTGGTCTTTATCACAAATTGACGGCTGTGCTTCCTACATTACAGCTGTGACTGCACTTCAAATGTACTTAGTTGGCTGTAAAGTGCTTTGGGGCATCCTGAGGTCATGGAAGGCACTATATAAATGCAAGTCTTTTTTTTCTCTTCTCTCAGGAATCCTATCTCACATTTTGCAATTCTCTTTTTACTGATTTATTTGAATCATTGAATCATAGAAATTTATGGCACAGATTGAACTATCGTGTCTGTGCAGATTGCTTTACTGCTCATTTTAATATTTTTTTAGATTTTCTCGTCATACTGCCTCCTTGCTTTTCTTATCCGTTTCTTAACCACTTTCCTTATTTTCTCATATTTTGTCCTATTTTTATCATATGCCCTCTTCTTCAATTTTATTTTTCTTTAATTTATCCATGGTACTCTGAAACTTGAAATAGTCTCCTTTTTTAATGGTATACGTTCACTCTGCTATCTCCTTTTTAAAAAATATCCCATTGGTTATCTAGAGTTCTGTGTACCAATTTTTCTTTCCAGCTCACCTCAGTCTAAAATCTGCCCTATTCCAATCTGGTGCCCTTATATTTGGACTAACTTTTTCCCTTTCTATTTGGACCTTAGATTTCACCACATTATGGTCACTGCTTCTTAAGTGCTCAACCACTTTTAACTCATCTACCTGATCTATTTTGTTACTCACAATTAGATCTAGCAATAACGAAATCTAGCAATGCCTCTCCCCTTGTAGGCATACGAACATACTGCTTTGGCAACAAGGTGGCATTTGGCCAAGTATGGTTCCAAACTCTAGCAAAGCTGAGGTCAGTGGGGGTCAAGAGAAAATCTCCCCAGTGGCTGGAATCATAACTGGCACACAGGAAGATATTCATGTTTGTCGGAGAATAATCATTGCAGTCTCAGGATAGTGTCCTTGGCTCAACTATCTGCAGCTGCTCCATCTGTGATTTTCTATCCATCAACAGCATCCAGGCTTGGGCTGACAAGTGACAAGTAGACTTGTGCCATATAAATGCCAGGTAATGACCACCTTGAACAAAAGGAAGCTCCCCTGACCTTTAATGCTATTACCACTGCAGAATGCCACACCATCTACATTCTGAGAGTCACCATTGACTAGCAGCTATATCAATGCTGTAGCTAACAAGAGCACTCTGTGATGAGTGTCTCACTTCATGACCCCTCAGATAGTCTTCAGTAACTATAAGGATCAAATCAGGAGTTCGATGGAATACTCACCACTCAGCTGAATGAATGAAGCTGCAACAACAGTTATGAAACTCAACACCATCCAAGAAAACACTCATTGGCACTCCTGCCACTGGACTCAATATCCACACCTTCCACCAGTGGCATAATGCGGCTGTCGTGTGTATTATCTACACGATGCACTGTAATAACTCACCAAGCTTACTTCCCAGCGCCATTACTTCTACCACCAAAAACGCCAACAGCAGTAATAAAACGGGAACACCATCACCTCTAAAGTTTCCTTCCAAGTCACAAACCATCCTGACTTGGACATATATCACCATTCCTTCACTGACAACTGGTCAAGATGCTGGAATTCCCTGCCTAACACCATCATGGGGGCACCATCAATACAAGGGCTTCAATGGTGCAAAGAGAAGGCCCAGCACTCTTAGGGCAACTAGGGAAGGAAAATGAAATGTGGCTTTGCTGGAATCATCCACATCCTGTGAAGAAATAAAATAAAATATCAGCGTGGCTTCCAGTGCTCTTACTTTATTGGTTAACTGAATTCTATAGCTTAAAAGGACAGCTTACCTATGTAACAGCAAGGTGCAAGGACTAATAAGAATGCTGCATGAAGCATATCTGAGGGTGCTGCTGCAGGGCCCAGTGCCCACAGATTCTTAAACTCCTACACTGCAGGTATAAAATGGGCTGCCAATTTGTTATCACCTGTTTTGTGCTACTACTCAAGACCAATTTCACGCTCCTGGTATCAGTAAAAGTGACCATGAAACTGTTGGATTGTTGTAAAAAACTCAACTTGTGAGGGTGCCGGTCAGTTCCTTCAGAAACCTCTAGATGGCACCTTTACTTGTTTGTTTCCTTTGTTAATTGTTTCTAGTCCCCTGTGTTAATTCTTAATTGACTATTATTGGGCTTATGAGTTTCACCTGTGGTTTGTAGTATATAAGTTCTGTGGTTTCTTCTCTCTGGGCTCAGTCCTGACAAGGTTCTCTGTCTTGACTAGGTGCTTAGTCTCGACTAGCCTTTTGCTCTGTGGCAGCTTGCCTTGACAAGCTGGTTGCCATGGGTTCTGCTTGTATTTAAGTCTGTGGTGCTTTCCTTTTGATCTCGGTCTTGACAGGGTGCTGACAAGTTGCTCAGTCTTGATAAGGTGCTCAGTATGGACAAGCATGTTGCCCTGTGGTAGCTTGTCTTGAGCTCTGTATTGATAAGCCGATTACCCCTGTGGTTGCTTGTCTTGAGTCTTATCTCGGCAAGCTGATTACCCCTGTGGTAGCTTGTCTCGAGCTCAGTCTGGACAAGTGGGTTGCCTCATGGAAGCTTGTCCTGGGTTCCTATCTTGACTAGCGGTTTGGTAGCTGGTCTTGAGTTCTTATGTTTTGTTACTGTTTTCCTTGTGTGAATGTAATGTGTTAATCTAGTAAAGTAATGTTATGTAAGACTGCATACCTGCTTCTAGCCTCGTCTCTGCACTTGGGTCCAGAACCTACCTCGCTCGGACAGCACGGCCCCGTGACTCCCCAACCGTGACACAACTGGTTCACTAATATCCTTCAGGGAAGGAATTCTGCCATCCTTGTCCAGTCTGAACTATATGTGATGCCAGTCACACACCATTGTGGTTGACTCTTAACTGCCCTCTGAAGTGGCCTAGCAAGCCACTCAAATATATGAAACCACATCAAAGAATACAAAGAACATAATCAGCCAGACCACTCGGCTATGACCTAGGCATCGAATCAGGACCCTGCAAAGCCTGTTCACTAACATTGGGGAACTGGTGCCAAAGTTGGGAGAGCTGTCCCACAGACTAGACAAGCAACAGCCTGACATATTCATACTCACAGAACCACATCTCCATTACATTTGATGGCATTACCATTGCCAAGTCCTCCAGCATCAACATCCTGGGGCTCACCATTGATCAAAAACTCTACTGGACCTGCCACATAAATGTTTTGGCTACTAGAACAGGTTAGAGGCTGGGTATTCTGTGGTGAGTAGCTCCATTCCTGACTCCCCAAAGCCTCTTCACTACTTTCAAGGCACAAGTCCCTTCCAGCTGCAACAACACTCAAGAAGCTCAACGTCATACAGGAGAAAGCACTCTGCTTGATTGGCACCTCATTCACTAATCTAAACATTCACCCCCTTCCATCACCAGCCTACTGGTGTTGGCTAACTAACAGAAAACAGAGAGTCGGGATAAATGGGTCATTTTCAGATTGGCAAACTGTAACTAGTGGGGTGCCGCAGGGATCAGTGCTGGGGTCTCAGCTATTTACAATCTATATTAATGACTTGGATGAAGGGACCGAGTGAAATGTAGCCAAATTTACTGATGATACAAAGATAGGTGGGAAAGCAAATTGTGTGGAAGATGCAAAAAATCTCCAAAGGGATATAGATAGGTTAAGTGAGTGGGCAAAAATCTGGCAGATGGAATATAATGTGGGAAAATGCGAGGTTATCCACTTTGGTAACAAAAATAAAAAAGGAAATTATTATTTAAATGGGGAGAGATTACAAAATGCTGAGGTACAGAGGGATCTGAGGGTCCTGGTACATGAATCACAAAAAGTTAGCATGCAGGTGCAGCAAGTCATTAGGAAGGCAAATGGAATGTTGGCATTTATTGCAAAGGGAATGGAGTATAAAAGTAGGGAAGTCCTGTTACAACTGTACAGGGCGTTGGTGAGACCACACCTGGAGTACTGCGTACAGTTTTGGTCTCCTTATTTAAGGAAGGATATACTTGCATTGGAGGCAGTTCAGAGAAGGTTGACGAGGTTGATTCCGGACATGAAGGGGTTGTCTTATGAAGAAAGGTTGGAGTTTAGAAGAATGAGAGGGGATCTTATTGAAACATATAAGGTTCTGAAGGGGCTTGACAGGGTAGATGCAGAGAGGATATTTCCCCTCGTGGGGGAATCTAGAATTAAGGGGCATCATTTCAGAATAAGGGGGCACCCTTTTAAAACGGAAATGAGGAGGAATTTCTTCTCTCAGAGGGTTGTGAATCTTTGGAATTCTCTACCCCAGAGAGCTGTGGAGGCTGGGTCAGTGAATATATTCAAGGTGGAGATAGACAGATTTTTGAATGGTAAAGGAGTCGAGGGTTATGGGGAGTGGGCTGAGAAGTGGAGTTGAGACCAAGATCAGATCAACCATGATCTTATTGAATGGCGGAGCAGGCTCGAGGGATCAAATGACCGACTCCTGCTCCTATGTTCTTATGTACTGTGGCTGCCCTGTGTACCATCTAGAAGATGCTACAAGAAGATGCACTGCACCAACTTGCCAACAGTTCTTCCACAGCACCTCCCAAACTGGTGACTTCCACCAGCTAGACAGGTGAATGGAACTATATTGCAGTTCCTTCATTCTGGCTGGGTCAAAATCCTGGAACTCCCTGCCTAACAGTATTGTAGGAGCACCTTCACCACAGGAAGGGCAATAGTTCAATGAAGAAGGCTCACCACCACTTGTTCAGGGCAATTAAAGATGGGCAATAAATGCTGGCCTTGCAGGGACGCCCACATCGCAGGAATGAAGAATAAAGAAAATCAACTACTACTGGAAACAGAAAAGTAAAACTTGGACAAAAAAGAACGCACGCCATCGTCCTTCGGAGACAAATATCCTTTCATCAAGTTACCGCACAGAAAACGATTGAGTCAATTAAGTCACAGAGGGCTTCTGTTGAAAGTGATGAACAATACACGGAGAATGAAATCGTGTATTGTACTGTAACTAGAAATGATTCTTACTGGAGAGGGTTTGTGCTCTGTTCTTTCAGTAAGAATGAGTAATCTATACCGTCAGTGCAACCGCATCTTGCTGAAAACATGAGTCAATTCACAGAATTCTTCTTTGGCCACACGGGGGCGCTCTGATCCCGTCTTTGCATTTTCGGGCACACGGGACGTGGGGGTGGGAATGCTGTAGCAAATTTAAAACTAATCACATCGTAATTGCTTTAGGGATGTGTACAGGAAATGCTAAATGATCATCCGTTGCCCCTCAAGACGCTGACAGTATACAGTAAATGTGCAAAAGGATTTATGAGAATTCAGATGTGCATTTTGTGACTGAATCGTGCGAGGTTGTATTTTATAGACCGGCCCGGAGATATACTCGTTTATAGGGCAGTGCAAGAACACGTGCTTGACTTTTTACACGATTTTTAAAAAGAACAGACGAACGTGCTGGTTACAATTACATATCATGGCCCTGGTTACAATTACATATCATGGCCCTGTGTGGGTGTCGTATTTCATGTATGGAACGAGTATACCAAACACAGTTATCGTTTCGATAATTTAACATGCTTAAAATCACATTGTTGATCTAAAAAACTTGAAGAAATGTGAACAAACAACCTTTTTGTGCCTGGTTTCATGTTGTGATTACTTTTTTCCGCTATGCATAACTGTTTAGAGCGATTTGACTTCGGTTGATACAAAGAAGCCAGCCGAATGTCATCGCCCACTTCAGGTTTTGATTTCATGTAAGGTCAAATCACTAAAAGAAAGTTTTATTTTTAAAGTGGTTTTACTGGTGTCCTAAAATAAATGAAAGGCTACCCATGGTTGAGAAGCTAATAGTACAGCTATGAGAGACCATCTTCAGAGAACTCTCCTGCAATATACTGTCTGTGAAAAATCAGCTTGAAAGCCGAAGAGAACAACACTTGAAATGCCCTCGGTGAGGAGCATTTAGAATGGAGAAGTCTGTATTGCTGTTTTCATGTAACTCTCTCATTTTCATTGACATTCAACACTTTTGAATTTGCAGAAATCCTGCGGAAGTAAAGTTCCAAGGTTTGAGTTAACAGCTCTTGCTAATGTTCTTAGTAATACAAAAACAGCAATTCAGGAGCTGGTTTATTATATCACTATTATTATCTACGATTGAAATAAGGAGCTAGTTGTAGTGGCATTAAATGGGTCCCAAAAGCTTCACCTTTTTTCGAATACAATGCAATTCTTTTAAATGTTTGAAAGGTGGACCTTTACAGCATTAAACAACTGGGCACACAGAGGGGAGAGGTGTTGTCACCTTTGAACCAAAGTTCTTCGGACATTATCAGATATTGGATGATACCTTTATGACCTAAAACAGAGACAACTTTGTCACGATTTTCCCTCTGGATTACACCGAGATACGTGCTGATGCAATATTAAAACGAGTTAGGCACGAAACCCTAGCAAACACTAAAGATAAAGACGAGTCTTGCCAACAGGTGAACTGTGAGCTGCTAACATTAGTGTTAATTAGGTCTTCCTTCCCCAGGTTCTAAAATGTTGGATTCACAGACACTTTGGGAATTAAAGTCAAACTATGTTGACGCTGCTTGCCGTTTATATCCTCGATGCTGTATCATGGTGACACCTTTAATAGTTTTCAGCCCTGTCTCTGCGGACAGCTCGATCATTCCGCTGATGCAACTCATCAATACCGATCAATGCATGCAATCCATATTTCCAAAACTTTAATATTTGCTAACAAATTTCAGTTTAACCCTATTCTGCTTTGTGCTTATAACAAATCACCTTGCACTGTTTATTTCCCTTTACTCAGTTTAGTTTTATCATCGTGACACGTCTGAGTTATTGCTTTTCCTGACTTGAGAATCCTAAAAGTGGCTTGATAAATACTGGCACAATAACCAGCGCAATAGATTTTTTTAATTTGGCATGAGTGTTTATGAGTGGGTTATGGCTTTGGCCAAATAAACGATGAGAAAGAAAGAGTGTTATATTCCGGGAGGAATATCGCAAGCTGATGACGTCTATTGGTGATACATGGTCTTAACGTGACTTGCACCGACTCTGAAAAAAAGAGAAGCAGTCTGATTCATGAATAAAAATCCGAGTGCAAGTGCACAACAAACAATAGTTCATAAAAAAGCTAAGATGTAGACAAATGTTTACAAAGACATCTGTTGCTATGTGTATTTCAAACAGTGTTTGCGAAGATTTCTGATAATTGCATATATATACTAGTGTGGAACGGTGGCAAGTTGAACGGCACCAGAATCTCAGCGACGCCTCAGTGAATTGCCGTGAGGAAGATTTTATCAGATTCAGAACTAAACCTGGACCAGATCGTGCACAACACTCAACCAAACTGCAATAGGTATGTGAGAGGCAGCAAAGTTAGGTTTTCTACAATCTAATTGCTAGGCGCTTCTGTCTTACCACAGGGTAGGAGATAGAAAGATAGGTTTTGTTTTTTGAAGGATACACAATATGTAATTTTCTAACTTTGTATTTCTCTAATATCAAGTCGAGCTGCTCATCAAATCGAGTTAATTTCTTTATTGGAAGAATTAAACGTGAATTTTGCTTTCTGCTTTTAAACTTTTGATATTCACTTTACAGATTAAGAATGTCTAACAAAGCGACGATAGCATTTATGGTTGTGTATGGGATCATAATGCATTGCAGTGTCTACTGTTCACCGACTGGTGTGAAGTACCCAGGACTTAGGTAGGTAACTGTCCCTGTCATTCAGTGGTGCTCAGTTTTCCTTCACACCTTTCTGATTTGGATCTTTTCTTTGTTACCACCTGTTTACTTTGCATTGTATTATCTCCCTTCTTTGCCCTGCTCTTCTCTCCTTTAAGTTACTGCTTCCAGTGGGTAGGTCATCCTTCCATGTGGAGACTTTTACTTGTTGACAGCGAGTGATGCGAGCGCGATCCCGGGCGCCCCGCTCCGGCGATGCCTCTTGATTTTTATCTCCCAGTCTTGATTTCGCAGCGTGGGAGATAGGAAAGGATGAGAGAGGGGCGAGGAGCAGAGAGAGAGAGAGAGAGAGAGAGAGATTGAAAATTATATTTTAAAAGACAGAGGGATTTAAGGCAGCGGTAGGGAGTCGTACGAGGTGTGGAATTAAAATAGATAGAGACGGGAGCCGGAAACATGGACAAGTTAAATGGGAACTAGAAAGAAGAGCAAAGGGAAGATGTAAAAGAGCCAGCCGAGGGCAGAGCCACAATGCAGCGCCAGTTGTTTCTTCTTATTCCTTAACAAACGTGCTGAAGGACTTGGAGCAAAACCTCAGGAGCTGGTAGGATTTTGCTATTTTTTTTCCAAAAAGCGTATTTTATGTCGGTTTGGAATTCTCCGTGAGGCGTTCAAGAATAATCTGAGCCTATTAAAAAGATCGCAACAAGGGATCGGCTCTGGAATAGTGTCGAAGGTGGTATGTCAATGCTTGTTTATGTGGGGTGAAAGCCTATAGCAGGCTTGGAGTCTTTTCATTTTGCTGAATGAGAAGTAAAAGAGAGAATCGTGTGATTAGCATTAATACTGGATAGAGAAAATACATATGGCCGTGGGTTGACTGGACGGCACAGGAAGTCGAGTTGTATGGTTGGTGTGATGGAGTTGAGTGCTTGGCAAAATGAATGTAGAGACTGAGCCTAATGGAAGTCCCGAGAGAGTCGGTGTGAAATCGCGTCAATTACTGTCATGGGGCGAGTAGGAGGAGGAAGAGGCCACTGTTGCAAACGCGGGCCTGCTGCATAAGACCAGGAGCGCTTATTAAATATATGAGCTGCAGACTTTAGAAAACTCGAGTCAATAACCAGTCCAGCCCTTGCCGAAATTTAAAAAATCGATGTAAGTCCTCTGTTTCTCTGACGAAAGGTTCTTCAAGCTTGGAGGTACATTTGCTATTTTTTTAGTAATGCTGTGATTTTCTTATAGACTTTTGAAGTTTAAAAAAAAATACATCGAGGGTTTTGCCTCTTTCGGAGTACATTGGGAAGTTGCAGTTTCGGAATATAATTGCACGCTGGTAAATGACAAAACGTTTGGTGTATTGGATCCGCAGGGCACCTTAACAAATACTGGGAGAAATGTTCTCGCAGTCCCAGTAAACCGGGAGGGACCCGTATGTCATTCCAGTTGTCAAAAAGTTGCTTTGTAATCACCCAGGAGTTAAAAAATGTCAACATTACTAGCATGGCGACTGGAAATAGCGCTTAATGGTTAAAATATCGAATCTTATGCTTAGAAACCATTTCATTGGGTAGATGGGTGCGTGGAGCGTGAAGGTAACTAGAATTAAGTTTAAAGTGTTAGCAGTGCTCGTGCATGTTTGGTGTTCGATCTATCGTATCCTGAGTATGGTGGGTCTAACATTAGGAATACATCATTGTTAGTTGGTTCTGCGCATCATTTTATGATATTGTCCCCCAACAACAGAGATCATTCATCATTCTGGTCAACAACTTCTAGTGTCAGATGTTTAAGTCAATGATGACAGTGAGGGGATTGTTAACAGTAATAACGATTACTGACAATGCAACGTTTTTTTTCCTGATCGTTATTCCTCTAAATAAACTCCTGGGGTAAATATGAAGAACAATAGTGATTTTACATTAGTTCTTTTGTTAACAGTATGGACCGGTTAAAGTATCGAATTCTGGCCCACGCCCCATATGATACCCGACGTTACCCTGTGGGGGAAAAACATGAACATTTTGAACGTTCATTTCGCCTCACTATAAGAGCTACGAAATAGGCCTGTTGAATTATTCACGTTCCGTACAGACCACGGACCCCCCTGAGGATAGGGCAGTGTACAATACCAGAAAGATTCCTGTAGAGTCCGTGGATTTCGATTTACAGGGTTATGAATTACTTATGGGAATGGAGAACGTCAGAACAAGTTGGGCACCACTTGTTAGTTTGCTCACGTCTGATGTGGGTCTCGGTAGACTCTTACATCAATGCCTTAATCTCAATACTAAGCAGAGCTCAGCTACAGCTATGGAAAAGAAGTAAATCACAAGCAGAGAACAAAAGGAAAACAAATGAATGTTCACCACCAACCACTTCGGTGTCATTTCATCATTTTACCAACTGGTGCGTATAGATCTTAATCTTTTTGTTCCTTCCTAGGGTTGAAGATGAGGCGTATGATGAAGAGGGAAACTCACTACCGGATTTGACTTACGAAACTGATCGAAATGGCATCCGAATTTCTTCATCGATGATCGATGATATGAACACGTTATACTATCCGCCGGAGAAAAGGTGACTTGAGTTTATATTCGTGCGAAAACATCCCGAAGTGCTACCTCGACCTTTGATCGGCAGCAGTGTATCGGAGTTTAAAAAAATATTTTTGTATATTTACTTATCAAATATTCATTTTAAAATAAGGACACTTTAAACAAAATCCGAATTATTAAAGAAGCCCTGTACGGGTTACGTGTCAGCGAGATAGCGCATAACGTGGGTTTAAAAAAATAGCTTAAATTTATGCTAATCAATTCAATAATTAAGATGCCAGACCCGTTCGTCAAGAAAGCTCTGCAATGTCGAGCAATTCAAAAATCTTCAACATCTAGCAGTATTCATTTAAGATAATAGAAATTAGGGTTCCGGTGACATTAGCAGCGAATCCTAAATCTATTTTGAACAAATAATTAATTTCGGGTTCTAGTTCTAATCGTGGATCACTGATGTTTTCTTGTACGTGGCCTTTGTGTATCTCAGAACAGAAAGACACGCTGATGGGTTATTTAATAAACGCCTAAGGGCATTGATGGCGCAGGAAATGGCAAGGAATTTCGTTCACTCGTTCATCCCTTCAAAACGCGATGGGTAAGTTTTTTAGCACTTGGAAATACTTTTTAAAATTGCGACGTCCCAATGAATCGTTTTTTAAATTTTTTTCTCATACTCTATTTAGGTGGCCTTACTGCTTCGTCGCATCCATCTCGTTTGTTCCTTTTCTTTATTAATTTTCTCTGCTCCACTCCCCATTGTCTCTTCCAATCTGGTAAAGCCATGTTGGGTACCCCCCTGGGAATGGGGCTGTTTACATTAGTTATGAAGATCCAGGATATCACTCTTCATGAACACAACATGCCTCGTTCTGTGTTTGGTGTTTGGCGAACTACCCAACAAGTAGCAGTGCCTTTCAATTGAAGTAAATATGAATCACATTCGCCTTCCAAATAACCGCCTTCGTTCATCGCATTGCTCGACCTGTCAAGGAGCGAATGAGGACTCTACTGTTTAGTGTCATGGGAATTGCGCGAGTTTAGTGCAGGATACGTTTTAATCTATATAAGGAGTTGCACATATTATATGTAAACGGTCTTGGAGTTTTGATTTTGTTTTTCATCTGCAGTGGCAGCAGTGTTGGAATGGATACAGAACCCCTGTCAAAGCGACACTCCGATGGCATCTTTACCGACAGCTACAGTCGTTACAGGAAACAGATGGCTGTCAAGAAATACCTGGCAGCCGTCCTGGGGAAAAGGTATAAACAAAGGGTTAAAAATAAAGGACGCCGAGTATTCTATTTGTAGCGATGAGTGAGCACCCACCCTGTGTATACAGCCCTATCCAAGATTCGTTTCAAACGACTGAATAATCATCGCTCCTCTGTTATTTAAACATGTATTTATGTATGAAGTAAAGCCATTAAAAACGAATATTTTGATAAAAATATTGTTTTTTGTAAAACACGAAAGAACGCGCAAATCTACTTTGTGGACGATTCATTTTTGGGTTATATATTACAGAGCAAAGTGTGCACAAGAACAATATCCGTCTGAGCGGCTGGTTTTATATGAAATACATAGCTAGCTATAATCGGTGTAGGTATGTTGGGATATTGTTTCTGTTTGTGTGTGCATATACTGTATTCGAACTAAAATTAAAAGGATAGTGTTTTTCATCCACAACAGCCCTGAAGATATTAATATTACCCAAATTTTCGGCGACATAGACATTGAAGCCCTGCTTAGGCTGCTTGAAGGGGATTATGATATTGATTTGGGAGAATTGCTGCAGCAGATCTCCTTGTCGGTGAGTTCCAGCATAGGCTGCTTTCACACAAGACAAATTAAAGGGGCAGTGGCTCCCATTAATAAATAGCTTCTCAACATTATACTAATCGACTTCAAACTCACATGTCGTGTCCAGTCACCGGGTTTTAAACAGCAAAGTTAACCGTGGAACCAAGGTGCAGATGTTAGGGAAGGAGGGACTCTGACGGGCTGGCTGACGAAGTATGATGTACGGCTCTGTTAAAAGATGGTTCTGTCGTTCATTAATGAGATAGACAATAATTAGGAACATGGGAATCAGCAGTGCGGGAGCACAAGAACCACGTTTTAACACCCACATCATATACAGCAGATCAGCCCCCAAAATAAAACGTAATGTTAACAGTCAATTACATTGCAGCTGCATTTGCCATGAAATACCTCCAAACGAATGCAGTGAGATTTCCTGCGAAGTATGGGAGGTAGTCTCACACGAAGCTTTGGTGCAATATTGTTGCACTGTGCAATTAAAAACTGCTGCTTCCGCTAAAACACTAAACCCTGATAATCTGGTTATAATGGGGGAGGGGAGCAATTAATACGTTTTTTGCGGATCAATTTGCATTCGAATGTTGATTTGCTTACTTTAAGATGATCTTAAAATCGATGATCTGAAAAAATGGCTCTGCCTGTCTAGAAATTATAATGTGAACGATCGATTTAACTACCTTTGAGAAACAAGGTTTCATTTTACCAAGGCGACTAAAGCAGGCATGTGAGTTTCAAAAGTTCAGACCACACCTTGGCACAACGCGAAACGGATTCACCCTTAAGTGAGCATTGTGCAATATTTAATAACTAGTTTTATAAACATTAAATTTCAGCTAACCCATAAACGTCCTGGTCATGTAAAACATTGATTACTAAAGAAGGTCATCGTAGAAATTACAAACTATGCGGTTTTGTTTATTTGAAGATTTATCTGTAGAGATAAAAGAAAAACAAAATCACTCCCACGCAAGGCGGACGTTTCAAATATCCTTTTGGAAAACAATAGTAGCTCATAGGCATTTGGAGCGACGCCTGTATGAAATCAATCTTATTTTAATTTTGCATTCTCCTCCAGGCAAATTGACCCAGGATGCAGCTTGCAGCTTTGGTGCCTTGATTCGTCATTTAAATCGACATGAATTACAGAGGGTTTATTTTTCTTTTACCTTTTTAAAAGCGGCCCTACATTGCTGCAACACACCAGCTTACATTTGAGCCTCTTACAGTTCGCGGATCTCGTGGTATATCGTTGCAAGTTGTGTAGAGCCGGTGAATTCTGTACTGCGCTACGTGTGGTGTTCAGCAGAGATTACTAATTATTCTAGACGTTTTAATAAAATGCTGTGCTTCGTTAATGTTCGCGTGACCAAGAGACAATTGTGTATATAGGGACACCAGATGCCTTACTAAACTTTACACAGACTAGACATTTGATCGATTTTGATTAAACAGTAATAGAAACTGCAATTCTGGACATATTTTTATTTGCGCAGTTGAGCAAATTAAGGAATCCAAACGAGATTAGGCGCGTAGCTGTGCTTTAAATAGGATTCGATCATCAATGTCTATCCAAACACTTTGTAAAGTTTGCATTAATACATTTTTATAAACACAACTTCGTCTAATCTTTGCACATGTGCTGCCAACAGACTTGCTCTTATGCTATAATTACTGCTTTAAAACTATATTAATCCTAATTCTTAAAATATTCTGTGATGGACCGAAATAAAAGTATAATTATTTTAGGGACAATACGGTATCTTTATTACCGCACAGGTGGCCATCCTGCGCTTTAACTGTGTCTGATATATATATTAAAAACTCTGTTCGAAGTCTGACATCGCGAAAGTTACTTTCCGGCTAACCATAAAATGACATCTCACAGCAGCCAGCGGGTCACTCACTTTCGGAGCTCTCAAATAATAGATCGACTTCTAGTCAACCTGATTCCCACCCGACAGCCCCAAAGGTAGCGAGAGTGTTGACAATTCAAAGCGTGCCTCTCCTGTAACACTTTAATCCCACTTGCCTGAATTTATTTACTCTTCCACACTAAGTCGGAATTAAACTACAATTAGTTAGCGGCTAACACTCGGCAACTTCATTTCATTCAGTTTTAAGTGAACATAAATCGCCCAGTGGGCACACGGTGCTTCAGGCTGCCCGAACACAGCACTCGGCTTCATTTGAGTGTAATCCGGGAACGCTGCGGGGAGCAGTGGGGCACACAATTTCTCTGGTTAGACTAAACAGCGGTCGCGGGTTATTGCTGGGTTTTACACCGACCAGTACATTTCTTATTCTCCCCCAAACACTCGCAGACAAATCACAGACACAATCACCACTGGTGAACGTGCACCCGCTCCCAACCCAGGTTGATTAAAACAACCTAACTGCCCACAAACTCTTACAGGTACAGGGGAGCGAATTGGTTAACCAATAGACTTGTCCACAGCTAATATATATAACAATATACAGCCTTGTGCTGAAGCACTAAGGTATGTCTGAAATTTAATCAAATGCTCTTTCACTCATTTAAAAGCTGCCGTTAGTGGCTATAGTCCTAATACTGACTGAAGTATGCAAAAGAAGAACAATTTTAACCCATGTAATTGTGATCCTTCAGTCTAACCTGAATAATTCAATTTCCTGTACTGTAACATTCTGCCATTATAATACTGAAAATTAATTTGTTTGACGTGTTTAAGGCGGCGCAAGGTGGCGTGAAATGGTTTCCATAGCATAAACAGTAAAATGAATGTTTTAAAAGTTCCCAGGTGATCGATTGGAATGGCTAAGGACTTTTTAAACAATCTAAAAAATAAAAAAGTTTAATGCAGGTAAAGAATTGATTGTCCCTTTGGCTCATCAATAATGTTAAAATTTAACTAGCATTTGGGAGCAAGTCTGTGGAGCTTTGTGTGTCAATGCATTTATTCATTCACCAAACCCCACCTTTCCTGGCAGAAAGCAAGGTGAAGCAGGCAGTATAGCTCTGGTCTCCCAGCTCCACATCACTCTAAGGCTGTCCTCATACCACAGAGACCAGTATCTATAGTGTGTGAATTGCAGCTGATGGACCGGAGTTACACTGCTGGCATTGCTGTGCAATGCATTCTGACCAATGAGGAGAGAGCTCTGTGCATGTAGGTATCCATGCACCCACAGAGATTTGCTCCCCAACCAGTAGATTTTTAATGGGCAAGAGTGTCAGTTCTCTCCTAACACTAGAATGATTCAAAAATATGTTTAATAAAATGCCCAAGTGCCCCGAATTACATGTTTAATGTGGTTGCCCACCAGATTGGAGTTACACTACACCCAGTGTGATGCCCAAGTGTCATAAGACTATCTACTAGAAGTGATTTTACAAGTTCTGGTTTCAGTGTGCACAGGAGTCAGATCAGGATCCGGTTCTTGAGTTACACTGCCACTTTCACATTGATGTGCAGTCAAAAGCGATTCGCATTGATGAGAAAGCAATAGTATAATAGTTCTGTAAGCAGATTCTAGTCTCTATCTCTAGCAGGACTATGGGGAAAGAGCAGTAAGTGGGACTAATTGGATAGCTCTTTCAAAGAGCCGGCACAGGCGCGATGGGCTGAATGGCCTCCACCTGTGCTGTATGATTGATTCTATGATAACTGGGGCATAAAGGGAATATTTAGAATTGAAATTCACATAACCTCTTTAACTAACTGTAAGTGCAGGGCCCATATACGCAGCGTCTGATACTCAGTTCCATTGACTGATACCGCCCGTTTTGCGCCACCGCCCGAGACGAAGTTCTAGGCCAATATCTGTAGTAAATTGATAAAATCACACTTTTTAATTCAGTTTCAGTGTTATAGTACTCAATGATAAGTTTGGCACTCATCTCAGGCCAGTACCTGTGGAGTGGTGTGCACAGTCTGCAAGTCTGAATGATAGCGCTGGTTCCTGTGTCACCCTGTTAAATGACAGGAGCTGTGCACACGTTGAACTGACTCCCAAGGTTCATATTACTATTTCTGCATTGCTGCACATCCACAGCTGCTTCACTTAGATACAAAAGCAATATTATGGAGTCAGCACATTACATAAAAGTCTCCAGGTGATTTTGGGTTGTCAGTATTGCTGCCATATTAGCGAATCCCTTTTAATAATGGGAGGAAGAGGATGGCAGGGTGGGCTCTCTTCCAGCATTGAAAACATTAAATATTATATTAAAAGATTCTCAGAACACATAGTTGACTAGGACATTTTTAAACATGGCTTGGCACTGGATTATAGTGATGCGAAACCTAGATTATGTAAGGCTATCGCTAGGTAATGAGTTTACACACCTTAATAATCTTTAAATGGTCTCATACCCTTTGGTATTAGAGATGGGGTGAGAAAGAGTTAGATTATTGACCTGACTCCTGAGTTATGTTACTGCTTTTTCATTGATGCACATTCAAAACTGCTTTGCACCAATGCAAAAAGGGTAATATAGTTACAAAAAAAAATCAGGTTATTTCAGATTGGCAACATTTTTGTCATAATAGTTAACAGCATGGTTGCAGTTAGGGTCATAACTAGCAACCTGAAGTTTTTACCATTCCTCTCCCAGGTCAGAATAGTAATAATTATATAAGAATCAAATTTTTGTTCTCTGTCATTCTTTTGTTTATTTCTGGATGTAAGAATTCATCACCATGTAAAAAGTTTACATGCCTTAATAATCTTTGCAAAAGTTAAATTAATTCTAATATTTTGTTTCTTTTTGAAGTGTATATTCTAGAAAGGCAGTAGTTGCAAAGTCTAGCAATTCTACCAGGCAGCAGGAACATGGAGAGTAAGAAACAATTTGTAAACAGTGAGAAAAGGGGTATAAGGGACCCAAATATTTATGAGGATAGAACTGGAGAAAGAGCAGGGAAAAAGAAACAGAATCGAAAAAGACAAGGCCCCCGGAATTTGTGGTCAGCGGCAAAGCTGCCCACAAAGATCTCATGATCTCGGTGGTGAAAACTTAAGGTTACTCGATGTTAAATTGATTGTAGCGCTGTCAATAGGGTAACCCAGCGCGACGCAGCAGTAACATCGTAAAGTTGTCTAAGCAGCCAATCACATTAAATAATTCTCACAGATAGCAAACCAGGTTCTATCATAATGGAGAAATTTGACATTCCACAAATATAAAATCTGTTTCATAGGGCCAGAACGGTTGTTCAGTAGTCAATACACCATTAAATCCCCAGTTACACCTAATCCAACAAGGCTTATCTTTTAATGGGGTGTTTAACAGCACAATTAGATCGGAAAACCTTAAGTTTTCATTAGTTCAACTGATTTCATTGATTGCCGGCAGCCTGTGGCGGAGCAGGGAATGACTGACGGCAACTTCAGGATTTCTGTGTTTATCTGCGCATGCGCTAAATCCTGAAGTTACGGTCAGTTTTAGCAGGGCAATGATGGCGAAAATTTACAGTTCGCTGTCATTACCACTGGAAAATCTGGGCCAAGAAATATAGTTGAAAATATATAGGAGCACAAAGAATAAAAATGAAGCTAAATTTCGGGTGTTCATACAGTTATTAACTTATATGGGAAAGCAAATGAAAAATACAGGTAAAGCAGGGGGAAAAGGTGAAGTGGAATTAAGGCTGGTAATGAACTTGGGAGTACTGTTACAATAACATCAATACTGCTATGTTCCTCTTTCTGTTTGTGTTTTGAACTTGGGGAAGAACCTTCTTGGCGCAGCCACATGATTTCCTCAGTGTTTTCACTGTTGATCTCCCACAGCCCAGGTAAGCAAAACCTGTAGCGTTGATATCTGCCTCATGCTGCTATTCACCAGCATGAGCTCCCCGCTCACATTCTTCTGCTTAATAATAAATAGGAAGACAAGGGCATCAGTTGGTTCTCTATTTCAGAGCAACAGGCAATGCAGCTCTGTACTTTGAATTTGTTTCTTTTGCAAGGTACTGGTTTCTTCTTTGCTCCCAGCCCAGAGGAAATAAAAAGTAAATGGGAGCCAAAGCAGAGTAACAATTAATGAATAAGAGTAACACTTGGGGGTCAGTTTCAGTTCTGCTGCTGTTAAATGAACAGTGCAGTTCAATGCTGTGGCTCAGAGGCCTGCACTTGGTACAGCCCCTGCAATAGTGGGTCTGATACAGGCTGCATGTTGCCCAACATTGCTGTAGCACCTCTGGAATAAAAACTGTGGTCGATGGCATCAAATCCATATGCCAAGTGGTGGCAGTTCAGAACAAAATAATTACAGATATTGGAGAATCAGGCTATCAGTACTCTTTAAAAAAAATCTTAAGTATCTAACAGTTACAAATCATTATCATTGACTGTTGATACCACTTTTCTTGTATGTTCTGAAATATTTTTGTCTCAACAGTGAGTCTGGATGACAGTGTGAAGGATGGTGGTATAAAAAAACCCAGCAAATGTTGGAAAAGTGAGCTAGAAACAGAAAATGCTGAAATGCACAGTAGGTCAGGCAGCATCTGGAAGAAAAAAGGGTAAGTTAAGGTTTTGAGTTTGAATGCTTAGCAACCTTCTGTGCATTTCCAGCATTATTTATTTTACGTCTGCTAAAAGTCACTGCACCTCTCAGTGTGAAGGAACTGATGTGCCAATAATTCAATTCTTTCACACTTGATGACATTAAAGGGAATATGACCACATGGATAGAAATGTTTGGAGGGTAGAAAACAAAGGGTAGAAGTAAAATTAAGTTTCCCAGAATAGTAAGGTGTGGTGAGTGGTGTTCCATAGAGGACCATGTTGGAGTCCCTTTTATTTACTGTAACATATATGATGTGGACTTAGGAATTGAGGGAACAATATTGACATTTGCTGATGACACCAAAATGAGGGTATGGAAAACTGTGATGAAGATTGAAAAAGATCAGAGGAGGACATAAATAGGCTAGCAGGATTGGCAGAAAGTTGGCAGATGCAGTTCAATGCAGAAAAATGTGATATAATCCATTTTGGATGTTTTAACGGAAAGGAAATTAACCTTAAATGGTAAGATTTTAAATGGAACAAAAGAGCAAAGTGACCTTGGTCTGTAGATACGCAGGCCATGAAAACAGCAGTACAAGTCAATAAAGCCATAGTTTTGTATCTATAGGCATAGAATACAAGAGCAAGAGATATGGCAAACTGTAACAAACTGGGTATAGTAATGTAATGGAGTGGTACTGGACTAGCAACCTAGAAGTCAGGAATTTAGATCCCAAAAGTGAAAATTGTGAGATTAAATTCAGTAAACCTGGGAAATAAATTTGGTTTTGCCAGTCTCACCCACATTCTGAGAACAAATAAAATAAAAGGTAATTTTGAACTTAAACAAGATTTTAATTAGGATTAGGGTATACTGTTTTTGGGCACCACATTGTCGGAAGGATGTAAAAGCAATGGAAAAAGTGTAGTGGGATTCACTAGGATGAAATCTGGGATGAGGGGCTAGTTATAAAGAGAGATTTGAGAAGTTAGGGCTCTTTTTTAGTAGAAAGTTAAAGGTTGACCTGGTAGAGATTTTCAAGATTTTGAAGGCTTTTCATAAGGTAAATTGAGGTAGATTGTTTCCATTGATCGATGAGATGGTAACAAGACGGCACAAATTTGAGATAATCACAAGAAGTCTTATAGGGGAGAACAAGAAAAAAATCTTTATGCAAAGGATGGTTAGGATTTAAATTCCTGTATCACAATCCATTGTTGAAACAGAATCCATAAATTGCTTGAAAAAGAGGAATATTAAAGTGTATGGGGCGTGAGTAGAAGAGTGTGATTAGACTAGCAGGCTCACAGAGAAAAATACCAGTGTAAAGTTGTTGGACAAAATGGCCTGTTTCTATACTTATCGCATTCTATGATTCTATGGATGTACACATTTGAAGTGACAACGGTTACTGAAATGCCTTCAGAATGACTGTATCTACCAATTCCGATCAGCGTACAGTTCTGGACACCACACCTCAGAAAGGATTTATTGGCCTTGGAAGGAGTGCAGAGCTGAATCACCAGAATATTACTAGGGCTCCAAGGGTTAGATTATGAGGAGTGATTACATAAACTAGGCTTGTATTCCCTGGAACATAGTAGGTTAAGTGGTGATTTGATTGGGTTTTTAGGATTTGAAAGAAATTGATAGAATAGATAGAAACTTTCCCATTGGTGGGGAGTCTAGGACAAGGGGACATAACCTTAAAAGCAGAGCCAGACTATTCAAGAGAGAAGTTAGGAAACATTTCTTCATGCAAAGGGTGGTAGAAGTATGGAACTCTTTCCCACAAAAAGCAATAGATGCTATCTCAATTCATAATTTTAAATCTGAGATTGATATATTTTTGCTAGCCAAGGTTATTTAGAGATATGGAGCCAAGGCGGGTGGATGGAGTTATGATACAGATCAACCACAATCTCATTGAATGGTGGAATAGGCTTGAGAGGCTGAATGGCCTACTTCTGTTTCTATGTTCCTATGTTAGTACCATTGATGATGCTCACAGTGCTCACTGTTTAAACAAAGTTATTCAAAAGAGCAACAGAAATAGGAAAACTAGTGTACTAATGTTAATGACAATTATTTTTAACCTTGATTTTTTGAAAGAGGTACCAATCAGACTTATGCACATATTTTCCTTTTGTTGTTAATGCAATACAAAAGTTGATGCAATCATAAAATTCTTTAAGTGCAGTTTAATAGTTCACAACTTATTCAGACAATTCTGTACTAATAGCATTGGTACTGAGGAGACATGTCACCACTGTAAAGTCTGAATGAGCACGTGTCAATGTTTATGTTGCAAATGCTTTTTTTGCTGGTCACAGTTGGTCTGTACTGCATGTGATTGCTTGCATATTCCTAAAACAAAATTTGAAAACAACCTTTTGTAAAGCTTCACCCATGTATACGCACTTTAAACATAAACTAGAGAGCAAAAGTGTGCACATCTATTTAGTGGTGATAGACCCCACTGTTTTAGATTTGCTTTATTATTTTACTGTATTTGATAAATTACAAAAATTGTTTTTCACCAGTAGAAATTTGCTAATAATGTGGTTTTCAGGTAGCTGTAGACTTTGGTCCTGAATTTTCTCAGAGCCTGGGACAGAATCCCAACACAAAAGTGTTGGGAGTGGATCAGTGAGGGCGAAAAATTAGTTGTGACCCGGAAACACTGAGTCTCTGCTCCGTAACTGTCAGTTTGTGATATCCTTTGGGAGGCGGGGGTGAGTAATAGTTCCTCCCACCTCAGAAATGACCTGATGTTAAAAAGGAGGTGGGTCTGGTGGAATGACCTCCTTGAATAGAAAGATGCCAGCATCCAGGCCAATGGAAAGGCACAAATGGGGCTCACAGGTGCATCCAGGCCTGAAACTTGGCTTTGGATATTATCAAGCAAGTCGGTCCTTTTCTAAACACATTTTTATTGACTTTTCAGCTTGTCACACCAGCTCCTTCCCCCAGCATCTTGCACTCCCTTCCTTATAGAGGGAATACAAGATGTGTCCATTTTGGCATGGGTGCCCAGCTAATTTATTTTAATTAGGTGATCCTGATCTTACCCCGGATACTTTGGTGGAATCCGGAGTGTTGGTCACTAGCACATCCTGCTCTGCCCCACTTATGATGGCGGAATGGGATTGAGGAATTACCGTCCCTTTATCTTATGCATCAAATAGTGATAGGCCTAGAAATTGAGTTTTGGCGCAGCCAGGGCTTTAGCGCCGGAAGTTAGTGCCGGTGCTAAGTCCCCCTGCGCGCGCCAAAAATTCAGTAGCGCCGCGCCCAAACGGCTGCCGGCGCTACTGGAGGGTTTCAGCGCCTCCCAATGGGCGCTAACTGCCCCATTGCGGCGCTGTTCCGGCGCTGCGGCACCCGATGCGGTGCGGCAGGCTGGGGACGTGCAGGCCTCCTCCTCCCGTTAAGGAGGAGCTGCCTGCACCTGGCCGCGGCCCGCGCAAATCAGCTTAAAAATGAGCCCGGCACCTCGGACAAGTGCCGGGCTTGCATCTGTTCCGGGGGGGGGGGGGGAGAAGTCCGGGGAGGGAGCTGCGGGCAGGCGGCCGGCGGGAAAGTGGCCGGCCGCCGCGGGGCCTTTAATGCGCCGGCGCAAACTGGAGTAAGGCACCTCTGACAGAACGTTGCTTGCGGCTGCCACGGGCGAGGCGGCCGCAACTCAATTTCGGAGTTCGGGCGGGTTACCACGGCAACCGGGACGCTGCGCACACCGATGACGTCATCGGTGCCGGCGCAGCGCTACCGGTGCAACGCCGATTTAGGGCCCCAGGGAATTTTTAAACTGGCCATAACTCTGGCGCTAGTCCCTCTAGCGCCTCAAAAGCGGCGCTAAGGCAACTGAATTTCTAGGCCATAGTATTACTGTTAGAGGTGAGAATGTTATCAACTGAACCAAGCTGAGGTTGAAGGCTCCAGCCTCACTCCAGGACTGAAGCAGCAGTAACAGAGTGCTATATTGTCAGAGCTCCCATCTTTCAGAATAAGGATGCTAAATTGAGGCCATGCTTCCCTGTTTAGGTAGATTTTAAAAACCCAGGCCTAGAAATTCAGTATAGCCACTTTTGGGGCGGTAAAGTCGGGCGGCTGCTAAAGTTTGCGCCCGGCGCAAAGTCGAGCCCCCTTCGCCGATATTCAGTTGCATCACCCTAAGAGGTTGCTGCTGCGCTAAAACAGGCAATGCACGACTATTATTAGGCGCTAAGCCGGCAGCCCGGGGCGCTAACACCGGAAGTTGGGCGCAGGGCAGGTGCGGCGAGCTGCTGATTGCCGGCAGACACCCTGGCTCCGGTGAGCTCTTAAAGGGGGAGGGTGGATTTGTTTTTTTGAAAGGCCGAGACTAGTGTATTTGTGTTTTTGGGGAGGGCTTCTCTCCATCAGTTTGTTATGTGGTACCGGTCCTCCTCCTCCTCCTCCTCCTCCCAAAGAAGGAGTGTTGCAAAACGGCTGCCTTTTCTACTGCAGGAGTGCCCTTTAATTTGCGCTCCCCGCGGCCCGCATCGGCTGAGCACCGTTCGACTCAACAGTCGCTAGGGCCGCCAGGCGCACAATGGGGCGGCGCGAGTGAAGTTCCGGTTCCGGGCGCACAAAGGGCGTTGCACGACGAAATGACGTCATGATCTGCGCGCGCAGATGAGCGCGCGCAATGACTTTGCGCCGGCGCTAAATGTCTACTGAAGTTGGGGCGAGGCGCAGATCGCGCTGCGCCCGGGCGCTAAGCGCCTAGCGCTCGAGATCTACTCCTCCTAAGGCGCTAACGGCTGGCGCAGCCAACTGAATTTCTAGGCCCCAATTTTTTAAGAAAAGCAGAAAAGTCTCTTGGTATTTATACTAGCATTCTTCCCTCAACTAAAAACAGATTAACCGGTAATTTATTTTTCTGTTCTTTGAGGGATCTTACTCTATGTATAATGGCTGGATAATGCAATTCATTGTGTGTAATAAGGGTCCAGATGTGTCTGAGAGACATGATAAGGTGTTTTTAAAATGCAAGTTTTTCTTCCAGTCTGTTATTTGTTAGTCATTTTTTACTGATAGGTGAAAAATGTCACCAGAGTGTTGCTCTGTACTGCTATAATTTCAACATCCAATCAGGCATATTATTAAAATTTAAAATGGGAATGTTATATAATGCTTGGATAAATTGATAATTCAGACACAACTTTGACACTTGTGATTGAAGATGCCAAACACACGTGCGATAAATAAAAGTCACATTTCGCTCATCTGTTTATCTTGATTCCTCAAAGAACACTGGCTGGGTAGGTGAGGGTTGGAGGTGAGTGCATGCTACTGCCATGAAGAATTCTTTTCTTTGTTAAAAGTGCTCTCCACTTTTACTGAAGATAATAATAGTCTACACAGAGCTTTTTTGATGTTTAAGTAAAAATGTAATTTTTTTACCAGCATGGACACCACTAAATCGAGTTGCCCTCATCGATAGGCTGCTATGGTGAAATCACTAGTGTGGAACATCGCTGAATGGTTGAGTAGGAAACAGCAACTTTGAACTGGCCTGAGGGCTAGTTTGGAACTGCAGGACCCCAGCAAACTATGACTTACATGAGGAAATCTCTCCATTGCTGACATCACTGGAGCAGGCTAGCAGTGAAAGATATCTAACTTGAGAGTTTCCATGCTGCTAAGAGAATTAACATTTTTACTAAAATGCCAACAAATTTTGCTTGGACTGCAGGTTTTTTCTACAAAAGGAGAGTACTTTGCACAAAAAACATTCCCCAGGTCTTGAATTAAACTTTTTCACTTATAAGGATGGGAAACATTTTAAACAGTAAATTACTAAGAGCAGCAGTTCATGAGAATTGAAATAACCTATCTAAGGTTAAAATAAAAACAGAAAATGCTGGAAATACTCAGCAGGTCAGGCAGCATCTGTGGAGAGAGAAACAGAGTTAACATTTCAGGTCGATGACCCTTTTGCTTTTGTATTAAGGTTAAAATAATGTTGATACACTCTGGGTTAATGATGATATCTACTAATATTAACCCAGCTCCCTCATACTTTCTAGTTCTGTAACACCTTACATCCAATTTCCTGAAAGATGTCATTTGTATTCACAGTTTAAACACAAATATTTTTAAGACCCATATAAGGACATAAAAAGCTATTAATATTAATCGTAGCACTTTTTAGCAATTGCATTTTTAAAGAGTTGCTGAAGGTAAGATTCTCTCTTTAACACAGTGACATTCAGTTTAATTGCTAACCAATGTACCTAAAGTTTACAATGCAGTACACATCAATTTGAGTTACTTAAGACTTATGATAATTAGATCAAAGCATGATTGATATCTAAATTACAAATGGTATTTCTTCTGTTTTTTCCCAATGATATATACAGACAATGGAAAATATATCAGCCAAAAGAAAAAGCTAATACACATTACAGTGCTAAGGGGGAGAAATTCCCCTAGAGGGCCATTTGGGGCGCTAAGTCAAAAATGTTTGAAAAGTTAGCGCCAGGCACTAACCTTTTCAAACATTTGAGAAATTCCCATTTTTTGCTCCAAGGGGGAAGTGGAGCTAAATCAAGCGCTCCACTGGCCTCTTGGAGCACAAGAGGCGGGGAATGTCCCGATCCGGGACGATGTGCTCAGCAGCGCCACGTGCCGCGTTGCAGGGGCTCTTCCCTCAATTAAAGGGGTTTCCCGCTGTGAGCTCTGCACTTTTTTCGGCATCTGCTGGAGCGCCAGGGTGTGGGAGTGCCACGCGATCAGCTCGGCACTCAAGCTGAGTGCTGGGCTGACCGAGCTGAGCTGACCGATTGCGGCACTCAGCCCGCGTCTGGTGCTTAGAAAAAAAAATCGGTGATTTTTTCCATGTCGGCCAGCCACCATGCCTTTAAATGGTGCCCCGCGAGCGGCTGGCCGGCCTCAGTGTTCGCGACCCCTGCAGCAGTCGATATCATCACTCGGCACTGCTGCGGGGCACGAGGGGGAATTTTTCTCCTGAGGCGCTACCGGGGCGCTGCGCCCGGAGATGACGTCATGATCTCTGGGCGCAGAAGATCGGGGTGATACCCAGTAGTGCTGCCGCTAACCTCCTGCGGAATTTCACGGGGGGCGCGGTTATCGCCTCGGGGTGGGTGAAAAGCCCTTCGTGGCCCGTTAGCGCCTCCCACCAGAGGCGTAAACAAGGGGAATTTCGCCCCCTTAACTGTTTTGTTTAGAAGTAGCATCATTCAGAACTATAGCTAGACAGCTCATCAGTGTGTGTAATAATTGACATCAGTTCGTGCCGGATATATTTTGCACTATTACTCTGCATCCAAAGATACAGAAATATTATTATGATGGCTAAAATGTTGCTCTAATTATTACTAATGTGACAGTTGATGGCCAGATTTTATGTGTAGTGTGTCTCACTGCCAATACTAATGGTTAGCATATTTTGCTGAACAATGAAAATGATTGAATCGTTGGTTTAGTGTTTTCCATGTAATAAGCTCAAATGACATAACATTATTTTGTTTTAACAATCCTTTTGACTTAGTGGGTACATTAAGACATATAAAACTAATGCTGGCTCAGTGACCTCGCAGCTAAGTGATCCTTAGCCTCAGTCATTCCTCAGTAAACTGGTTGCGTATAAACTTATAATAGAACAGGCATTGACAGAAGATTTTCCTCTAGTGGGCTATTTATACTATCACTTTTGCATCTCTGGGAAGCAGTTTCAGATGTGTATTAATGCAAAAGTGGCAGTGTAGCTCAGCGGTCAGTTCCCAGACTGACTCCCTACCAAAGCATGAAGTGTGAGACCAGCTCCAGGGGCTAGTTTCACACTGCTTGGGCTTCACACAGGCTGTGGTCTAATAGGATCCTAGGCAGTTCAACAGACCACAAGGGAACTTTGTAAATAAAAAATGTGAATCTTTAATGACAGCAGAGAGCCATGCTCTTGTCCCTTCTCTCCCAACATTAAAATTTACCTGGTGTTAGGAAGTGACTGAGTGGAGCTCTGCACATGTGCAAGTATACATGCGTAGTGTTCCAGGCTGGTGTCAGTATTAAATAAAATCAGCTGATCTTATGCTGCTCTGTAAAGGTACCAATCTGAGACTGCCTTTTTAATATTAAAATTTTGACCCACAGGTTACAGATTTGACCTTGAATATGCAACAATGCACTTAGCTTTTGAAACTGGGGCCATGTTTTAGCACTATTGCCTTTACATACAGTCAGTAGTTGTATATTATACCCTGAAATTTAATCTCAAATATGATTGGATACATATGACTTAATATAATTATGCTGTTATTCACTGAAAAGGGTTATAATCTTTCAGAAGTGATATCAGCAGGCAATAGAAAAGAAGACTGCCGCCTATGACCTCACAGGTTGGTATTAGTCCTCATGTTCTGGGTGAATAACTAGGATGACTTATTTTTACCAGCTTATTCCAATACTCTGTTGTTGATATAAGAGGTGCCCCATACCCATCAAGTACGATCTCTGGTTTGTACAATCGAATGGACAACAACATAAATTTGAAATTTAAAAAAAATTGCTGTTTATAAAGAAAGGGGGGCCATTACTTTAATTCTGTGGAACTAACATTGAGTTTTATCTCTTCTTAGCCCACAGTTAGATTGCTACCCTACTTAATGTTGAAAAAAGCATGTGGATTTGCATGCAAATTCCTTTTAAAGGAATATTAAAAGGACTCGAACCAACCAAAAACACCAAGTGATCCAAGATTCATTTCAGATGTTGGTCTAAGGCCCAAACCAAGTTGGAGACTAGATGCTCACTGGCCATTAAGCAGGCATACAAGGTACTACCCAAAGCTATGTGAATAAATACATGGCCTCTACCTTTTCACCTGCTGTTCTTCTTTCATAACTAGCTTTTTATGATTTTTCCCTTACACGGGGACCGGCTTAAGAAAAAGTCAAAATGTAAAAGCTCATAATGTATGTGTGAACCCTATGTACATGCTCTCTCTCCTACTCTGTTCCTTCTTCACAGCAATGATTTGCTTCAATCTACCCTGTCTACTCTTTTCACTCTACATACACCAATTTCCATTAGGCACAAACTCTCAGGTGCACATAACCTTCAGTTCTTTCACACTTCAATGGAAACCCTCTGGCAGTGAATATCAGAACACTGTGGGTAGTGCACCCACTATTTTCCGATTGGTGCTGCCAACGAGAAAAGTTCCTCACAAAATTAGCCATTGCTCCACCTATTTTAATACAGCCACTAATATTTATTGTCTATGCTCCATTTATGTTGGGACTGGTATTAGGCAATCTGGGCCATTCCAGATACATCCTGAATATTTGTACTTAATTAGCCTTGAATTCCAAACTCAGAATTCTGACCACCAGCATATGTGTGTTGCTGCAGTGATGAAGTTACATCTACATAATAATGTCATTGTCACCTTTTTGATCATTCAGATGACTAGGTAACAAAATTTAGTCTTTCGAATGAGACATTAAACTGAGGCCCATCTGCCCTCTCAGGTGGCTGTAAAAGATCCCTTGGCACTATTCAAAGAAGAGCAGGGTGTCCTAGCTAATGTTTATTCCTCACCCAGTATCTCTAAAACAGGTGATCTGGTCATTTATCTCATTGCTGTTTGTGGGAGCTTGCTGTGCACAAATTGGCTGCTGCGTTTCCTACATTACAACAGTGAGTACAGATCAAAAAGTACATAATTGGTTGTAAGCGCTTTGGGACATCCTGTGGTTGTGAAAAGTGCTATGTACAGTTAATTCAGCTGTCAGAATCAAAAACAGTTCATTATTGCCCATCTCTGCAATATTTTTACCTTCAATGGAAACTGGAATACATGGGGAAATTCAGAGTGCTCCAATTTATGATTACCAGTATAACCGACTGATCTGCCTAATAGTGATTATAGGCAGTGAGTATAAAATAGCAAATGAATGATTGCTGGATGTTTCTTGCTAAACTGCAGTACACTCAATGATGCCACAATCTGTGAGTGGGAAGGTTGAGTTGTTCAAAACCTTCCCCGAACCCCAAGAGTGCTGTATAACTTTGAACACAATTCTCAGGTATTATGCATTATTTCATCTTTTTAACCTGCTTAGATCTTTGTCATAAAATGTTTACCATTATAGTTCTTGGGGAATGTTGGTGTTGGGAAATGTTGGTGTTCAGAGGGACTTGGGTGTCCTTGTACATGAATCACTGAAAGTTAACATGCAGGTACAGCAAGCAATTAGGAAAGCAAATGTTGGCCTTTATTACAAGAGGATTTGAGTATAAGAGTAAAGATATCTTACTGCAATTATATAGGGCCCTGGTGAGACCACACCTGGAGTATTGTGTACAGTTTTGGTCTCCTTACCTAAGGAAGGATATACTTGCCATAGAGGGAGTGCAACGAAGGTTCACCAGACTGGTTCCTGGGACGGGGGGATTTTCCTATGAGGAGAGATTGAGTAGACTAGGCCTATATTCTCTAGAGTTTAGAAGAATGAGAGGTGATCTCATTGAAACATACAACATTCTTACAGGGCTTGACAGGATAGATGCAGGGAGGATGTTTCCCCTTGCTGGGGAGTCTAGATCCAGGGGTCACAGTCTTAGAATAAGGGGTCAGCCATTTAGGACTGAGATGAGGAGAAATTTCTTCACTCAGAGGGTGGTGACTCTTTGGAATTCTCGACCCCAGAGGGCTGTGGAGGCTCAGTCGTTGGGTATATTCAAGATAGAGATCAATAGATTTTTGAATATTAAGGGAATCAAGGGATATGGGGATAGTACAGGAAAGTGGAGATGAGGTAGAAGATCAGCCATGATCTTATTGAATGGTGGAGCAGGCTCAAGGGGCCAAATGGCCTACTCCTGCTCCTATTCTTATGTTCTTATTTTCTGTTACTGCTGCTAACCATCAGCCATTATGCTCATCGGGCTTTGTAACATAGATCAGCAGCAAGAAGAAACGGTGTTTTGTAACACCAGAGAGGATAATTACTGCTTTGTTGCATGGCAGGAATGCACAGTGGAAAACTGTGCACCCCTCAGTGCCTGATTTTCCATCATTAATTTTAATGGATGGAAAATCACAGGCTGCAGGTGCTCAATTTCCCACGTGCTGGGAATGCCCAAGTGGACAACGTCTCCTTATTATGCTATTGTGCTAAACTAACAGGAAGAACTAGGGTTTTTGACTGAAAAGCAGTGCGTTGTGAGATAAATTCACCGATGCAAACCACCCAGCAGGGAGCTGCGCTAGAATGTTGTGCGGTTCAGATTGGGCTACGACACTGCAGTGGTGAGTTTCTCACGGGCACTCCTTGCAAAACCGGCTCTCCGCTAGGAGTGTGGAATTGGTGAATTTACCCTTATGTTTTACATAAATGTAAATGTTATGTTACAGCCCTCTTTATTATTCTATAGAGAAAAGATGGCTGTGTGTGTATTAGAACAATGGACAGCAATGGCAAGAGTAAAGCTGAAGCTGCAGATTTAATAAGAAGAACCATGAGTTATATGTGAAGTGTAGCCCATACCATTCCTGGGGCAGACTTACCTGGTATTGCATTGTGACCATTAAATATAAATCAAGTGTCTGTAATGTACTTAGTTGCTTACAGTCTGTGTTCACTTGTGGGGGGCCTTAAAAGCAATCCAGGATCCAACTGTAAAGGTCCCTTGCTGTCAGATTGCAATTCCTGTAAAGCCGCTCCAGGTCGGATACAGCCCACTGTCATCCCAGTAAAGCTGAATTGAAGCTGTCAAATAGTGGAAGATTTTCAAGCACTCTTATCTGTACCATTTGCTTTATGAAACCGACCCAGGGATGCAACCCATCTCAGCCTACACCTGTGATGTGAAAGATACCAATTGACATAGGGTTTGGGCAGTAGTGGGGAATTAGAAGGTCAAAGAAAGAGACCATTGGCCACGTGATAAGTTGCAAAATTTGGTGAGAGGTTGTTATGTTTTAGTCTACATAATGTGTCTGCAGGGTAAGGAATGAGACGTAGAATGAAAGGGTTAGAGAGGAAAGCAGACAGAGGGAGAGTTACAGCAAAAAATACAGAAAGGAAGGTTGAAGGAGATGCATTTGGAAATTAGCTAGGGAAGGCTTGAAGAGAAAGGGAGAAGCATACAAAACAGGACAGTGAGGAAAGACAGCAAGGGCAGGAGTGGAGAGGGGAGAATAGGGAGGGATAAGGAGGAAGAGAGACCAAACGAAGTGGAAAGAGGAAGATAGGTAGGCTGGGTGGAAAATGTAAGAAGATGGCAGGGCATTGAGAGCAATGGGGGCATGAGTGGAGTGATGGAAAAGGTGAAGAGAGGTATGGAAGAGAATTGGGGATATCTGTGGTTGAGAGCGAAATAGGCATGGAAGGAGAGATTGGTTTTGGAGTAGATGAAAATGAGGAAAGAGAGGGGGGAAGTTTGCATGTTTGTGCATACACGAGGGAACATGAAAGAAAGAAAGACAACAGCACTAAAGATTACAGGGCAGGATCAAAGGTTACACAGGTTTGCATACCCCTTCTTAACAAATTCCACTTTAATCACTGGGCATTGCATTCTTTGAAATTGATTTTTTTTTGCATTATGTGACAGGAGCAGATTAACTGGAGTTATGACATTAGACCATATATTAGCATCATGTGTCATGAGAAGAATACTAAAAAAATAACATGCTTTTTTAACTGCAGTGTATATTACATTAATTTTGTGTCCATATCATACAAGAACATATAGAATGAAGTTACAAGGTTTAAGACAATTGCAGGACTTCAGATGATATAAATTACCAGAGCTACAGACACAGTAATAAGTAGATAAATAGAAATGAGTAAGAAAGCAGCAACACAGCATTTGCAATTGATACAAGTTATTTGAACCATGAAGTTATGTTATGTGAAGTGCTTTGGGATGTTTTACTACATTAAAGGTACTAGATATATGCAGGTTGTTGTTGTTGTAAGCTGTTTCTTAAATAATATTGCAAACCTATATATGTGTAGTAGTTGTAAAGTCTTTAGTTGATCAATAGTTAGAACTCCTTTAGTTTGTTATGCTGCAATGCTTGAATTACAAATTAATCTATGTTACAAAATGTTGCAATTACAAAGAAATATATATTACATTTTGCAGCATTATATGATCGGTGCTAAACCATTAATATTAACATTATTTTGTATTATTTGAAGAACTGGTCCATCCTCAGCAAAGTGGCATTAAGTGTGGCAATAACACTTGTACAAGGCAGAGTGGTGTGCTCAGTCCTATGAATTGAGAACAAAGGAGTTTCACAAAGCATGTGTTCATAATGATTTCTTCCTTCACTTTTGCATTCAGCGACATTATTAATGATACCAATGGAACTGAGCAGAGCAATGCTGGTGACCAGTGATTGTAATTGTGCACTTCTTTTTGGTACTTGCTTCCAGAATTCCAAGTAGGAAAAAATAATGGGAAGAACTACTGTTTTCTAGGCATATCATGGATTATAAAATACACTTGATTTATTTCTCATCACACTGTTACCCTTCAAAGATCTACTAATGCAATTGTACCTGTCACATGATGCCATAAACCTTGAGGCCCTATGTCACTATTGTCATTACTGCCCTTTCTTCTACCATACTTCTTTACTGTGCTCATTGCAGAAGTGTAAGAAAAGTTTAAAACAAACATTGTTTGTTTTGCAGAATAAGTTACCAGGGAAGGCAATTGAAGCAGACAGTTCAGACCATTCCAGAGGCAATATATTTCTGGAGATAGAAGGGTGGTAGGTGTGGCGGAGACCGGTCAAATGAGGAATAAGGAATGGGCTTGTTCAGTCTAATGGACCAAATGATTAGATATGTATTTTGAAGAATAACAAATGGCGGGCAATCAGTTTAAGGTAGTCATTCTGGGTTCTACTGATATTCACAACTTTGTGGTTCTGCAGGTATACATAGACTGTTGGAGCTCCACTGATACACCCTCAGAAGTAGTCAATCGAATTAGTGACCACCAGTCATCTATTTGTCTAAGAAACAGTGGCAGCAACATTTTAACAGTAACAGACATGCTACATATTGTACAATCAGAATACATTATAAAGACTGGTTACAAATGACCTATATCCCACTCTTGGCATTGACCACAATCTTGTCACTCATGAGGACCAGGTCAGGCCAAAGTTAGACTCTCCAGTTCAGTACAGAGGAAATGCTGCACTGTCGGAGATTCCGCCTTTTGGATAAGATGTTAAACCGAGGCCCCGACTGCCCCTCAGGTGGATGTAAAAGATCCCATGGCACTATTTCGAAGAAGAGCAAGGGCACTCTCCCCAGTGTCCTGGCCAATAATTATCCCTCAACTAACATCACTAAAACAGATTATCTGGTCATTATCACATTGCTGTTTATGGGACCTTGCTGTACGCAAATTGCTCATGTGGAGCATAAACACTGGCATACACCAGTTGGGCTGAATAATCTGTTTCTGTGCTGTAAATTCTATGTAAAAAATTGGCTGCCGAATTTCCTACAACAGTGACTACACTTCAAAAGTACTTCAATGGCTGTAAAGCTCTTTGAGATGTCCTGAGGTCATGAAAGGCGCTATATAAATGTAAGTCTTTCTTTTACTTTTTAGATATAAGTTATATCCCTCAGGCCTTCATAACATAGTGTCTATGTCTATAAGATAGATTTCATAATTTGACTGTGGAAGTGATAGCATTCCCAGTTATTTCTGTGACCATTAGTGTTCAGCACTACAGTCCTCAAAAGCAGTTATGTCACTAAGTACATTTTATCAGCATGCTCTAGATTTTAGCTTGAGCATATAATATTGTTTTGGCTGGCTTCTAATAATCAACTGCATATTGAATTTTTTGCGATTATATCATAGTTGTTAATCTTTTAGCAATGACGTAATTATGAATTAACCTCTGGCAATCAATGCCCATTGTAACACCTATTTCTAGGAAAAAAGCAGAATAAAATTGCCCCTATGAAGTCCATATATTACATTGTAAAAAATTCACTTTGATGGAAATGATTTCAAGGTAGTAACAAGTCTCTGTTCAGATACTAGTTACAAACCATTCAAGCTGCACTCTGACAGTTTATATGATCAATCTGACTATATCAGAATGATTTCTGCCTTGTAATCATTCTTATATCCATTATTACCTGATAACATATTTTTACTTTTAATGGAGAGCGATTAAATAAAATAGAACTATCTGGTCTTAGTTTCAGTACAAATGGATGGAGCGTCTGAAAAACAATTGGAGCATGAGTTAGTTTGTGTGATGCAGCCTCAGTGCCTGTTGGTTAATAACAGTGTCTGTGTGCATGTGATGTAAATAACATTCGTATTGGGAGCAATTATTGAAAATATAATGCAGTGGATTCCTCTTTAACACAATTTCAGTTTCCAAGAAGAAAGGAATTTTATAATTTGAACTTTAGCAATCCGTTGATGTTTAGTAAACTAATTTCAAATAAGTTTAACAAAACAATTATTTTATCATGGAGCAGTACTTAACATTGAGGTAATTCCAGAACAAAGCCTCTATGGAGCATTATCACAGTGTTCTTTAAAAAATAAACAACTGATATAATAGTGCCTTGTGCTACTAAATATGAATAACACTTTCTAAATACTGTACTGTAGTATTTACAACTCATGCCAAAGATAGGGTTCTACATAAGCTATAGTTTTATTTGCCTAAGAGATATCAAATTCTGAAAGTGAAGCTATTAATATTGTGAAAGGAAAGAAAGTCAGAAACTGATTTGAATTCACCCTGGAATTTTATTTTCTCAAAACATTGATTTTGACTTTTGACATTAGCCCATTTTATATATAAAATAAAGTACAATGTGTTGAATGGGAAATTTGTACATGAAATAAGTTGATCTTAAGCAGTATTTGAACTTACAAGATACCTTCAGAATTTTTAATGTATGATACCTTTAATTGAAAATGTTTAGTGCTTGTCAGACAGATAGGTGATAGGGGTAGAAATAGAGAAACATTCACTTGTAGATCCAATAACTGCATTATGTATTCATGGATTAAGTATGGTTACAGGTCAGCAAGAATGTTGGACAGCTTGCCTTAACTACTCACGTCAAGTTAAATGTCAGAGGAGCAGCCTTTGCTTTTATTACCATGCCATACCTCACACCACACATCCTCTTTGAATCCATCAGAGCTGAGACGTAGTGTGCTATAGTAATAATATTGTGGACTGAGCTGAGACTATCAAAGCCTATGATACCCATCATGACATCTTTTGATTTGGGGCTCCTCACAGGTGAAGGATGATGAATGGAAGTAAAGCTTCAACTTTATCTTCAAATAAGGCAAATGTATTGGATGGTACCTTTTATATTCAATTGTATTTTTACATTATGCAATATGTAGATGAAACAGTTGAGTATAAAATTATGAGTTTTGCCTCTTTTGCAACTGATTATATAAAGAGTGCACAATACAAGGCCAGATGAAAACAATGTCTGCACAACACAGTTGAACTACCAGCTGGAGAAAATTCTAAATTCAAAGGGGCTGAAACTCGAGAGGAAGGCTGGTTTATGATACCACTGGCTAAACACCTCACAAATGTATACTGTAACTAGTATACTGAAATGAATTTTCATTAGATTGTTGTGGCCATTACTTTTGCTTGGTATCAGATGCATGAGTAAAGCTTTATACTCACACCTAAATCCACTGGAGGTTTATGCCAAATTCATGGAATTGCACTCATCCAACTATTGAATTAATGAAGAAGGGCTTGGGAATGGGGAGTACAATCTTAATTTGCCACAAGCATGAAAAATTGGACAGACATATATTTACAAGACTTTGCATGACACCAATGTATTTATTTTAAGGCTGAATAGATTAAATAGATTGGGTAATTTCCAATAATAAAATGGACTGTATAAATGGACTGCGTAGCCAGTGGGCCAAATGGTTGTTTCTCATGACATGCTTTCTTATGTTATGAAAATGAATGATGATCTATTTGGTACAATACCTTCCTGTAGTTCACTTGTTTCTGGATGTTATACTGTTTAAAAAATGTTGTAATTTCTACCAAGGTGAAATGTATGCTAGAAACTAGATTCATAAGGAAATGAAGGCAGATTTATTGGGCTGCATGCCACATAAAAACAATTTGCATGCTTAGTGCTCACACAAGCATATCTAATGGCATTGCCTGGAGGAGGTTTTCTCAGCAGTATTAAATAGTGAATTTAATACAATATGTTGCATCTCACAATCAATCTGTAACAAATTGATTCTATGCTATAGCAAGCAAAGAAGCATTACAATCCAGTTCTGTTCTTCTCCCCAATTCCTGGGATGCATATTGAAGTAGTCACGTTTCTCCTTGACAAAATAAGTGATCTATGATAGCAATCCCCTCGCCACATCTGTATCATATCAGTGTCTCAAACAAGTTAATTTGATAACTCCTAAAATATGAAATGAAGATAAATCCACAATAACTGATATATATAGCCTACCAATGCAGATTTCCTAAATTAATGTATTTGACACAAGAAATATTTCAGATTCATATAGATCTCCTATATATAATTTACCTTTGAAATAGGACCTGTTTATGCTTTATTGTTGCACTATTTACTGTTTGAAATGCTCAATTCTGTCTGTGTGACAACATTAAAGATGCTTTATCTTCAATTTATTTACAAACAGTTATTTACAACATTGAGTCATTGCTAATATGCAGCCTTATAGTTTGTATCCCAACATCATTTCTTTTTATATTAAAAAAATTATCTTATTTTTAAACAATTTCCCACCTGCTTTCCAAGTCACAATGTTCAATAAAACCGCAACACACAATGCCCAACAGCTGGTATTTAACCTATGGCAATTGAAAATGTTTGCTTCAATAATTCTCATTTTTAATCAATGGAATGAATCCTAAAGTTGGTCTTTCTGTATAGCTCCTTCAATAGAATGTTAAAAGGCATTTTAATTTTTTTCTTTGTGTAACTGAACACAGATTAATGGTACCCACTTGAAATGGACAACGAAAAGAGCAACATTTCTGTCATTAGAGAGCTGGAATCTGAGCAGAGCAGTCATAACATGCATTTAACTGCAAAAGCAAAACTGGAATGATTTCAACTGAACAGCAAAACTTACAGTCTTGAAATCGCTCACCACTAAAGGCTATTTTTAGATTATGATGGATAGCATAGACCTTTTATTGTGTGACGAACGAACCAAAAATATCCAGATCTAGATATATATGAGACACAAACACGGATAAACCCTTGCAGTTCACCTGCGTGTCATAACAATTACGCTTTGCAAACATATGAAAATATTTATATAAACCGTTCCTAACTTTAGGCAATGCCCCCATGATGCACGTCACGTATAACGAGTAGGATTTGGAAATATTGCAGACACTGCTCAGAGCCAGTCGGCAGCACTAAACCTCTCAACACCACTGCACTTAAATATTCGACACGCTGCACTGAAGCATCACAAAGCTTTAGGATTAAATAAATACTTGTCAATTTAGCAAGAAATATAAGCAACAGTACCCCTTTTAAATAATTTCTGGCCGAAGTAGTGATTTTCCCTCCATTCTGGATTTGCCATCCAAACTGACAGCGGATGGATGAAAGTGTTGAAACAAAAAGGGTCTTCAAACATGGGTGACACCATTACTGCACTGTGAATCCAACATTCATCGCTGTGCTTGGGTTAAGAATTACAGCAAAACATTAGGAGGTTGATATTGAAGTGTAAAAAGAATTTTTAAATTGAAACAAATGCAACACAGCAAAAACTGAAGCTCTTGGTTCAAACAAGTATTCTCACTGCGAATGAAGGACTGCTAAGTGCATGTTTACTGAAAACCGTAATATTGGTGCGTTTACTCCTTTGTCTATTTACGTTAGTAAAATAACATATGCGTTGGCAGTTTCGACTGAAGCCCCTGTTATTAGGCTTTACCCTGCCATCTCATCGATTTCTGTCTTTCACATTGACATCAAACCGCTAACAGTATTTCGAACAGTTCTCTTTTACTCATAGAGCTTGCGGTGATCTTAAAAGCATTGGAATCTTTCAAAGAATCTCGTCAATTCGATAGAAATTCGGTCTCTGGAGGTTGGAGGTATTGGTTTCGCTTTGGGTTGAAAATTTGACCCGTTGGATATGGGCTCATTTAACCCATAGACGGACTGGGTTTGCCTTGATATATCGAGCTCCATCTGTAGCCTTCTCTGCCGCAGTACACAGGCAAACAAACACACACCTACTTGTCCAATCCAGTGGTTCTCAAACTTTTTTGGTTGAATGACCCCTTTTCAAATGGATTAATAATCACGCCCCTATCTAAATTATAATACGAGATAAAAATATGTAAGTCCTGCATGTAAAGCGTGTTTTAATAATGCTTTTAAGGACCTGTACTTTGTCTTCATTGCTGCCCCGGAATCCCGGAATTTGCTGTTGGTTTTCCCCGATTCCCATTGACTTCAGTTTTACTAGGGCTCCTTGATGCCACACTGGGCGAAATGCTGCCTTGATGTCAAGGGCAGTCACTCTCACCTCACCTTTGGAATTCAGCTCCTTTGTCCATGTTTGGACCAAGGCTGTAATGAGGTCGGAAGTTGAGTGGTCCTGGCAGAATCCAAACTGGGTATTGGTGAGTAAGTACTGCTTGATAGCTCTGTCGATGACACCCTCCATCACTTTGCTGATGATTGAGAGTAGACTGATGGGGTGGTAATTGGCCAGGTTGGATTTGTAACTGTTTTTTGCGGTGGCCAATTTCCTATGGCCCCTGCCGCAATCACCAATTATTGTAAGTGGTTTTGCCCCGCCCGTAGCGAGCACGCTAACCCCCTTACTACAAGTTCTGGACGATAGGGATTACTGAGGACAGATTTGAACACGGACGGTGTTTTCGGGCTCACCCGTACAGTGTTTATTAAGGTTAACAAAAACCACTCCACTCGCAAACAGTACGAGCAGTGTGAACACAACAGTACAGTTTAAAACAGTACAACCCTGACTTGTCCAACAAGCCCCTGCCGTGCTGACTTACCACGGCCAAAAAAAAAACACCCTCCCCTGAAGTAAACTATCACAGGACCCTTCCAATGCTAAACCCCCTCTGGTTTGGTAGGAACAGACAGGCACCTCCCTCACACAGCTAAGTGATCTTGTGGGTGTGTAGGCTTGGCAATGCTCACCTAGATTGCCCCTTTTATCTTGCTTGCAGCTTCCTCCCGTACGTCTTGGCTACCTGGTTCTGTACCAGCCTTGCGGCATGTGAGTCCCAACCTTAGTCGACGTTCATCTTGGTTGGAAGAGCAAGGCTCAGCTCTTCTTGATATTATGTTGTGTGGAGGGCAGGAGAGAGAGAGAGAGCGAGCTATCCAAACTGCTCTTTTTATATCCCTCCAATACACAAACCGTTGTCTGTGGTTTTAATGGACACATGGCCTGGGGGAATGGGTTTTCGATCTCTTGAATGGTTTGAAATGGTTTTTGATCTCTTTTCGATCTTCCTGCCGATTAACTTAACGAGTTCATCTTGACTAGAACAATGAGTCGTCAGCCTTGTTAATCAAGACTTGGGAGTGGGCCTCTCGGGCCATTGTTCCCAGGACAGTTCGTTTCCATATGATCGAGTCATCTCCAGCTTGAGTGGGTTTTACACTGCTCCCCACCCCAAACAGCCTGTTAAAAATCCAAAAACCCATGAAGTCTGCGTCGACTGCTACAGGCTCCCCTTTGATATTTCAACTTTTCCCAAACAGAAATATCATCAAAAGTTCCGTCGTCCTCTGCTGCGGGAGGCGCACTGTATATCCCAACCAAACCGTACATCAAATTTTACCCCAGGGTCCTGTATCTCACACTTTATGCAACAAATCACATCACAGTTACAGGTGTATATACAAACAGACAGTCAACTCCGGGCTATTCTTTAATCAAAGCTTGCCACCGGTTTCAGAATGTTTTACTTCGCTTTCTGCATGATAACCGGAGAAGGTAAAACACTAACACACATTGCACTGCTACAATCACATGAGAAATCACATGAATCCATGGGGGAATCTCGATATTCAGACTGATGTCCCACCATGGCAGAGAAACCAGTTCTTTTATCTCATTCCCCGTTTCCCTGTTCCGTTGCTCAAGGGTATAGAAATGCTTTTGGGAGAGTTCAACTTCCTTTATTAATTTAGTGAGGTGTTCGGGCAGAGGAGGAATTTCATACCCGAACCGTATTACGTGTTGCTGCAGGCCCTGTACCGTGTTGTTCACCGTTAGGTGTACCGTGGTGGGCTCTGGAATGGGAATGATGCACTCTTGAGTCACCTGAACTTCTGTCTGGGGTTTCAAGCAGAAAGTCTTATCGGTGACCGGGCACCAAGTGTCGTTGTGTACCCAGTACTGGTCCACGCTTGTCGTGACGCAGTATGTCCCTCTGCCCGCATATGCTACCTGGGGTGGAACGTGGTTTTGGGCCATCACCTCCATGGTGCAATTAATGGGCTCCGCACCCTCTGATTCAAACCCGCACACCGGCCGATTAAACGCATTCAAATGCTGAGGACACAACACCATGTGCGCACCCCTGCTCTGGCATCCATTGAGGTCAGTGCCGGTCATAGCGCTCTCCCACTTTAAAACAAACGGTGGGGCCCCATGATGTCGCACGTGCACCCCGTCCCTTATATTCTCTACTCGGTATACCGGCACTGGCCGCGGTGACCCGCCCATTACCGGCATCCGGAGTACAATCCCCATTACAGTGTGGTTGGACTGGCCACAGTCAACTGGGACCGGGTATGCCTCTGAGGCCAGTCGGAGTTGGCATGGGCTCATTAAATTTTCGTATGGGCTGAGCGCAGTGAGGTGCCGGTTGCTGACCCATGAAGGGACGCGACCTTGCTGTAGGTCCTCCAAATTACTGCGCCCTTCGTTCAGCAGCCATGCACGGTACAAAACACATGCATCGTTTTTCGCTGCCTGCGCCGAGGCATTCTGATCCTCCCTGATCAAACTATTGATCGTCTGAGCATGTGCCTCCAGCTCGGCTATGATTTCCTTTAAATGTATCGTCATAGCCTGATCCTCCCATAACTCCGACCCCTCTAGCTTGTTACCCTCCCGCAGTATCTTTCGCAGCTGGTCCCTTAAGGTGTTGACCTGCATCTGCAACAGTGCATCGTCCATACTGTTGATAATGGACATGCCCTTGCTGAAGGCTGTAGCCGCATCATTAAATACCCCCCGTCTATATCTCCCCGAACCAACGTGATGGTTTACCGTTAAATCGTACAGACTTTCCCGATTCACGTCCCCGTAACATAATTCATAAAATTATCGGAACATTTCCTTCAACAGGGCCTCATATAATTTTTCCGTTTCTACTGGACACCACCGGGGCAGCTGTACCCGGGTTAAATTTAGAATGACTGACGCAACTTCGTAGTGAACATCTTGGTACAAGATCTTGCCGGTCGGGACTAACACTAACCCATTCCTCGGTCCTCGTGTGGTGGCAGGGCAACTAATCTGTGTTTCCTGTACCGATGGGGCTGTGGGCAGGGGCTTCCTCTTGTGTGCTACCAGTTCTGTGGAATTTACTGTGTTGGGAGGGTCTGGGATCATGCAGGAATCCCCACTCTGATCCCATCCGATCCCAGCCCCGGAATCCTGCCACCGCCGCAAGAAGGCGATCGCCACACCTACTGGGCAGACCCGTTCTGACCCCCACATACACACGTAAATTCCCTGTTCCTCTTTCCACCATTTATTCCAGCACATTTCTACTCCCCTCCTCGCTCCCGTAATCTGTCGGTACGTATCGTCCCCCAGTTTCTCCCAGTCCGTGGATCTGTTACCCTTGGCCTGGCCCAACTTCCTTAACCACCACCACCGTCCCAAGGGAATGTGTCTCTCACATCTTAGACAGACGCATTTCCCCTCGGTCACCCTAATCCGTGTGGCTGTGACCTGCAGTTTGGGACATGGTATGGAAGCTTCTCCATACGTGAAACCCTCACTGCCAGAGTACCGAGTGGAGTTCGATCCCAGCCACCCTGGCCACATTCCCTCGTGGAAGTAAGTGGCGATTCCATCCGTGTCCCCTGTCCTACCCCTGTGTCACGGTAGGCCCATTCCCTCCTGTGCAGCCGTAGAGGAAGGACGCCTCGGTGTCTCCTCTTTTCATGCTGCCAGTTCCGATCATCATTAGGAATAGAAGTACGATATCCATATCCCTTTGTTCCTCCGATCTCCTTTGGTTCCCTGCAAAACAAAAGCAAAACAGTTCCGCTCTGTGAGAGGGTTTTCCTCCATGGATCTGGTTTTGGATATTTACAAGATATTTACAGTGTTCCCTGCTGCATTAACGAGCACCCCATTTAAGACCTCTCCCATCGGGGCCTCTTGCGGCTTGTGGTTGGCGAGTAGGGAGGCGTCCATGGCACCCTAGGCCGTGGGAACGACTGCTCCTCCTTACCGCCCCGTCTTCCGGGTCATCATCGTCCCACACCATGGGAGGAAAACCCGCATCCACCAGGCTCATGACTGTGCCCTGGTGCCTCTTGACCTTTGTTTTCCCCTCCTCGGGGTTAAACAACTTGCATTGGTTTACATGAAACCATTTCGTGCGTTTCGGGAGTTTTACTGCATATACCATGGGGCTCGATTTATCCACGATATTATACGGCCCTATATACAGTGGCTCGAACGCCCCTACTCGGGCGTAATTACGGACCATTACCTACTCTCCCACCTCCCACTCGTGGGTTCTCTGGGGTTCTAACAGCAGCTGATTTTTCTGGTGCTGGCTCCCCAGGTTACTGGCTGCTTGCCAGTGAATCTGTTTTAAAGTCTCGTACAGATTCTGGACAAACCTGTCCCGTTTTACCTCCCTGACCTGCGCTTCGGTGAGGACCGGTGCCAACACATGGGTTGGGGTGCGCATAATCCTCCCAGTCATCAGCTCGTGTGGGGAGTACCTGTGCTTCTGGAGGGGCTGGCCCGGACACCCATTAAGACTAGAGGCAAGGCCTCATCCCATCTCTGCAGGAACGGGCTTATCTCCTTCCTCAGCCTTCCTCAGCCTTTCTTTCGGTTCATGCGCTCCACAATCGCCGATGACTGGGGGTTGTGAGCCACATGCCACTTCCCTTGTATTCTCAAGAGTTTTAAGGTGGCTTGCATCACCTGCCCCGTGAAATGGCTCCCTTGGTCGGACTCCACGACCTGTGGCAGCCCCCATCGGGAGAACACTTCCCTCACGAGGATTCTAGCTGTTGCTGGTGCCGTGGCTGCTCGGCAGGGGAAGGCTTCCACCCACTTGGAAAATACGTCCACCAGGACTAAACAGTACTTGTTGCCTGCTTTAGTGGTGGGCAGTAGTCCGATGAAATCAACCTGCAGGGACCACCACGGCCCCTCTACCCTCCTGGTGTGTCCTATGGGGGCTTTCCAGTGCTGCGGATCGGGGTTATTGGCTGCACACACCAAACAGTGCGCACAGAAAACTCGGGCATCCTCCCTGAGCTGGGGCCACCACCCTGCCTCCACTACCCTTTGCCAGGTAGTTTCCGGCCCTGGGTGTCCCGCTCCCGGGCCCCCATGGGCCAACTGCAGGAACTCCTCTCGGTGCTGCACTGGGGCTACCCACCGATCCCCTTTGAAAAGCATCCCTTCTTTGATACTTATGTCCGCTGCCCCGAACGGACCTTCTATGGACTCCCCATTCTCTCTCTTTACCAGGACGCCTTAAGGACGGGATCCTGGGCTTGGACCTGCTTTAAGTCCAGGGCCAAAGCTACCCTCTGTGTGCCTCCCTTGTCCCGGATTGCGGCTACCGGAGCTGCTTTGTACAGATCCCAGAATACTCCTTCCCTGGCCCCCTGTTTGGCCAGCTCGTCTGCATTTTGGTTGCCCTTCCACTTGGGCTCTGTCTTTGAATGGGCTTTAACTTTATGAATATAGTACTCTCCCTGGGTGCCTGTGGCCTCCAAAATTTTACCTAGCAGCAATGCTGTTGCTAGGGGCTTCCCATCTGGGGACTTGAATCCGCGCCTGGCCCAGATTGCCAAGTATTCCGTGTGTGAGTTGCACGTGAACATAGAGTCCGAGCAAATGGTGTAGGGGGTGGGGAACTCGTCGGGGTGGGTGACCACGTACGCCACCACTGCCAGTTTGGCATGCTGAGCACTCAGGGTGTTGGGGAGTTTAATGGCCTTCGCTATTTTAGCTGTAGGGTCATAGATTCCGCACCCGGCGAGACACTCCCCCTTCACGACCGAACTGGACCCGTCTATATAGATGTCCCGGCCCGTCGGGTGTATCCCGGCCCGGAATCCTTCATCTACATCCCACACCCCTTCTACCATACACGTGTGGGCCGTCCCTGGGTAAATCATGTTGGCTGCTAGCTTTGGCTTGGTCAACCCCTGCACTCTGAAGTTCTCGCCCTCGCTACACCCGTTGATCCTCCCTACCTACTCGACCTCCATAAAGTGAACTGAGGGGTCCCCGTCCTGTTTTAGTTTGGGCAACTCTGCTACCATGGCTTGCAACTGTGGGGTGGTGAATGAGACCACGTAATCACTCTACAGCGGGCCCTGGTCACCGTTTGGTGTGGGTGGACTGTACTTTTGCTGCCGCAGAGGATACATTGGTCTCGGTGGTGCTTCCGGCACCGGTGGGACTTCCCTGTCCTGAACCTTATCCTCTGCTTCCTGACCCTCCTCGTCCCACTCCACCCGGGTTTCCCCTGGTGCCATTAAACAGACCATGCCTCTGGCCCCAGACAAGGCTTGGGTCAATTTTTTAATCCTTTCTTCGCAGGGACCGTGATCAGAGTCTTCATAGCCCCTACTTCTAGCTACCTTATGAGCTATTTTAATGTCCCTTAGCTGACCCTCCAAACCATCAGCTCTCGTTGTTAATCTTGCGTTCGCCTCCCGTAAGGCCTGCTCATTTAACCTGGCCTCCGTAACCTGGCACCGCAGGTATTCCCCCATATTACGGGTGGTCTCTTCCTGTGCACGTCTTTCCTGTCTTTCCTTGTGCAACTCCTCCACTAGTCTACTCCCGACTATCCCCCTTGCGTCTGACTTGTCCTCAGACTCCATTAGCTCGTTTTTGAGCTTTTCAACCTGCACCTGGAGCAGTTGAACTTGCTTTTGGAAGCACAGGAGCCAAATGGCCTTCTCTTTGGACTTCCTGTGCTCCTTGCTCCCTGTCCACTCTGCGGCCCTATCCTGGGGACTCTCAGAGCACAACATCTCCAGCACCCATTGCTGGGATAGTTAACCTTTTTAAATACGTAGGAGGAAATTCTGTCCTCTATTCCAGATCTCTTGCCCTCCAAACTGTCCATATCTAATCCACAACCTATCATCCTGCCAGCGGTCGCCAAATCTGTAACCGGTTTTTGCGGTGGCCAATTTCCTATGGCCCCTGCCGCAATCACCAATTATTGTAAGTGGTTTCACCCTACCCGTAGCGAGCACGCAAACCCCCTTACTACAAGTTGTGGATGATAGGGATTACTGAAGACAGATTTGAACAAGGACAGCGTTTTCGGGCTCACCCGTACAGTGTTTATTAAGGTTAACAAAAACCACTCCACTCGCATACAGTACAAGCGGTGTGAACACAACAGTACAGTTTAAAACAGTACAACCCTGACTTGTCCAACAAGCCCCTGCCGTGCTGACTTACCATGGCCAAAAAAAAACACCCTCCTGTGAACTAAACTATCACAGGACCCTTCCAACGCTGAACCCCCTCTGGTTTGGTAGGAACATACAGGCAAGCCCTCACACAGCTAAGTGACCTTGTGGGTGTGTAGGCTTGGCAATGCTCACCTAGATTGCCCCTTTTATCTTGCTTGCAGCTTCCTCCCGTACAACTCAGCTACCTGGTTCCGTACCGGCCTTGCGGCATGCGAGTCCCAGCCTTAGTCGACGTTCGTCTCAGTTGGAAGAGCAAGGCTCAGCTCTTCTTGATGTTACGTTGTGTGGAGGGCAGGAGAGAGAGAGAGAGCGAGCTATCCAAACTGCTCTTTTTATATCCCTCCAATACACAAACCGTTGTCTGTGGTTTTAATGGACACATGGCCTGGGGGAATGGGTTTTCGATCTCTTGAATGGTTTCAAATGGTTTTTGATCTCTTTTCAATCTTCCTGCCGATTAACTTAACGAGTTCATCTTGACTAGAACAATGAGTCATCAGCCTTGTTAATCAAGACTTGGGAGTGGGCCTCTCGGGCCATTGTTCCCAGGGCAGTTCGTTTCCATATGAACGAGTCATCTCCAGCTTGATAGGGTTTTACACTGCTCCCCCCCCCAAACAGCCTGTCCAGTTTTTAATAGCGTTTAAAAATCCAAAAATCCATGAAGTCTGCGTCAACTGCTACAGATTTGCCTGCTTTTTGTGGACAGGACATACCTGGGCAGTTTTCCACATTGGCAGGGAGTATATCGACTGTACCGGGCTCCAACTCGCTTTTTGTTTCTTAAGTGAGGCCAACACATGGCGCCCACAGCTAGAGTCCATGGACTCCCAATCTTTGCTTGGCCACGTTGCAACGTCGGGGGCCTGACCGCAGCAACCACGAGCCGCCTTCTGCTGCTCCATTGGTTCCTGAAAGAAGCTGAGCAGCGGCCTGACCCATTGCGCTCCTCCCTGTCTGTCCAGCCGGCTGCCTCTACCCGACTGCATCAACCAGCCCCCTCCAGGCATCCCACGCCATAGCCTGGGCTTGCTATCACTTAGCAACCATGAATACTTAAACATGAACATTTCACAAGCCATTTCCATGCCATTGATTGCAAATGGCTTTTCTGTCAACCAGATCCTAAATAGGAGGCACAAAATTTTAAATAGAATTGAAGTGACTTTTCCCAGCTAATTAACTTTCGACTTATTTTGCAGTTCCCCTGGAAAGTCTCTACAGACCCCAAAGGGTTCATGGACCCCAGTTTGAGAACCACTGGCCTAACCAGTTTCCTTTTTCTCTGTTGCTGTACCTAGGAACACTAACATTTGGTTCATTTGGTCTTTTAACAGAAGGCATGAAAATTAATATTGAAATGGAGCTGTTCTTCTTATGGATCATCATAACATAATTGTAGTATTACTGCCAAACTCACAAATTGAAAATTTACCAGTCCACAGTATGTGTCAGAGGGACCAGTTAGTCAGTCAGTCAATCGATGGATGAATTGAACCGTCGTATATTGTGAAACTGATTTTGCCAGTGTAAAAAAGCTCATTCCGGTTTCATTAGCATTTCTCAGCCAGGGATAGTTCTGCTTAATAATTTTAGTATTCCCCAAACACTTTAAAATGGAGGAGAATTAGCTCACGTCGGATTATCCTTCTGAAGCTATCACCATCGTGTTGTTATCTACTGTTTGAATGAACCAGGGGGATGGATGCTTGGAGGGATGTATAGATTTATATAAACTAAATAAATGATGAGTGGGATAATGATCCTGATTCCATTAGAACCAACAGATTACCATCACTTGTCCTCACACTGATTTATAAATCGTAATGCTTTATGTGATTTGACTACAAGTGGTGGTCCAGTACTAGTGGCCAGGGAATATTTCTTATCTGATGAAATTTGATAAGCCGGTATAATGTATTAGATTTACCTTACAATAAAACACTAGCACAATGATGTTTCTCACTACACCACACTATTTTGGTATCAATGTGCCCTGCTAGTGTCAGCTGTGGCTCAGTGGGCAGCACTCTCTAGGTGGGAGGGGCTAGGAGTGAGCAGGTGTTACTGGTTGCCTGATTGCAGCAGGGAGTTGGAGTGAGTTTGTAAAAAGTTGTTGGTGGGTTTTTGGGTTTTTGTTTTCAGGTTTTAGGGCCTTTTTGGACCATAAACAACAGCCAGATGGCTGCTTAGTGCCGGGCCCCTCAGAGGGAAGTGTTCCCAAGATGAATTTAATTAGGGGAGAAACTGTGTTTGGAAGGGAAAGAAAAAGGCCCAAAGATTTGGGCTGGGACCCCAGGAGGTTTGGAAAAGAAAACACGGTGGTGGTTTAGTGCGAAGATAAGGAGATACGAGCTTGGGATATTATCCAAGTGGTACACGAGGACTGTGGTGAGGGAAGCTGTTTTGCCTGCCGACCAAAGCCGAATGTTGGGTTCGAGGTGACGGTCAGTGGCCGAGAGGAGGTGGAAAGACTTTTACTCAGTTTGAAAGTTGGTGATAAGTTCTTGGAGGTATCTCTGCTATATTTGGAGGAGGTGGTGGTCTCATTATTAAACTTGCCAGTTTATATTGAGGACGATGTGCTAATCAAAAAGTTGGAGTTGTGGGACATTAAAATTTGCTCAGCAATAAAGAGGAGATACTATCCAGGAACACGGGTAGCAGATGGAACCCATTACGTAAAGGTGCGGTTCCCAGAGGGGGTGAAGTCATTACCGTACAGCATGAAATTTGAGACAATGGAAGGAGTGCAGTACTTCCGAGTACTGCATCATAACCAAGTGAAGGTTTGTTATTGTTGTCTTGGACACGACCATCTTGTAAGAAACTGTCCAGACTTGTACTGTTATAATTGCGGTGAGTCTGGACACATCGTTCAGAGCTGCAAGGCGGAGAGCTGTGGGGTGTGTCACAAAGGTCCCACCCACTGTGAGTGTGAGGCAGAAGGAAGCTCTATGAGTGATGAGGAGATGGGAGAAGGAGCAGGAGGTGTGAGTGGAATGGCTGGAGGAGCGGAGCAGTCGGAGTACACAGCTGGTAAATTGAAGGAGAAAAGAGCACAGGAAGAGGCAGAAAATTGTGGAGCAGAGAACAGGATGGAGATGGTGGAAAACACACCAAGTAGAGTGGAAAACAACAAAGACAGCAGTGGGCAGCAAGGTTCGAGTGCAGACTTGAGCATTAATACGGTTCAGCTCTCGCTAAAGAATCTGGGGTCCACGGGGGGAGAGGAGGCGGGAGCGGGGTGCATGGTAAATGTAAGTACTCCAAAGAAAGACGGGGAGTCAGACATCTCGGTGAGCAGGAGGGGGCAAGAAAAGGAGAGGGTGCAAGAGGCAGGAGACTTAAATGGGCAGCAGGACGGGAGCGGCAAGACAAAGACATCAGAAGGGAGCAATATAGGTGTGCTATTGTCCCAGAGAAAGAAGGATCAGGGAGCAAGGGTCAGAGGTGGAGATGAGGTCGAAGGGAGTGGCACTGTTGGAGAAACTGCGATAGCAGGAAGACTCTCTATGGGAGATGATATATCTGATGGGGAGCAGGATTATGTATCCGACGGGGAGCAGGCACAGAGGGTTACAGAAGAGCTTGAGAGTGAGGAATTAGAGGAGGATAGAGACATGGAAGTGGGGGGTGGAGTGGCATCATGTGGAAAGGGAAAGGTTATTGAGGGGCAGAAGGAGAGAGAAAGGGCAGCTCCTTGGCCCAAACTTAATGCAAGGAAGAGGCTGAAACAGCAGGGAAGGTTCAAACAGGAAGTGAAAATGAGTCAGAGGCTGCAGGAAAAAGCAACAGCTGGCCGAAAAGTTGGGAAGGAGCATGAGAGGAGGGAAGGGCCAGAGATTAAATGATGGGGAGATTATCAGGCATACTTCCCTTCTTCGGAGCCATGATTACATTGGTCTCAATTAATGTGAACGGACTGAGAGGTGAGAAGAAATTGCAGCAGTTGTTGCAGGGTTTTAAAGGCACGGACTTGTTGTGTCTGCAAGAAACCTTTTGGGATGAGGATATCCTAGAAAGTGTTCAGAAGGTTTGGAAGGGCGAGGTGTTTGCAAATTGTGCAAACAATAACCGTAGAGGGGTTGCAGTTTTGGTGAGTCCGTTCATAAAAGAGAACGTTGCCTTGGTGGACAAGGACACTGAGGGGAGATTTTTACGGCTAAGGGTAAAAATGGAGGAATTTAATTGCGATCTCTTTAATATCTAAGCACCAAACGACCATTGCAAGTGTCGCGAGTTTTCTCGGGGGTTATTCACTGAAGTGGCAGAGGTGGAAAATCCTTGTATAGTGGGAGATTTTAATGTATTTTTATCTCGGATGGACATTTCAGCCCAGATGACGTTTAAGGATGATAACTCCAGAGGGATGATTGTAAAAATGATGGCAAATTTAAATTTGAGAGAATTATGGAGGGACCGGAACCCCATAAAAAGGGAGTTCTCCAGAACAGGTTGGGTGGGTGATGTTTTAAAACAGAGCCGAATAGATTTTGTGTTAATGCGGGAAGGGTTAAGTTCTGAGGTGATGGAGATTGGCCCAGAAATTTGGGTCTCCACGGGTGAGTACGCACAGGGTACTCACCCGTAGGCTGAATGGAAGTGCCGGTTTTCTGCATGCACTGCGCATGCGCGGGAAACTGGCACTTCCGATCCTGTGAACGAAGGGGTTCAGAGGTCGAACACGCGCGCAGGGGAGGCTGCGTGTGTGCTTTGAACTTAGTTTTTTTTTACAGGTTTTCCCGGGAGGGTAAGCCTGCAGGATTTACACATTTAAAAAGCAGGCGTAAGGCCTGCTTTTTGCAAGGTAATTGGTCAATTAATTAACATTGAAACATTTTTTCCACAGGTTTATTATTTTTAAATAATTTAAAGCAAGGTAAGTTTATTTGTAGCCCCGTTAGAATATAAAATTATTTTTTTCAAAAATTTAAATTATTGTTTAAAATAGTTATTTAATGTAATTTATAGTTTATTTAAAAAGTGTGATTTAAAAAAAAAATTATTTGAAGGTTTACTGCTATTTTGGGGCCCGTAGTATTTATAAGTTTTGACAGGTCTTCCTGTCAATCTTATGAATGGGCTTTTCCCTCCTCCGATTGGCTGCCCATGGCTCACGTGATCCCAGGAGACGCATCGCACTAACTACGCCCCTGGGACACGCAAGCACAGTGCGCCGGCAACTGGGCCAGGCCCCGGAGCGGAATTCCACGGGGTCCTACAGCTCAACTGCCGGTGCGCAAGGTAAGTGCAGGTCGGGGGCTTACACCCGCGGGAAGCCCCCACCCGAATTTCTGGGCCATTATAAAAAAGTATTTTTTAGTGACCACTCGGCTTTGGTTCTTAGAATTAGGAACAGCAGAGTTAAGATCGGTTCAGTGGGTGTGGATTTCAAACAATCAATACCTGAAAGAAATTGATTATAAAGAAGGGATTTTAAATATAATAAATAATGCTTGGAAGGAACCTTTGTTCTTGAAAGAAAGAAGAGTTTGGTGGGACAATTTCAAATATGAGGTAAAAGTTTTTTCGGTACGTTATGGAAAAAGAGAGCGGCAGCTAACCGGCGTCGAGAAGAGAATATAAACAAAAGGTTTACGGATGTCTGTAAAGCAGTTGATGGAGGGGATAAGGGAGCTGAGACTAAATTCCGGGTGCTAAAGGAAGAGTGGGAATTATTGCAAGCTGAAAAATGCAAGGGGGCCATTCTCCATGCAAAGGCTAGAGATGCATTGGAGGGCGAAAGATGCACTAGATATTTTCTAGAGCAAGAGAAGCTGCGACAGAGATTATCATTAATTGGAGAGTTGAAGGTTGGGGAGAAGATCATTCATGAAAGTGGGGAGATTTTAGAAGCGGCTAGCAGCTTTTATCAAGAGTTATATACAAAAGGAGACATTTCCAATTTGGCAAGGGAGAAGGTTAGTGCTTTTATTGAAGATGGTTTAAAGGAGGATGAGAGAAGCATGTGTGACAAAGAAGTAGGATTAGCAGAAATAAAAGTAGCAATAAGTGGAATGAAGGGGGGATAAGCCTAGGGTCCGATGGACTAAGTGCAGAATTTTATAAAGAATTTTTCGAGATTTTAAGCCCATTGCTCTTAGAAGTTTTTAAGGAAATTAAAATTGAGGGAAGCTTGGCCCCATCTATGAGGAGAGGTGTCATAAGCTTAGCTTATTTAAAAATAAAGGGGATAGAAGGGATCTGAAAAATTGGAGGCCCATCACATTATTAAATGTGGATTATAAGATCTTGGCGAGGGTTATGACAAATCGCTTGAAGGAGGTGTTGCCGCAGATAGTTTTGCCCTCTCAGTCCTATGGAGTCATAGGCCGGGACATCGCAGACTCTGTGGTCTCAATCCGAGATGCGATAGAGCTCATGGAAGGCAGTGGGAGGGAGGCTTATGTATTAAAGATAGATCAAGAGAAAGCCTTTGATAGGGTCTCTCATGAGTTTTTATTGAAGGTTTTGGAAGCATTTGGTTTCGGGGAAAATTTCATTGAGTGGATAAGAATTTTTTATTCAAACATATTTAGCTGTGCTAAATGTAATGGCTTTTTATCTAAGTATTTTCCGATACAGAGATCAGTGAGACAGGGTTGTCCCCTGTCCCCATTGTTGTACACATTGGCAGCAGAACCATTAGGTTACATGATGCGAAAGAAACAAGGTATAGTTGGGATTGTGGTTCCCAGTTCTGGGCTGGTGACGGTGATACACCAATATGCAGATGACACAACCTTAACATTGAGAAATGGGGAGTCAGTGAGGAAAGCTATTGATGTAGTGGAGGAATATTGTAGAGCTTCAGGAGCTAGAGTGAATTATAGTAAGTCCCAATGCCTGGTTGCAGGAAGGGGTAGGGGGGAATGGTTGGGGGAAATTCCCTTTAAGGTGGTGGAGGTTTTGGAAGTTCTGGGGGTGCATATGGGGTGCAAGAAAGACAGGGATGAAGTGGATCGATTAAATTGGGAACCGAAGGTTATGAAAATTAAAAAGATTTTGGGAGGATGGGAAAGAAGGTGGTTGAAAGTGCAAGGAAGAGCGACAGTGGTGTCTGCTCTTCTGCTATCTAAGCTATGGTACATATTGACGGTGGAGGATATTCCTGAGTGGGCGGAAAAGTCCATCCAAGAGGCTTGTGTGAGGTTTTTATGGGAAGGGAAACCAGCCTTGGTGGCTTACAATACTATAATTGGACGGAGAAATCAGGGAGGACTCAATTTCCCAGATATTGATTTGAAGAAAAATCCTTTAGAATCAAATGGGTGAAGAGGTTTCTTCAGAAGTCAAATACAAGTTTCTGGAAGAGTTGTTTTGAGCATTTTTTAAAACGAAGTGCGACAGGAGGGCAGGGGATATTGTATATGGAATACAATAATATGTTTTTGAAATCGATTAAACTTTTCCCTAGGTTTTATAAGGGGGTTGTAGAGACTTGGGCCCAATTTTTAAAAAGTGTGCAGTTTATGCCCAAGGGGGCTGAGGAATTTTTAGAATAGCCCTTATTTTTGAACAGGTGGGTCAACATCGAAGGAGAGGTATTATTTAATCAAGCTTTTATAAAAGCTGGTATTATATGTGTGAAAGATGTATTATATGAGGTAATTCCAGGCTGGTTGCTGGAAGCGATAGTGAGGGACATGGTGTGGGAGGAGGATCAGGAGGTAGAGGAAAAAGCAATAGGGATCATGTATGAGAAGATTGTGAGGGCAATGCCACAGGATTGGATGAAAGAAATAAATGCGGAAATCTCCAAAGGAAGTAAAATGCGTCCCGCTTTTCCAAGCATTCTGCTGGAGAAAGGGGGAGAGTTGGTCCAATTTGACAACTGTAATACTTGAGATTTCTATGAGGTATTTAGAGAATGGAGATTCAAGACACCTGCTGGTCAGGAGTTTTGGCAGAGTATATACCCACAGCTGGACTTCAACAGGATTTGGAAGGGAGTGTGGGCGAATTTTAAATGTCCAAAGTGGATTGAACTGGATTTCAAATTGGCCCATAACCAGATTTTTACCATGATGGTCTTGCGCAAGATTGGGCGAGTGGAGAGGGCAACTTGCCCAGTGTGTGGGACACGGGATGAGACTTTGTCCCATTTACTGGTGTTATGTCTGCAGCTAAATGATTTTAAGTACTATGTTCGACAGTTGTGTGAAGTTTTTTTGCTGCTTGGGGACCGAAGAGTGAGAATGGGAATCCCGTGGGACTCAATTTTGAGATGGGGATTGCAGGAGAGTCTGCCCGAGTCTAGCGGAGCGGCAATTAATTTAATGTTCAGTTTGGCTAGATTCGTGATTGTGCAAAGAAGGAATGTTCTGTTTTTTAAGGGGAGGAGAATCAATCTAAAAGAGTATTTTAAATATAAGCTAAAAGATCATTACAGGAAACTTTGTGATATCCGGCACTGACGGGACCGAGCTGTTGCCGATCTATCAAAACTGCCGGACAAACCAGCGCTAATTCTGAAGGATACGGAGGTTTTCATCTCCGTATCTGACAACAAACACTGTTTCTTAGCAACAGCTTCTAAACAGTCGGCCCGTACCTTGGAAGCGTCTCTGTTGCTTAGCAACAGCTTCAGAGAGACTTTCCAGAGCCTGACTGTTGGAAAAAAAAGCCACGAGAAGAAAGAAAACCTAATAAAGCGGCTCCTGATTTCTGCTGGTGGATCGAGGTTTCCGGACATACAACCTCTGGATAAACCAAAGTTTCCTGTATAAGGCTCTGTGGATGTTTTATTCAGAAAGGAATTTAAAGATTGTACTTTAAAAAATGATTGTAAAATACTGTTGATTAATATATGTTACAGGAGACAAATTAAACTTCAGGTTTTGAGGTTAAAATGTGGTGGCGGAATGGCTGTGCAGAGTGGCGGAATTGATTTGTATGATACAATGAAATGATCACGATGTTGTAAATGTTCCTAATGTTCAATAAAGTATATTAATAATAAAAAAAAAGTGGGTAGCATACTCACCTCTGAGTCAGAAGGTTGTGGGTTTAAGTCCCACTCCATGGAACTTAAGCACATAAATCTAGACTAACACTCCAGTGCAGTGCTGAGGGAGTGCTGCACTGTCGGAGGTGCCGTCGTTCAGGTGAGACATTAAACCGAGGCCCAGTCTGCCCTCTCAGGTGGACGTAAAAGATCCCATGGCACTATTTTGAAGAACAGCATGGGAGTTATCCCTGGTGTCCTGACCAATATTTACCCCTCAATCAACTTAACAAAAACAGATTACCTGGTCATTATCACATTGCTGTTTGTGGGAGCTGGCTGTGTACAAATTGGTTGCCGCATTTCTCACATAACAACAGTGACAACACTCCAAAAGTACTTCATTGGCTGAAAAGCACTTTGAGACGTCAGGTGGTTGTGAAAGGCGCTATATAAATGCAAGCCTTTCTTTTACTAATATTTTCAGGATGATGGGGGTGAGGGTAAGGGTGAGGGGGTGGGGGATAAAGACAATTAAAGTAGATTCTCCCTTGTGTTTAACTTAAATCTCTAAATATTATTGAATGTAAGCTAGAAAGCTGTCACAGCACTGCAGCGATGGTCTGAGGGTTATGATGATATTTGTTGTTTGAATGAATAGCAACCAGTCACCATGAGGTGCAAATAGAAGTTAGTTCCGTAAAGCTCATTTGATTAAAAATGAATTATTACAGTGCACTTTTCGATAAAACAAAGCAAGCATTAAATCTGAAGATGAGATCACAACAGCTTAATTTTGTACTCTGCAAATATCTTTTTGCTGCAGTGAATTCCCAGATCCAGGAGACATTTCAGTTTAATGGGCCCCACCCCACGCACATACACATACACAAACAAACATTGGCCCAGAAATTCGGGTCAGGGGCTGCCCGCGGGTGCAAGCCCCCGACCTGCACTTACCTAGCGCGCCGGCCGTTGAGCTGTGGACCCGCGTGGGATTCCAATCCTGGGCCTCCTCTAACTGCCGGCGCACAGTGCTTGCGTATCCCAGGGGCGCAGTTAGTTCGATGCGTCCCCTGGGATCACGTGGGCCATGGAGAGCCAATGGTAGCAGGGAATGCTTCATTCATAAGTTTGACAGGAAGAGCTGTCAAACCTATAAATACTATAAGCCCCAAAACATCACCAAAACTTCAAATAATTTTTTTTTTAAATCACATTTTTAAAATAACTATAAATTACATGAAATAACTATTTTAAACAATAATTTAAATTTTTGAAAACATTAATTACATTTTCTAATACAGGCCTAGTCAACCCAATCTCTCCTCATATGACAGTCCTGCCATCCCAGGAATCAGTCTGGTGAACCTTCGCTGCACTCCCTCTATGGCAAGTATATCCTTTCTTAGGTAAGGAGACCAAAACTGCACACAGTACTCCAGGTGTAGTCTCACCAAGGCACTGTATGACTGCAGTAAGACATCCTTGCTCCTGTACTCAAATCCTCTTGCAATGAAGGCCAACATACCATTTGCCTTCTTAACTGCTTGCTGCACTTGCATGTTTGCTTTCAGTGACTGGTGTACAAGGACACCCAGGTCCCTCTGTACATCAACATTTCCCAATCTATCACCATTTAAATAACACTCTGCCTTTCTGTATTTCCTACCGAAGTGGATAACTTCACATTTATCTACGTTATACTGCATCTGCCATGTATTTGCCCACTCACTCAACTTTTCTAAGTTGCCTTGAAGCCTCTTTGCATTCTCCTCACAACTCACAATCCAACCTAGTTTTGTGTCATCAGCGAACTTGGAAATATTACATTTGGTTCCCTCATCCAAATCATTGATATATATTGTGAATAGCTGGGGCCCAAGCACTGATCCCTGCGATACCCCACTAGTCACCGCCTGCTACCCGAAAAAGATCCATTTATTCCTACTCTCTGTTTCCTGTCTGTTAAACAATTTTCAATCCATGCCAGTATATTACCCTTAATCCCATGTGCTTTAATTTTGCACACTAACCTCTTATGTGGGACTTTATCAAAGGCCTTCTGAAAATCCAAATACACCGCAACCACTGGTTCTCCCTTATCTATTCTATCAGTTGTTTCCTCAAAAAACTCCAGTAGGTTTGTCAAACACGATTTCCCTTTCATAAATCCATGTTGACTTTGTCTAATCCTGTTGATATTTTCTAAGTGTCCTGTATCACATTTTTTTCTCTCCCTCCTTTTTTAAATAGTGGGGTTACATTTGCCACCCTCCAGTCTGCAGGAATTGTTCCATAATCTATAGAATTTTGGAAGATGACAACCAACGCATCCACCATTTCCATGGCTACCTCTGTTAGTGCTCTGGGATGCAGATTATCAGGCCCTGGGGATTTATCGGCTCTCAGTCCCACTAATTTCTCCAGCACTATATTTTTACTAATACTAATTTCCTTTAATTCCTCCTTCTCACTAGACACTTGGTTCCCTAGCATTTCTGGGAAGTTATTTGTGTCCTCATCCGTGAAAACAGAACCAAAGTATTTGTTTAATTGCTCTGCCATTTCCTTGTTCCCCATTATAAATTCTCCCGTTTCTGACTGTAAGGGACCTGCATTTGTCTTCACTAATCTTTTTCTTTTTACATACTTGTAGAAGCTTTTACAATCCGCTTTTATGTTCCTTGCAAGTTTACTCTCACTCTATTTTTCCCCTCTTAATCAATCTCTTGGTCCTTTTTTGCTGAACACTAAACTGCTCCCAATCCTCAGGCTTGCTACTTTTTCTGGCAACTTTATATGACTCCTCTTTGGATCTAATACTATCCTTAATTTCTTTGTTTAGCCATGGTTGGGCCGCTTTTCCTTTTGTGTTTTTGCTCCAGAAAGGAATATATAACTGTTGCAATTCATGCATTCATTACTTAAATGTTAACCATTGCCTATCCACCATCATGCCTTTTAATGAAGCTACCCAATCTATCATAGTCAACTCACTCCTCATACCTTCATATCTTCCTTTGTTTAGATTTAGGACCCCAGTTTTGGATTGGATTCCTTCACTTTCCATCTTAATGAAGAATTCTATCATGTTATGGTCACTCTTCCCTAAAGGACCCCGCATAACAAGATTATTAATTAACCCCTTCTCATTGCACAACTCCCAATCTAGGATAGCTTGTTCCCTAGTTGGCTCCTCAACGTACTGGCCTAAAAAACCATCTCGTACACACTCCAGGAATTCATCCTCCACAGTATTATTGCTAATTTGGTTTGGCCAGTCTATATGTAGATTAAAGTCACCCATGGTTACTGTAGTACCGTTGTTACATGCATCTCTAATTTCCTGTTTGGTGTCACCCCCTACATTACCACTACTGTTTGGAGGCCTATAGACAACTCCCACCAGTGTTTTCTGCCCTTTGGTGCTTCTTAGCTCCACCCAAACTGATTCTATATCTTGATTTTGTGAACCAATATCCTTTCTCACTATTGCTCTGATTTCATCCTTTACTAACAACACCACCCCACCTCCTTTTCCTTTTTGCCTGTCCTTCCTAAATATCGAATATCCTTGGATATTCAGCTCCCAGCCTTGGTCACCCTGCAGCCATGTCTCCGTAATCGCAATGATATCGTATCCGTTTACATCTATTGGCACTGTTAATTTGTTTACCTTATTACGAATGCTTTGTGCATTCAGATACAGTGCCTTTAGATTTGTCTTTTTAACATTTTTAGACATCTTAACATTTTTTTGCACTATGGCCCTATTTGTCTTATTACCATTCTTTCTTACCTGGACCCTATTTGTTAGTGCACTCCTTTGTTTGTATACTCTGTCTCTTCCTGACACAATCTGGTTATCCTTACCCCAATCACTTTCCTGCACTGCTTCCTTGTCTTTTCTCTTTAGCATTCTAGATTTCTCTCCACCGGGACCCTCGCCCCCCTTATTTAGTTTAAAGCCCTATCTATCTCCCTAGTTATTCGATTCGCTAGAACTCTGGTCCCAGCATGGTTCAGGTGTAGTCTGTCCCAACGGAACAGCTCTCTCTTTCTCCAGTACTGGTGCCAGTGTCCCACGAATGGAAACCCACTTCTCCCACACCAATCTTTGAGCCATGCATTCATCTCCCTGATCCTATTGACCCTATGCCAATTTGCTTGTGGCTCCGGTAATAATCCAGAGATTATGACCTTTATGGTTCTGCTTTTTAATTTGGTCCCTAGCTGCTTAAACTCTCTCAGCAGAACCTCTTTCTTTGTCCTACCTATGTTGTTGGTACCTACATGGACCACGACAACTGGATCCTCCCCCTCCCACTCCAAGTTCTTCTCCAGCCCGGAGGGGATGTCCTTTACCCTGGCACCAGATAGGCAACATAGCCTTCGGGACTTACGCTCCTGGCTGCAGAGGACAGTGTCTATCCCCCTAACTCTACTGTTGCCTACTACAACCACCTTCATAAGAACATAAGAACATAAGAAATAGGAGCAGGAGTAGGCCAATCGGCCCCTCGAGCCTGCTCCACCATTCAATAAGATCATGGCTGATCTGATCCTAACCTCAAATCTTCTATCACTCTGCATCCACCCGAACCCATGTGATCTCCCGGGAGAGGCGAAAAACCAGATAAAGACCCAATGGCCAATTTGGGAGAAAAAAATCTGGGAAATTCCTCTCCGACCCATCTAGGCGATCGAAATTCTTCCAGGAGATCACTCTGTCCCTATATTTTCTACAGTACTTACCTTCTGTAAAGGCGATCTCCACCCCAGCCAGGAACAGGAATAAAACCATCTCCTGAAATCTAACAGAATTAGAACACAGTAGGAGCAGAACAAGGCTACACGGCCCCTGGGCCCGCTCCACTACCCACAGGGCCATGACCATTCCGAACCCAGACTCATGTCCAATTTCCTGCCCGCTCCCCGTAACCCTTTATTCCCTTTACTTCTAGGAAACTATCTATTTCTGTTTTAAATTTATTTAATGATGTAGCTTCCACAGCTTTCTGGGGCAGCAAATTCCACAAACCTACCACCCTCTGAGTGAAGAAGTTTCTCCTCATCTCAGTTTTGAATGAGCAGCCCCTTATTTTAAGATTATGCCCCCTAGTTCTAGTTTCACCCATCATTGGGAACATCCTCACCGCATCCACCCGATCAAGCCCCTTCACAATCTTATATGTTTCAATAAGATCGCCTCTCATTCTTCTGAACTCCAATGAGTAGAGTCCCAATCTACTCAACCTCTCCTCATATGATCACCCCCTCATCCCCGGGATTAACCGAGTGAACCTTCTTTGTACTGACTCGAGAGCAAGTATGTCTTTTCTTAAGTATGGACACCAAAACTGTATGCAGTATTCCAGGTGCGGCCTCACCAATACCTTGTACAACTGCAGCAATACCTCCCTGTTTTTATATTCCAACCCCCTAGCAATAAAAGCCAACATTCCATTGGCCTTCTTAATCACTTGCTGCACCTGCATACTAACTTTTTGAGTTTCGTGCACCAGGACCCCCAGATCCCTTTGTACTACAGTACTTTCCAGTTTCTTGCCATTAAGATAATAACTTGCTCTATGATTTTTCCTGCCAAAGTGCATAACCTCACACTTTCCAGTATTGTATTCCATCTGCCAAATCTCTGCCCACTTACTTAGCCTGTCTATGTCCCTTTGCAGGTTTTTTATGTCCTCCTCACTCACTACTTTCCCTCCCATCTTTGTATCATCTGCAAACTTTGATATGTTACACTCGGTCCCCTCCTCCAAATCGTTAATATAGATTGTAAAGAGTTGGGGACCCAGCACTGACCCCTGCGGAACACCACTAGTTACTGGTTGCCAATCTGAGAACGAACCATTTATCCCAACTCTCTGCTTTCTGTTAGAGAGCCAATCCTCCACCCACGCCAGAATATTACCCCCAATCCCGTGATTTTTTATCTTGAGCAATAATCTTTTGTGTGGCACCTTGTCAAATGCCTTTTGGAAGTCTAAATACACTACGTCCACTGGTTCCCCTTTATCCACCCTGTATGTTACTTCCTCAAAAAACTCAAGCAAATTTGTTAAACATGACTTCCCCTTCATGAAACCATGCTGAGTTTGCCCTATTAAATTATGTTTATCCAAATGTCCCGTTACTGTCTCCTTAATAATGGACTCTAACATTTTACCAACCACAGATGTTAGGCTAACAGGTCTATAGTTTCCAGCCTTCTGCCTACTACCCTTTTTAAATAAGGGTGTTACATTAGCAGTTTTCCAATCTGCCGGGACCTTTGCTGAGTCCAGTGAGTTTTGGAAAATTATTACCAATGCATCCACAATCCCTACCGCTACTTCCCTCAAGACCCTGGGATGCAAGCCATCAGGTCCAGGGGATTTATCCGCCTTGAGTCCCATTATTTTACCAAGTACCACTTCCTTAGTGATTTTAATCGTATTTAGTTCCTCCCCCCCTAGAGCCCCCTGTTTGTCCAGTGTTGGGATATTCTTAGTGTCCTCTGCTGTAAAGACTGATACAAAATAATTGTTCAGTGTTTTTGCCATCTCCATGTTTCCCACCATTAATTTCCCAGTCTCATCCTCTAAGGGACCAACATTTACTTTAGCCACCCTTTTTCTTTTTATATAACTATAGAAACTTTTACTGTCTGTTTTTATATTTTTTGCTAATTTACTTTCATAATCTATCTTCCCTTTCTTAATCAATCTTTTTGTTATTTTTTGCTGTCTTTTAAAGACTTCCCAATCTTCCATCCTCCCACTAGATTTGGCTACCTTATATGCCCTTGTTTTTAGTCGGATACTATCCTTAATTACTTTACTTAGCCACGGATGGCTATCTTTTCTTTTACACCCTTTTTTCCTCAGTGGAATATATTTTTTTTGGAAGTTGTAAAATAACTCCTTAAATGTACACCACTGGTCATGTACCGTCTTACCCTTTAATCTATTTTCCCAGTCCACTCTAATTAATTCCGCTCTCATACCTTCATAGTCTCCTTTGTTCAAGCTCAGCACGCTTGTTTGAGATCCAACCTTCTCACCCTCTAATTGAATATGGAACTCAACCATGTTATGGTCACTCATTCCAAGGGGATCCTTTACTAGGACATTTTTAATTAATCCTGTCTCATTACACAGGACCAAATCTAAGGTTGCTTGCCCCCTGGTCGGTTCAGTTACATACTGCTCAAGAAACCCATCCCTAATACACTCAATGAACTCTTCCTCAAGGCTGCTCTGCCCAATTTGATTTGTCCAGTTAATATCATAATTAAAATCCCCCATAATTATAGCTGTTCCCTTATTACAAGCCTCAACTATTTCCTGATTAATACTCCGTCCAACAGAGTTGCAACTGTTCGGAGGCCTATAGACTACACCCACTAGTGTTTTTTTCCCCTTATTATTCCTTACCTCCACCCAAACTGTTTCACTATCCTGCTCCTTTGACCCAATATCATTTCTCTGTATTATAGTGATTCCTTCCTTTATTAACATAGCCACCCCACCTCCTCTCCCTTCCTGCCTGTCCTCCCTGATTGTTAAATAACCTGGTATGTTTAATTCCCAGTCATGGTCACCCTGCAGCCATGTTTCTGTAATGGCCACAAGATCATACCCATATGTCATTATTTGTGCCGTTAACTCATTCATTTTGTTACGAATGCTACGTGCATTCAGATAAAGAACTTTCAAATATGTTTTGTAACACTTAGTTCCTGTTTTTTCCCTTTTTAGTACTTTACTTTTTACTCCATACCTTCTGTCCCTTCCTGACACATTCTGTTTTTTAATTCCCCCACTGCTACCTAAGTCTATGACCTTCTCTGTTGTCATTTCTATTATTTGCTCTCTAGAAACCTCCCCCCCACTAATTAGTTTAAAGCCCTCTCTACAGCCCTAGTTATATGATTCGCCAGGACTCTAGTCCCAGCACTGGCCAAGTGGAGTCCGTCCCAACAGAACAGCTCCCTCCTGTCCCAGTACTGGTGCCAGTGTCCCAAGAAGCAAAACCCATTTCTCCCACACCAGTCTTTGAGCCACGCATTTAACTCTTTAATTTTATTTATCCTAGCCAAATTCGCTCGTGGCTCAGGTAATAACCCAGAGATTATTACCCTTGAGGTTCTGTTTTTTAATTTGACCCCTAGCTGCTCATACTCCTTTAACAGAACCGTCTTCCTTGTCCTATCTACGTCGTTTGTACCAACATGGACCACGACAACTGGATCCTCCCCCTCCCACTGCAAGTTTCTTTCCAGCCCAGAAGAGATGTCCTTAACCCTGGCACCAGGCAGGCAACACAGCCTTCGGGACTCCCGCTCTTGACTGCAGAGAACCCTATCTATCCCCCTAATGATACTATCCCCTACCACTACAACATTTCTTTTTACTCCCTCCACTTGAATGGCCCCCTGTACCACGGTGCTGTGGCCAGGTTGCTCATCCTCCCTGCAGTCCCCGCTCCCGCCCTCACAGGGAGTAAGAACCTCGATCCTGCTGGACAAGAACAAGGGCTGCGTCTCCTTCAACACTACATCCTGGATCCCTGTACCTTCCTCACTCGTAGTCACACCGTCCTGTCCCTGACCACGGACTACATCTGCAGTAATTAACTTCATAGGTGTGACCATCTCCTGAAACATAGAGTCCAGGAACTTCTCCCCCTCCCTGATGTGTCGCAGTGTCCGAAGCTCGGTCTCAAGCTCCATAACATGGAACTTGAGTTCCTCTAGCAGCAAACACTTGTCGCAGATGTAATCACCGTTAGCCTCAATGGGGTTCACCGGCTCCCACATCTCGCAACAGTAACACATCACCTGCTCCATTCTATATAATTAATTAAATTTCTTATTATTAGTTATGAAGACCCTGCCCGGATATATATGATAATATCACACCACTATTCAATAGGACTTACCAACTTAAAGGTATGAAAGAGAAGAGAAGGAAGAAAACCAACCAACCAGCTGATCACCAACCTCCTCCTTGAATACTGTCTGTGGAGCCTATTTGGTTGACTCGTCTCGCTGCTCTGCCTCCGCAGTGTTGTCCAAGCCTGGGAGTGGGGAACAAAACAGAGCAAAAAACACACCCTCACCTCCCACTTATCCGAACTCTCCCACTTAGCAAAACTCCAGCAGCACTCAATGCACAAAGCACTCTGTGCACCGCACTAGCCCCTCCCCTTTTATACCTGGATTCTACTTCCTGTTTAAACTGCCCAAGAGTTTAAAAAACCCTTAAAAAATTAAACTTACTTCAAATAATTGACTTCTTAACACACTAAAATTCACAAAATACTCTCCCCACTTGAACAGCCTCCTGCACCATGGTGCCATGGTCAGTTTGCTCGTCCTCCCCGCTGTCCCCGCACTTGTCCAGAAGGGTTGCAAGAACCTCAAATCTATTGGACAAGTGCAGGGACTGAGGCTCCTGCAATACTACCTCCTGGATCCCCGTACCTGCCTCACTCGCAGTCACAGCCTCCTGTCCCTGACCACGTGTCAATTCTAAAGTATTTAATCTAAGGGGTGTGGCTGCCTCCTGGAACAAAAGGTCCAGGTAACTTTCTTCCACCCTAATGTCTCGCAATGTCTGCAGCTCAGACTCCAGCTCCTGAACTCGGAGCCGAAGTTCCTCGAGCCGCAGACACTGACCGCAGATATAATCGCCCTGGACAAAAATGTCCACAAGCTCCCAGAACACATCTCCTGTTCTCCCATTATTTTATTTATTTAATTAATTAGTTTAGTGTTAATCAAATTATTTACCTCTTTTAGTTTATTAAATTAATTAAATTAAGTTTCGTTTTTAAAATTTAGTTATATGTTATATGTTAACTTAAAACTTAGCCCACAATCACTAACAATCACTTGCCTACCTTACCTGTGATATCACACTGCCGTTTTCTCTTGTTGATACAGGTCTGCTGCTGCTCTTATCCCCGCTCTCGGGCCTCGGTGTGCTCCCGCTCATGTCCACTGCCACTCTGTGGGAGAATTTAGCGAAAGCAAGCACCTCCTTCCCCCACTGCACCGAACTCCCACACTTACCAAACTCCCAGTTGTTCACTCTGTGCTCGCTGCCCTCACAGGCCCCTGTGTTTATACTGTTTGTAACTCAGATGAGTCAGCACTGCTCTGCTACTGTTAACACTAGAGTTTAAAAGAGATTAAACTTTAAAACTCCCATACTTACCAAACTCCCAGTTGTTCACTCTGTGCTCGCTGCACTCAGTGCTGGCTGCACTCACAGGCTTTAATGACCAAATCTTTTTGTATCCCAAAACTTGGCATCAACTGTTTTGTCTCAAGCTTTATTTTCTATCACCACGTTGAAATGTTTGTAGACTATGACCTAGAGGTTCTGCAATCCACCTGAAATCGACCAAACCAGCGTAAAAAAATCACGGAAATTTAAGTGCAAGTTACGTTACGCGTAAATCTAATTTCCATGATCTTTAATGATGGTTTAAAAAACATTGCATGGAAGACGGGCCCGCCCACAAAACTGGCCATGTTCTCAGATTGAAATAATGAGCATGGCGAGTTTCTGCCGATTGCGCCTGTTTGCGACCATTCGAGGAGGCACTTCCAATAAAGCTCTTTTTTAGGTGCAAAGGCACGAGTAAGCACATTTTAAATTTACTAAGGAACTGAACAGTGCACACCAATGAAACTAGCAAATGGTTCAGTATAATTTTTTTTGAAACCATTTTCAGTTGTATTAATAAAACTGCACCAATTACCACTCTTAAAAACATCAATGAATTTTTTTAATGCAAGAAAAAAAAATGATTACATTCTATTACGCTGCCTGATTGCACTAGTTCATGGAAGATTTTACGTTTGTGATTATGGGTGGAAGGTTGAGCCATAACTTCACCTCAAAAAACAGCGCAACTTCAAACGCAATTTGCGCCCAGATTGAGATGCGCCCAAAGGGCAAACTCTACCCCTAATACTGGATAACAATGCAGAAAATCATCCACACGGTGGATCTCAGTTATATTCCCATCGGCGCATGGCCAACCAAAATCAATTAGCTAAAGTGTCAAAGGGCAGGTTGGATAAGTAAACCAATTTGTGTTAAGGGATTTTGGCAAATCAACTTATTTGTTTGGTGCAAATGTAGGGGACTGGAATTCGGATTGTAAGTCAGAAACGCTAGTGTTACATCCGTTCTGAAATACATGCCAAATTTCAGTAGAAGTGGCTGCTGACAGAAGATGTGCTTGCTCCCTAAGGAAGGTAAAAAGCATGACTTGCTAAACCAGGAAGTGGTTGAGTTCACAGGTTTTGAATGTTCACAAACTTTGTGAAGTGATTACAAAAATCTTTTCTGAGCTGTCCTGATTAAGAAATAATTCTGCATGCTGCCTTTCTGCAGTTTCAGACAGGGAAGCCTTTTGCTTCTCAGCCTTCTGTCACGGAGCCTTCACCACAAGGTTCACTATGGGCATTCCCATATATGTCCTTGTATAGATGGCAGAGTAGGAGCTGGAGGAAGAGGAAATGCCAGGGGTATGCGGGATAAGGCTACACCAAAGGAGAAAAAGAGTAACACCAAAGGAGAAAAAGACTAACTAGGAGGTACCATTCCACCACAATCTACAGACCACGCTGCTCCCTTGATGTCTCAGAGGAGTTTAGTAAGGAGGTATAGAAGGAATTCTGGGGATGGAATTGGTCTTTACAAAAGTGTAAAATGGGTGATAATGAATCGGTAGCTTTAACTTTAATGGAAAAGAAAATCCTGCATGGTGTAGAATCATAGAATCATAGAATGGTTACAACACAGAAGGATGCCATTCAGCCCATCGAGCCTGTGCCAGCTCTCTGCAAGAGCACTTCAGCCAGTCCCACTCCCCCGCCCTTTCCCCAGAGCCCTGCAAATTTTTTTTCTTCAGGTACTTATCCAATGTCCTTTTGAAAGCTACGATTGAATCTGCCTCCACCACCCTTTCAGGCAGTGCATTCCAGATCCTAACCACTCGCTGCGTAAAAAAAGTTTTCCCTCATGTCACCTTTGGTTCTTCTGCCAATCACGTTAAATCTGTGTCCTCTGGTTCTCGACCCTTCCACCAATGGGAACTGTTTCTATCTATTCTGTCTAGACCCCTCATGATTTTGAACACCTCTATCAAATCTCCTCTCAATCTTCTCTGCTCTAAGGAGAACAACTCCTGCTTCTCCAGTCTATCCACGTAACTGAAGTCCCTCATCCCTGAAACCATTCTCATAAATCTTTTCTGCACCCTCTCTAAGGCCTTCACATCCTTCCTAAAGTGCGGTGCCCAGAATTGGACACAATACTCCAGTTGAGGCAGAATCAATGTTTTATAAAGGATCCTCAGAACTTCCTTGCTTTTGTACTCTACGCCTCTATTTATGAAGCCCAGGATCCCGTATGCTATTTTAACCACTTTCTCAACCTGCCCTGCCACCTTCAATGATTTGTGCACATATACCCCCAGGTCTCTCTGTTCATGCACCTCCTTTAGAATTGTATCCTTTAGTTTATATTGCCTCTCCTCATTCTTCCTCCCAAAATGTATCACTTCGCACTTCTCTGCATTAAATTTCATCTGCCACATGTCTGCCCATTTCATCAGTCTGTCTATGTCCTCTTGAAGTCTATCACCATCCTCCTCACTGTTCACTATACTTCCAAGTTTTGTGTCACCTGCAAATTTTGAAATTATGCCCTGTACTCCCAAGTCCAAGTCATTAATATATATCAAGAAAAGCAGTGGTCCTAGTACCGACCCCTGGGGAACACCACTGTATACCTTCCTCCAGTCTGAAAAACAACCATTTACCACTACTCTGCTTCCTGTCATTTAGCCAATTTCGTATCCACGCTGCCACTGTCCCTTTTATTCCATTGGCTTCAACTTTGCTGGCAAGCCTATTATGTGGCACTTTATCAAACACCTACCGATTTGTGATCATCCGTTTTGCGCTTTTGCTGAAGATCAATCTAACTCCATGTGTCCCATTGCAAACTGACCTCCAAACATCTTCTGAAACACAAAAAACAAAGAACAGGCTAATTTCAGGACACTTGAAATATTATGAGAAAGTGATTTTACTGTGTACATATATATTTATAGCAAGTGCTTCTTTTTACCACCAAGCCTATCCCTGGTGTCTCTCTGTGCTGTCCTTGAACCTATCCTGGCACTGCACTGAAATGCTGATGGACTGTGTATCTGTAATTCCAGCATTTTCTGCTTTTATTTCAGATTTCCAGCATTTGTAGTTTTACCACTTTAAAATACTTCATTGCACTTCCTGAGCATGAAGTTGTAAAATGTTTTACTTTTGTTAAGGCTTGTTGTATGATTTCATCCTTATGGTTTTCAAAAATGACAGGCCTGTTCATCGAGTCGGTGCATATGTATTTTTTAGTTGGTGATAAGCTGTTTGAAAAAGACAGCAGGGAGTTCTCCCACAAATAATTATTTCAATAGAGGCTTTTAATTTTTATCAGTAAAAAGCAGAATAGTTAGCATCATAGGGATAGGGTAATGCAAGCCTTCTAGGTACTTGAGTTTCCCAAACTTTTACCTCTGTCAATCAGAACAAAAAGCACTAGATGTATGCACACTGCACAGAATTACCCAGCACTTACAGGTTCAAAATCATTAAATGGATGGCTAGCAGATTAGCAGTTGCCTCAGTAGCATTATTAGAAGTACGTTCTCAAAAGTTGATGGGATAATTACTAGTCCTAGTCCCTTTAGGGCTACCCCGCATCAAGCGTATTCCTCAGACGTTCACTTTCAACTAAAGTTTGAGGAAGGCGAATCCTAAAGATGCTTAATTGTGTCTAAAGGTCCAGACTATCTCTCCCTAAAGGAAAGGAACAACCTGAAAATGTTACCATCCTCCAGATAGCACTTTTAATAAGTTTAGCTAGACTGTAATGTTACGGATATTATGAGGGTCCGGAAAACTCCCCCCAGAATTCTGCAACTCCTCACCAAAGAGTGTACAGAGATTGAGTTTGCGAGTTTGATACAGAAGTATTATGTGAGACAATTCTAAAAATATATAGATTTATTAAAGAACCGACATATAATTTACAGTTGGTGAGTCAATTGCAACATTAACAGTTCCAAAAAAAGAGAGCTTACAATTCTATTATCAGAGAACCTACTCTCAAATCTTAACTTCGCTACAGTTTTACAGTTCTTAAAGCTTTATTCCGGATATCCAGCAAAATCAAATACAGCACCTTTGATCCCCGAGATACAAAGAGTTGGACACTTACTGAAGCTGAGAATCACTTTGCCCCTTTAAGCGAGTCTACTATCCCATTTGAGAGTTCAATATTTATACCCTTTTCCAGTGGTATTTCCTTTAAGGTTTTCTGCTGATGTAAGCTAATTATCTCTAGTCATTTTTCTGCTGACCCCTGCAATTCTTATAGTCACCTCAGCTGTTAGCACTGCAGAACCATGTCTCTCCTCTAGGTGTTCTAAGTTTATCATAAAAAATGGCTCAAAGACTGGTGTGGGAGAAATGGGTTTTGCTTCCTGGGACACTGGCACCACTACTGGGGCAGGAGAGAGCTGTTCCATTGGGACGGGCTTCACTTGGACAGTGCTGGGACCAGAGTCCTGGCGGATCATATAACTAGGGCTGTAGAGAGGGCTTTAAACTAACTAGTGGGGGGAGGTTCCTAGAGAGCAAATAATAAAAATGACAACAGAGAAGGTCACAGACTTAGGTAGCAGTGGGGAAATTAAAAACCAGAGCGTGTCAGGAAGGGGCAGAAGGTATGGAGTAAAAGGTAAAGTAATAAAAAGGGCAAAAGCATGAACTAAGTGTCACAAAACATATTTGAAAGTTCTCTATCTGAATGCACGTAGCATTCATAACAAAATAGACGAGTTAGTGGCACAAATAACTACATATGGGTATGATCTTGTGGCCATTACAGAAACATGGCTGCAGGGTGACAATGCCTGGGAATTAAACATACCAGGCCATTTAATGATCAGGAAGGACAGGCAGGAAGGAAGGGGAGGTGGGGTGGCTATGTTAATAAAGGAAGGAATCACTGTAATACAGAGAAATGATATTGGGTCAAAAGATCAGGATAATGAAACAGTTTGGGTGGAGGTAAGGAATAATAAGGGGAAAAAAACATTAGTGGGCGTAGTCTATAGGCCTCCGAACAGTTGCAACTCTGTTGGACGGAGTAGCAATCAGGAAATAGTTGAGGCTTGTAATAAGGGAACATCTATAATTATGGGGGATTTTAACTATCATATTAATTGGCCAAATCAAATTGGGCAGGGCTGCCTTGAGGATGAGTTCATTGAGTGTATTAGGGATGGGTTTCTTGAGCAGAATGTAACTGAACCGACCAGGGGGCAAGCAACCTTAGATCTGGTCCTGTGTAATGAGACAGGATTAATTAAAAATGTCCTAGTAAAGGATCCCCTTGGAATGAGTGACCATAACATGGTTGAATTCCATATTCAATTAGAGGGTGAGAAGGTTGGATCTCAAACAAGCGTGCTAAGCTTGAATAAAGGAGACTATGAAGGTATGAGAGCGGAATTGAGTAGAGTGGATTGGGAAAATAGATTAAAGGGTAAGACGATACATGATCAGTGGTGTACATTTAAGGAGTTATTTTACAACTTCCAAAAAAAAAATATTCCACTGAGAAGAAAAGGGTGTAAAAGAAAAGACAGCCATCCGTGGCTAAGTAAAGAAATTAAGGATAGTATTCGACTAAAAACAAGGGCATATAAGGTAGCCAAATCTAGTGGGAGGATAGAGGATTGGGAAAACTTTAAAAGACAGCAAAAAATAACAAAAAGATTGATTAAGAAAGGGAAGATAGATTATGAAAGTAAATTAGCAAAAAATATAAAAACAGGTGGTAAGAGTTTTTATAGTTATATAAAAAGAAAAAGGGTGGCTAAAGTAAATGTTGGTCCCTTAGAGGATGAGGCCGGGAAATTAATGGTGGGAAATATGGAGATGGCTAAAACACTGAATGAATATTTTGTATCAGTCTTTACAGTAGAGGACACTAAGAATATCCCAACACTGGACAAACAGGGGGCTAAATGGGGGGAGGAGCTAAACACGATCAAAATCACTAAGGAAGTGGTACTCGGTAAAATAATGGGACTCAAGGCGGATAAATCACCTGGACCTGATGGCTTACATCCTAGGGTCTTGAGGGAAGTGGCGGTAGGGATTGTGGATGCATTGGTAATAATTTTCCAAAACTACCTGGACTCAGCAAAGGTCCCGGCAGACTGGAAAACTGCTAATGTAACACCCTTATTTAAAAAGGGCAGTAGACAGAAGGCTGGAAACTATAGTCCGGTTATCCTAACATCTGTGGTAGGTAAAATTTTGGAGTCCATTATTAAGGAGACAGTAACAGGACATTTGGATAATCATAATTTAATAGGACAAAGTCAGCATGGTTTTATGAAGGGGAAGTCATGTTTGACAAATTTGCTGGAGTTCTTTGAGGAAGTAACATATAGGGTGGATAAAGGGGAACCAGTGGACGTAGTGTATTTAGACTTCCAAAAGGCATTTGACAAGGTGCCACACAAAAGATTATTGCTTAAGATAAAAAATCACGGGATTGGGGGTAATATTCTGGCATGGATAGAGGATTGGCTATCTAACAGAAGGCAGAGAGTTGGGATAAATGGTTCATTCTCAGACTGGCAATCAGTAACTAGTGGTGTTCCGCAGGGGTCAGTGCTGGGTCCCCAACTCTTTACAATCTATATTAATGATTTGGAGGAGGGGACCGAGTGTAACATATCAAAGTTTGCAGATGATACTAAGATGGGAGGGAAAGTAGTGAGTGAGGAGGACATAAAAACCTGCAAGGGGACATAGACAGGCTAAGTAAGTGGGCAGAGATTTGGCAGATGGAATACAGTACTGGAAAGTGTGAGGTTATGCACTTTGACAGGAAAAATCGTAGAGCAAGCTATTATCTTAATTGCAAGAAACTGGAAAGTACTGAAGTACAAAGGGATCTGGGGGCCCTGGTGCACGAAACTTAAAAGGTTAGTATGCAGGTGCAGCAAGTGATTAAGAAGGCCAATGGAATGTTGGCTTTCATTGCTAGGGGGATAGAATATAAAAATAGGGAGGTATTGCTTCAGTTGTACAAGGTATTGGTGAGACCGCACCTGGAATACTGCGTACAGTTTTGGTGTCCATATTTAAGAAAGGACATACTTGCTCTCGAGTCAGTACAAAGAAGGTTCACTCGGTTAATCCCGGGGATGAGGGGATGGACATATGAGGAGAGGTTGAGTAGATTGGGACTCTACTCATTGGAGTTCAGAAGAATGAGAGGCGATCTTATTGAAACATATAAGATTGTGAAGGGGTTGGATCGGGTGGATGCGGGGAGGATGTTCCCGATGATGGGTGAAACTAGAACTAGGGGGCATAGCCTTAGAATAAGGGGCTGCTCTTTCAAAACTGAGATGAGGAGGAACTACTTCACTCAGAGGGTGGTAGGTCCATGGAATATGCTGCCCCAAAAAGCTGTAGAAGCTACATCATTACATAAATTTAAAACAGAAATAGACAGTTTCCTAGAAGTAAAGGGAATTAAGGGTTACGGGGAGCGGGCAGGAATTTGGACATGAGTCTAGGTTCGGATCGGACATGGCCCTGTGGGTAGCGGAGCGGGCCCAGGGGCCGTGTAGCCTGATCCTGCTCCTATTTCGTGTGTCTAATTCTGTTAGATTCAGGAGATGGTTCTGTGATAGTGGATTGGCGGCTAGGATCAGATCAGCCATGATCTTATTGAATGGCGGAGCAGGCTCGAGGGGCCGATTGGCCTACTCCTGCTCCTATTTCTTATGTTCTTATGTTCTTATAACAGCAGGTGCGCTTTATTTGGTATCATTTTTACAAAGGCAGATGTTTGTTACTTTTATATGCTTCTTTACGAGGTGTAAATTAGAACACCTTATACAGGGTGAACTATTGTCTTGTTCCCAAAGGTTCAGACTGTCAGGAGCCTTTAACCCTCTGTTTCAATAAGGTTACTGATTCAGTGTCAACAACTTATCTTACCTCGATAGCCAGAATGCTATCACAGGTTTTCCATCGTTGGGTTTCTCGATTTCCAGGCCCAGTGTGTCATGTTTTAATAAGGCCAGAATTCTTTCCTAGAATGGTGTCTTTTTCTCAATAGGTTATTTGGCTCATTCCTTCACAAGGTCACAATAAATAAAGGTGTAGAAGGCCACAAGGTCATCTTAGCTGATCCATCTAGAAAAACCTATAATCTCCTATCGTAGCATTCAACTTTCAACTGGTGTTTGCCTCCATTATCCTACCCAAAAGTCCATTCCACAATTAATTATTCTCTGAATGAAGAAGCAGATAGGGTTGGATGAAGTCAGGTGGGAAAAGGCTCGGGCGGAGCATAAACACTGGCATAGACCATTTGGGCTGAATGGCCTGTCCCTGTGCTGTAAATTCAATGTAATTCTATGATATTAATCCTAAAGCTGACTTTCACCAGTTTGAAGCTGTGTCTGATTGTCCTACTGTTAACATTTATGATGAAGTAATGTTCCTGCTTTAACTTATCTACACCGTTTACTATCATATACCTCTGCAAGGTTCCCCTCTCAGTGGTTGCCTTTTAAAGAGCCCACATTTCTCATCATAACTTAGTCTTCCAATATGAGAGATCAGTCTCGTTTGAGAGCAAGCATGCAAAAGTGTGTTTTATCCTTTTCTCACACCATTTCACCTGACAAAGTATTCAATTTGAAATCAAGTAATTGGTTTGCTCTTCTTGAAATCAAAATAGTCGCATTCATCAAGAATATATATGAAATCTGATTGGGGCTTCTACAAGATTCCTGCCAGAACTCAGATTTTATCCATTTATGCTGTTTCTCTGTGGGTTCTGCTGGTTTCCCAGTGGAATCACAATAAGAGAACGGTAGAACCTCTGTGGCTAATATTTCTTTAGGCAGAGTAGAGATACTGAAAATTACTGAGGTTCATGGCACAAAGGCCAGAATACCAATCGCTCCAACAGTAAACAAGCGCTCGCCTCACACCTACCTTCAGGATTATCATTCAAACACCAACTGATTTCCCATGGCAGGGTTGTGATATTTAGCTGCTAAAATGAACCTGTACTTAACCTGGCCTGCTCCTTTAAGGTAATTGCTCAGGTACTTCCTGTGGGTAAGAGGTCTAAATACGAACAACCTGAAGTCAATCAGAGGCTATTTTTTTGAGGGAAGTTTCTGTTGATTGGCAGGCACTTGCTAATCCTAGCTCCTGTCATGCAGAGAGGCCATGTTATTAAGGCCAGAAAAGGCAGTCAGAAAACAAAGATCACTGGCTTGTTTTCTCTCTCTTTTATATACTTTTGACTGCATGGTGATTGTGCATTGGTTGCAATGCAGATGATCTCATGGAAATTGCACCAAATAAAGCTCCACAGGCCTATCAATGTATCAAAAGTGAACCTTATTTGACATAAAATCAGTGTGCTAAAAGCAAATTAATGTTGAGATTTTTAAATTTTCATGAAAAATATTCAGCAAAATGTTTACTGATGGGGAGGATATAATTTTAGGTTTCATGATATCATGTAATACCATGATCCATTCTGATTCAATTTACATCATTGTGTTCATTAACTAGAAAAAGGCTTACCAAAACTTTCATATTTAGTGGATTCTCTTATTATACTCTGTCTCATTCTGCTTGAGAAATCGCATCCTTCTGGCATCTGTGAAGATATTTAAAATAGGCACAGAATAAAAAAAATAATAACAGTTAATTTGCCCACATTGAGACCAAAACAAAAATAACCAGAAGTGGATTGTAACTATAGCTTGCTCCATAGAATCATAGAACTTTACAGTACAGATGGAGGCCATTAGGCCCATCATGCCAGTGTTGGTTCTCTGAAAGAGCTATTCATTCAATCCCATTCATCTGCCCTTTCCTCATACCTTGTTAAATTTTTCTTTTTCAAATATTTATCCACTTCCATTTTAAAAGCAAGCATGGGTTCTGCTTCCACCACTGTTTCTGGCAGGACATTCCTTTCCCAACAATTACAGAGGCCATATATTGGCAAACAAACATCCAGTCCTCTGGCACAACTTCCAAATTCAAGGAAGGTTGAAAGATTGTGATCAGAGCCTCTGCTATTTTCTTTCTGACCTGTTAATATTATAGGATATCTGACATCCGGGCATGGTGCCTTTAGCACTTTGAGTTCTACCAACCTTATCAGTTCTCCTTATCTATGGTTATCCTATCTAATTGCTCCACTTGTTCCTCTTGTACGCTTTCATTCCCATGACTGCATTCTGCTGTGAAAAGTAAAGTACTCATTTTGTATCTCTGCCATTCTTTCATTCTCCATAAGAAAATGTAACTTTTCATTTCTAATCAGCTCTACTCTTTCTTTAGCTATTCCTTTACTTTTTATATGCTTTTAATATCTTTTACTGTTTACCTTTAAGTTACTTGCCAGTCTTTTCTCATAACCCCCTCTTAGTCTTTCAGATCTTTTTTGCTTCCCTTTTATATTTTCAATACTCAGCCAGTTGACATATTAATGTCTAGAAGAACAAGTTGCCATTGGAGACTTCACTTAGACTTATCTGCCACATCTTGCTCTCAATTAGGTGGGTCAGCCTGGTTTTCTTCCTGAAGTAGAAACTAGTGCAGTTATATGAAAAGATTCCATTAACAAAAGCAACAGACTTCAACAACGAAGGAAAATAAATATATACATCTGCCAAGTTCACAAAGTGTTCATACGTGTTCTTAAAGTGATAGCTAACATTACATTCCCCTCTACAGGTTTACTGGAAAAAAATAACTTTATTTTTCTCTTGTAGATTGCAGTTTTCAAAGATTTTGAATAATATCCTGATTCCCTTTGGTTAACAGTTGAGTACCTATTGCTTCTGTAGACCGTGCTTCAGTCGCAGATAATTTTGCTGAATTTCTAATTTCTCAGTTTGATTCATCTTCTTGAGTGTCCTGTTAGGTTGAAGTAGATATGAGGCGGTGTATGTTTTGCCAGAGTTCCACCTGAGCCACTGGCAGGGTGAGACCCCATTGTCTTTAACTTTGCAACCATTGTACCCCTGGATTATGCATCTTGGATCCAGATGTAACCATAAATCGGAGAAAGTGGGGGCGGATGGCAAACCCGCCCCCGTCCCGCCTCCGTGCCCTTTTGCCAGGAGGCGGGAAGATATGCAGCTTCGGGTCCTGTCTCCTGGAGGCGGGAAAGTCATTTAATCCTTTTAACTGCCGTAGTTAACAGGCAGACAAAAGGATTAGTGCCATTTTACCTTCACAGGTGAAGGCTTCCTGACCTCGGAGAACCCCGTCGGGTTGGAGGAGATGTGGAGGAGGTCTGCGCTGGTCAGAGGCATCTGGAAGTAAGGTGTAGAGGTGAGTGATGGGTGTAAGTGTGCAGTGGCAAGTATGTAAGGTGAGTGATAAGTTTAAAAAAGTGTCCACTTACCTTGTTTTCTTTCTACAGCCTTTAGCCGCGCTGGATGGGGAGAGCCAATATTCTCCTTTCACATAATAGTAGTTGGATCCTCCGATCTTACAGACATGTGAAATTTACAAAGTTGAAAGGTTTGATGAGTCCTCACCACAAAGGCTCATCAAACTAAAGAGAATGGCAGTGTTTGACAGCTTCACAGAACTGTCAAATGCTGTCATTTCTTCTTTCAAGAAGTCTTGACAGATAGCACGTCTGACGTTGACGTGATCTGTCAGTGACTTCCTCCCTAATTGGCCTGCTGAGCCCGCAGGGCGGGCTTAACAAGCTCAATCAGGGGAAAATCCCTCTGATTGGTCAGGTGAGGTGGAGGCGGGACATTGACAAGACAAGCAGCAGTCCCGCCTACAACTCACCTCCATTCACAAAATTGAGCCCGCAGAGTCAAAACCAGGAAGTATATAGCAGGAAGTTTAAATTGGATTTAAATAATGTACTGAATGCAAAATAAAGATTGGGAAAGAAAGATGGGTTTAAATGAGAGAGATAAAAGAGACAGACTGAAAAAGTAAAAAAAAAAAATTTAATTAACAAAATTCTCCAACACTAATTAAATTCTGAAGGAATGAGACTCCACACTTGTAAAATTAAATTTTCAGGGCCAGAGAGGGTGTTTGACAGTAATTATGACTGATCACACCGTTAAAAATTCACTTACACCTGAATGCACCAGCCCTAACTTTTTCTGCTGTGTTTAGTGGGTAACTAGTGGGTAAGTACGGCAACCTCACACCTTTACATTGATTTCATTCTGCTCCAGCCCACGATCGCTCCCTATACCCTACCCGCTCCGCTGGCCCTCTCCGTGCTCTTCCGGTCACCCTCCAGCCCCCACGCGATCCCTCCCTCTCTCCCTCCTCCATGCGGCCTAGTGCCACAGGCCTACCCACCCACAGCCAGCCAGCCTTTCAATCTGTCTGGCTGCAGGTGGGAAACAAAGGTTTCCCATGCAAATCAGGCCCTGATGAGCCTGACAGTGTGATTTCTGGTCAACCTAGGAGCCTGATTCTGGAGTTGGCAGTAGTATGAAAGAGTGTTGTATTGCTTGTTTTTTGAGTCAGTGTCATTGGATCATTGCTTTAGTGAATTTTGGGGTGGGTTGAAATGCATCCCTCTTGTGAGGTGCATGAACAGCACAGGGATTATTGCCAGTTTAAATAAAAAAACTTGCCATTGAATAGCATGGATGAGAGTCTTTTGGAAGAGACAGTAGTGTTAATAGAACTTCAGCCAGATTAATGTAGGAACAAGCTGAATATTATAGGAACCACTTTGGTGTTTTTGGCAGCAGTAAAAGGGAAATATTGCAGGATATCTTCACGTTGACTTGCAATAACACACTGAACAACAAACAAAATCTAATAAACAAATTCAGCATGATATTTCATTGTTTACTGTGTTATAAACTCTGGAGTTGACTGAATTTTCTCTATGGACTAGAAGTCAATTTTGTATCAGTAAAATTAATTTTGAAAGAAAGCAACACAATCACTATAGTTATTTTGCCACTGAAGTTGGTCCATTTTGTGATTTTAAAAGGCTGCCTTTTGCAATAAATATTTTATTGCTATATAATCAGCATATTTTATTAAATATACATTTTGGTAAAATGTTTAGGGTGTTACTGGTATCCATACTAAACAATACTGAATTATACTTACCAAACGTTCAGTTCTATACAATAAACACTACCCCAACATAACACTAAGAAATACAAGTAAGCTGATGAGCCAAAGCTTTAAATGGTAGATGAGGGTAAGATGCAGATTTTATTTTTGACATAATCTTAAAGTTATAGGTGCACAGTTATTGCAAAACAATTATTTTCCCCAATGTATTTTGGAGATAAAGAGACATAGGAACAGGAGTAGGCCATTCAGCCTCTTGAGTCTGCTGCAACATTCAATTAGATCATTGCTGATCTGTATCTCAATTCCATTTACCGGCCTTAGCTCCATATCCCTTGATACCCTCGCTTAACAAAAATGTATCAATCTCAGACATGAAAGTTCCAATTGTCCTAGTATCCATAGCCTTAGCCCCCAATGATTGATGTGTGCTATGAAGTCTTCACAATGGGGGTCAAATTCAGATAGGTGTGGTTGGTATGGCATATTGTTGACTTCCACCCTCTGCCTCTACATTATGTTTTGAAATTGGCAGGGCAACAGTTAGTGATGCAAGCACACAGGTCAAAGCTTCCTGAAATTTAGATTAAAAAGGAAATCTTAACACACACGCACTTGATCAACTCACATAGGAAGCCACAAAGGCTTCTGCTGGTCTTGGTTCATTGTATAGGACTCTGGTCAGGCCACACTTAGAGTACTGTGCACATATTATAAGAAGGACATAGTAGCACTGGAGAATGTGTAAAAAAGATTTACAAGGATGGCACCAGAACTGATAGATTGCAGCTTTCTGGAAAGATTGAACAGGTTGAGGCTTTCTCTTTAGAAAAGAGAAGACTTAGAGGAGACCCATAGAGTTCTTAAAATTATGAATGGGTTGGGCAGGGTAGATGTGGAGAGAATGTTTCCACTTGTGGGAGAATCCAAAACTACGGGCCATAAATATAACAGTTACCAATAAATCCAATAGGGAAATAAGGAGAAATTTTGTTACTCAGAGAGTGGTTAGAATGTGGAACTTGCTACCACAGGAAGTGATTGAGACAAATAGCTTAGATGCTTTCAAAAGGAAACTAGATGAGTACATGAGAGAAAAGGAAATGGAAAGATGTGCTGAAAGGCTGGGATGAGGTAGATGGAATGGGAGGAGACTCGTGGACTATAAACATCAACACATACTAATTGGGCTGAAATGCCTGTTTCTGTGCTGTATATTCTAGTTAATTCTATGTAAAAGGCAAATGGTGGGTAGGGGCCAAGGACGGCAACTCCCTAAGCTAGGAGTTCCCAATCCAGGCCCTGGCTGGAGAGCTTATATCACTGATGGCCATTACACTGAGAAAGATGAGGCGTATCAGCCTCCAAAAGGGTGTATGTGGGTCCCACCGGTGGGGTACAGACCTGACAATTGCTGGGATGGTAGCCCATGGAATTTCAAGGCTTAGATTTAATTAACAAATGACCTTTTCCATCTGAATATTGACTTTTAATATGAATTGCTCATGAGTACATTGCATTCACTAGTTTTTGTGTTCTATTTCTATAACGGAACGACTGAAAAATCATTTAACATAATCTTTGGAAGAGTGTGTTTAAAATCAGGTGTTTTCAGTGATAAACATGTTAACATTTGTAGGGGGTGGTGCGTGAGCCCAGTCAGTTATGCCTCTGACTGTCCGTGAGCGGTTTGAATTGCTCCCAGCCCTGTTCCTGGGACTAGGGACAGGGTCACTGGCAAGGTCTTGGAAGCTAAGCAGAGCCAGGTCTGGTTAGTACCTGGAGGGGTGACCATCAGGGAAGACCAGGTGCAGAAGGTCACGGAAGGAGGGGCGGTTGGTGAGAAGGTCACGGAAGGAGGAGCGGCTGGTGAGCAGGCCCGGGCGTTGGGCTGAAGATTGTCGGATAGGAGGAATGGTGGAAATGGAATGGCGGCATGTACCGACGCAGCGGCTTTGCTTCTCCCAGTCATGGGAGCTTGCAAGATCACATTTTGTTGTTCATGTACTTGTGCAATGACAATAAAGTTGAATTATTATTATTATTATTACGCCCCTGAGATTCTCGACACCGGGCTTAGGTACAGGTAGCGATACAGAGAAGACTCGAGTAGACAGGTGGTTTGGATGTAAGCAAAACTCAGGATTTTATTAAACAGGAAAAGTTAACACAGTCTTAAGAGAAGTTACCAGTATATAAAATTACAGGCAAATACAAATAACTATACTTATACAGGGAATGGGGAACACACGGCACATCGAGGGAAAACAACTATCTTAACAATCCCCTTATCCTTATCCCACCCCCTATACCTAACTAGATAAAGTTATGAGGGGCCAGAATTTATGCTCACCAATCAAAAGGGTTTGTTGGACTCTAAACAGCGGTGGGGTTTGGGGTTCGCTCTTGGTGCTCTCGGGGGCCTGCCGTCATCATATGGTCTCCGGGCGCTGCAAGGGCGTTGTCCAGGTTTGAGTACCCCAAAGTTAAAGTCTCTGTTTGGGTACTTTACCTTGCAGGGATGATTCTTCTTCTTCAGCCGACAGCTTGAGTTTGCATGAAGATAGTTGCAGGTTGGCCGATGATTCGAAGCCTACCCTCAGTTGGTCTTCCTCAGTTGGTCTTCCTCAGTTGGTCTTCCCTCCTCCCCTCATCGCGTCCCGCCTCGCCTGGCCTGAATTGTCCGTGTCCACCCGATGCAGTGCCTGGGCGATTTCCAGATGGAGGGGCAAAGGCACGGGCAAAGGCCAGGGGGTAAGCGCGGGATGGGGAAAGAGCGACAGCCATGAGGGCGAGGGGCCGAAGAGCCGAGCAGAGCAGAGAGAGCAGAGAGCGATTGCTACCCGGGGCCTTCAATTATACTCTTTTCGAAAACCCTTATCTGCACGCCAAATCAGGTTAGTTCTTTGTCTTAATCTTGGCGGGCTATTTTAAATAATGGTAGCAATCCATACTAACTGTTTTTAGATGGCCGGTAATCACATCTACCGGCCCGATAATTGACTTGTTTTGTCATGAATGATCCTTGATGGGCCTGTCCAGCCTCGATGTTTTTCTTAATCTGTTTCCGATTATATGTGTAAACTGCTTGATGGCCTTAACTATAGGCCTAACTGAATTTAGATTTGTCTCCAATTCGGTCTAATACATAATTCAAAGTCCTGTCTGGTTTCAAAATACAAAGTCTCTCTTCACAGAAACTGCAGCTTTGGTTTTGATCCACAAGCTGTCTGCGTTGCAGAGTCCATTTTAAAATCTCACAGGCTTTCTGCCACGAGGCACGGACGCCATCTTGGGTACCCTTTTTGATTTAAAATGTCCACGCAGGGTCCCGTTTATTAATAACAACCTTCCGGGAAATGTAGAAATTTTGCAAATCTTACACATTGGTGGAAATTTCCTCTCACCTTTAATTCATAGTTAGGGAAAGATTCATCCCTGCATCAGCTGTTTGTATTTGCAAAACAGGATGCACTTACTTAGGCATTTATAAACCTACTCCTGTTAAATTGTTGTCATTCAAACAATTTTAAGGAGGATGTGCAGTCAATTTCAATTTCTGCATTTGCATTGATCATACGGAAGACTCCCATATGTCAAAACAACACCATGTCATTTTGGACTGTTATTTTGGCAAACAAATGTGTTTGTTTATACAATATTTATTTCATTCTAGCTGTAACAATCTTTTTGAAAATACTTTTCTTTAAATATTGAGATGTTTCCATTTATGATCAAACCATACTTCTAATACTTGGTTGCATTGCCTGCAAATTTTCTTTTGCTTATTCTTATCATATTGTTATAACCAGCTATATATAAGGCTTGTGAGAAACATAAGAACATAAGAAATAGGAGCAGGAATAGGCCATTCGGCCCCTCGAGCCCTTCGCCATTCAATAAGATCATGGCTGATCTGATCTTGGCCTCAACTCCACATTCCAGCTCTCCTCATAACCCTGACTCCCCTGTTTTTCAAAAATCTGTCTATCTCCACCTTGAATATATTCACTGACTCAGCCTCCACAGCTCTCTGGGGTAGAGAATTCCAAAGATTCACACTCCTCTGAGAGAAGAAATTCCTTCACATCTCCATTTTAAATGGGCGACCCCTTATTCTGAAACTATACCCTCTAGTTCTAGATTCCCCCACGAGGGGAAACAACCTCTCTGCATCTACCCTGTCAAGCCCCCTCAGAATCTTATATGTTTCAATAAGATCACCTCTCATTCTTCTAAACTCCAATGAGTATAGGCCCAACCTGCTCAACCTTTCCTCATAAGACAACCCCTTCAACTCAGGAATCAACCTCGTGAACCTTCTCTGAACTGCCTCCAATGCAAATATATCCCTCCTTAAATAAGGAGGCCAAAACTGTACACAGTAATCCAGGTGTGGTCTCACCAACGCCCTGTACAGTTGTAGCAAGACTTTTCTACTTTTATACTCCATTCCCTTTGCAATAAAAGCCAACATTCCATTTGCCTTCCTAATTACTTGCTGTACCTGCATACTAACTTTTTGTGTTTCATGTACGAGGACACCCAGATCCCTCTGCACCACAGCTTTCTGTAGTCTCTCTCCATTTAAATAATATTTTGCTTTTTTATTCTTCCTACCAAAGTGGATAACCTCATATTTTCCCACATTATACTCCATCTGCCAAATTTTTGCCCACTCACTTAACCTATCTATATCCCTTTGCAGACTCTTTGGCCGCGAATTTGCCGCCGCTTAGAGGGCGGGTTTGGAGGCGGGTCAGAGGTTAAATTCATTTTGATTGATGGCGGGTTCCGAACCCGCCGTCATCTCGCCTCCACATAATCTTCCCAAGTGTCGGGTCCCCGATTTGCGAATGGATCTGACACCTAGCAGTGGGAAATGGATTAAAGGCAATTAACTGCCTATTAACAGGTACTTGTGAGCAATTTCCAGGGTCTTTTTTGATTTTCCAGCTTCTGGGTCGGGTTTTACGATGTTCGGACAACACGCCAGGTAAGTGTGGCATGAACACCAGCTAGCTGCAGACTTCAGAGCTGCAACTGCTGTATAAAAGCTGCCATCTTAAATCTGGTCATTTAGAAATCTCTAAGTTTGGTGATTGAGTCATTTGGGGGGCAGATTCTGTTTTTATCCTGCAAGTCTGTGTTGGGCACTGTAGATGCACTGTAACCAACATTGCTTGATTTTAAAGGTGCACTTACCCTGAACTGTGCCACTTCAAGTTGTCACCACAAGGATGCCAAACCTTGGTTCAACATAAATTTATAACAAACATCGCTATGAACAAAAACTTTTCAAATAATTATATCATACCACCCAAGTGAGAACCCTTGTGATAAATAACATGACAGCTTTGTCTTACGAATGATTCTACGTTGTGACACCCCTGTGGCTTCAGCAGATGTGGCGGCAGGCTGCTCACTTCCCTGCTGCTCCTGCTTAGATGTCTTTGGTGGCCGTCGTCTGGTTTTGGGAGCCTTCGAGGGCCCTGCCAAAGTCTACTCCTCCTGCGGCTGTGCAGAGGCAGACTAGGCCATTCCTGTTGCCTCAGGCAGGTGGGACTCTGATCGCGGGCTCGGCAGTGGGAAGGGAGTGTGAGCACTTGGAGAGGAGCCCCCACTTCCTTGTGCTCATACATCACCGTCCCTCTCATGGGTCACCCGCACTTCACTGCTAGCAAGTTGCTGGAGAGCACCTTGCTGCACATCGGTGGGGCCATGTGGACCCGTCACTGTACTGACATTCCTCATGACAAGGACGTCCACGAACCTCTGGTTTCTCTCGTCAATAGATGCCCATCTCTCTTCCATGGATGACCACCTATTTAGAAGTGTTACCATGTTCTCCTGAGTCTGTAGATTTATGTGTTCCCTGGAAGTTGCCATCCTTTACATTGCAGCACATATATTACCCACAGTGTTCATCACAGCATTGCTCATGCTTAGCTTGAAATCCACCATTCTCTGCACACTCGCAGTTACCATGGAAAAAACCTACTGAGAGCCTCCTGCACTTGTTCCTGAAGCTCCAGCACGGCTCTCCTTCTGGATGGCCCAGGAGGCTCAACGTCTACATGCAGCTGAGCAGAGCTTGGAGAGCCCAGCATCCTCCTCTGACAACTCTCCACTGCTGTCCCTGCCTCCAACATCTGCTCCTGTTCACCTGTGAGCTGTGATACACCAGGTGACAACACTACTCTATCTCACACAAAACCCACCGAGGTGTGCGTCTCTGCGCTTGTGCTGGGTGCGCTGAGTGCTGGTGACGCTACTTCCTCAGAGGCTGGTGGCTCCTCTGAGGAGTGCTCCAGCTCTTCCTCCTGTACCGTGGAGAGCAGGGCTCTCGATGGTCCTGTGGGGGAGTAAATGCATGAGTTAGACAAGTGAAATGTAGGTTGCACATACATGCCATTGTGCAGATGTTCAGTACTCATTCTCTATGAACATTGTATCCCATATTAGTCACTCATGATTGCTAAATCAGAGGGATGGAAATCAATTTTCTCACCAGTTTGCTGTTCTATGCCCGTCTCTCCGTCCCCCACTGCCAACTCCTCTGCATCTCCAACGATCTCCAGGGCTGTCTCCTTAGCGGTTGTAAGGTGAGCCAGGGATGGTGGTCCTCCTCCCCCTCTCCCTTTTATTGTGGGCTCTCTTTGCCTATAGTGAGGGACACAAGTGGAGTTTGAGAGAGACTGATGGAATGAGTGTTAAGAATGCATGACATAGATGTTTAGAGGCAGACTGTGAAGGAGTGAGGTGCACTAACCATCTTCCCTCCCTGTGCATTTTAAGTTGTAGGCATTGCATAAGGCTGTGAGTGTTGCATATCAAGGTGGGGATGTGATTCTGTACAGAGAAAGAGAGGGATGGGTGAGGGTGCAAGGGATGTTTCAGTGAGTTGGGATGTGCAGGGGAAGGTTCCCAATGGGGATTGGTGGGGATGATAAGAGATGGAAGGCAGATTGAAGGTAAGTGTGATGTTACACTCACTTTAGCTGATCTCAACAGAGCATTAAACCTTTTTCGACACTGAACCCATGTGCATCTGCACACAGACCTCGAACTCACCTCCTCAGCAATTTGCAGCCAAGCTGCCTTGGTTTGCTGAGGAGGCCTCCTCCTTCTGTTTCCAGGGAAGAGGACTTCCTGACGTCCTTTAACTCCCTCCACAAGACCATGGAGGGAGCCCTCATTGAACCTGGGTACAGCCTTTAAACGGCCCCTTTAAATCTTTACTGAAACAATGCGTCATCAGACGCGAGCATCTGACACTCTGCAAGCAATTGCCTGGAGGGACCCGCACGTCGGCAGTAACGAGGCCAATCAACGTAAAATCTCATCTGCGGGGCGACGGCAACTGGGAGCGGGTCGGGAAGATGCCGACCAGCGGGCCCACTGTCAACCTGTCTCGTCAATCAAATTCTCGGCCTTTGTGTCCTCCTCACAACTTGCTTTCCCACCTATCTTTGTATTGTCAGCAAATTTGGCAACAGTACACTTGGTGGGCTAAATTCAGTTGATTTGCGCCCCATTAGCACCCTAAGATGGTGCTAATGGGGCACAAAACAACTAGCGTCTGGGTGCAGCGCTGCTAATGCCTCCCGCGAAATTCAGCGGGAGGTTAGTGGTGGCGCTGCGCCACCGGTGATGACATCATCACCGTGTGCAGCGCTCCACTCACGCCCCGGCTGTAATATTGGGTGGACGCTATGTCCACTGGGGTCAGGGAGGCCTACCTGCGGCCGGGGCGGTGCTAATTAAAGGGGAGGTGGTGGGCAGCCATTTTTGTTGCTGGCTGCCTGCCAGCACCTGCCCCCGTGCTGTCCTCAGCCCCTGTGAAGCCCCCCCGCAGGGTGCTGGCTGTTTGCCGGCACTCCCGATCCCAAGTGGCCCAGCCGGGCACCAGGACGCGCTGCATCAGGCCCCTCCCCTTTAATAAGGAGAGGAAGGCCTACAGTACCACGGCACTAGCACCGCGATATTGGCTCGCAGCGCCCCAAGAGGGATGAGTGGCGCTTCCAGTAGCGCACCTCCTCCCTCTCGGGGTGCTACCTGGGAAAATCAGCTGCGGGGGCGCTAACTTTTTCGGGGCGTTAATCCGAAGGTAAGGGCGCTATCCAATTTTTACCCCTTAGTCCCTTCATCCAAATCACTAATATAGATTGTAAATAGTTGAGGCCCCAGCACTGATCCCTGTGGCACCCCACTAGTTACAGTTTGCCAACCTGAAAATTACCCATTTATCCCATCTCTGTTTTCTGTTAGTTAGCCAATCCTCTATCCATGCTAATATATTACCCCCAACACCGTGAGCTTTTATCTTGTGCAGTAACCTTTTATGTGGCACCATATTGAATGCCTTCTGGAAATCCAAATGCACTACATCTACTGGTTCCCCTTGATCCATCCTGCTTGTTACATCCTCAAAGAACTCTAATAAACTTGTCAAACACGATTTCCCTTTCATAAAACCATGTTGACTCTGCTTGAATGTATTATGATTTTCTAAATGCACTGCTACTACTTCCTTAATAATGGATTCCAGCATTTTCCCAAAGACAGATGTTAGGCTAACTGGCTTATAGATTCCTGCTTTCTGTCTTTCTCCTTTCTTGGAATGAGCCGGGATTTGTTAATCTTACTCAAGATAGGAAAAACATCTGAAGCAACATATATTTTGTTTAGCGGGAAAGACAAATAATGAAAAAAATAATTGCTGTCAGGTGTAACTAGGGAATAACTTAATTCTTTTCAATGTTCTCAAGCTTTCATGAAAAGCCCTGAAGTGGGGCTACCTTAATCCCTAAAGACACCTAAAGGACCTGGAAGGAGTCGGCATCACCGGAGGCAGAGAATAAAGAGAGCGGGGCCCAAGGGCAGCGTGGACCTGGAAGGAGTCGGCAGCACCGGAGGCGGTACAAATCTGGCAAATTTCAAAAGAACAGCAAAAAACAAGAAGTGACATCACAGGAGAGCAGGTAGGTGATTGGTGGGTGAATATTAACATTGTTTTTCTCTAACTTAAGTAGATAATATAACTATAAATAATCATTTGAATAAAGACTTTAACTAAGAGCAAGAGAAGTGTCTGGAGATAAAGGTAGGCCTGACTTTTAAGACTCAGGGGGCTAGAAATTCATTTACTTACTGCCACTCTGTAGTGCCATGAAATGGCGATAAAATGGCAACCGTCACTCTTTCGCCAGCTGGTGGCGGTTCCTGCGACGGCTGCCATTTTCCTCTCCCCCTTTGTGCTGCCGATAACTGGCAGCATCCTGGAAAAAAAATGGCAGTGTGTTGACATGGCGATGTCTGCAGCTCTTAAAGGGACACCCACATCATTCAGGTAAGCTTGAATTTAAGGGTTTGGACTGTTTTTTTTAAATTTTATTGAAGTGGTGGCTTGCTGCAATAGATGTGAAAAGTTTTTTTAAGTGTGTAAGGAGTGCTGCTGGATGCTTGCAAGGGCTCAGATGGTAAATGAAGGCCTTTGAGAAGGTAGAACATGCTGCGAGTACTCAGCAGGTCACGCAACATCCGTGGAGAGAAAAACAGAGTTCATGGGCTCGATTTTGCCAGGCCCGAGAAGGCGGGATTGGAGGTGTGTGAGGTGGTAAAAATCCCAAAAAATGGCGGGCGGGCCCGATCCCGCCTCCAAACCACCTCCGAGCAATTTTCCCACATGCGTGTTTTCTGACCCCGTTTCCATCCTGCCTCCAAGAGGTGGGATAGGCCCTTAAGGCCTTTAACAACCACTTAATTGCCACTATAATCCCATTTTGAGAGGTATTTCTGATTTTAACACTTTTCCCCCATGCTGCACGTCTCCTCTGGAACACGCCAGTGCATCCTGGCGGCATCACAAGTGGATTGCTTATTAACAGCTGCAGCTCCACCATTTAAAAGGAGTTTTCAGCAATCATCATTTGCAGGTGGCAGAACTTTGTTGTCTCAGGTCTGGGGGAACTTTTAGCAGGCCTACTCATTGTTGTGGAAGTTTGGAGCCTGACACCCATCTCCAGTGTGACCTCCTGGGAAACCCCTCTCCCCACCTTGAATGAGCGCTTCCTAAACTGAGGTATGTACCAGAAGAATGGGAACCATTTATTTCCTTTCCTCCTGGACATCAGATTCGGATGAAGACCAGCTGCGGCAGCAGCAGAACCCTGAACAATAGCAGCACCAACTGCAGGAGCAACAGCAGGAGCTCCAAGCTGCTGCTCACCCACCTGAAGCTGCACAGGCCGGAAGGCGCCAGCGCATGGAAGCCCGTCGGCGCAGGAGATACCCCCAAACCAGGGTCTACAGACAGAGGATCAGCTACCTCAACATGACTGAGCAGCAGTGCCAAAGGAGGCTCAGACTTTTGCGAGAGGTAGTGGGTGACATCTGCGCAATGCTGCAGCAAGACCTGGAGCCCAGAGGAGCAGGTGGACACCCCTTACCAATGGCCATCAAAGTCACCACCACACTCAACTTTTTTGCTTCAGGCTCATTCCAGGGATCAGCAGCAGACATCAGCGACGTCTCCCAAGTGGCCGCACACACTTGCATCACGTTGGTAACCGATGCCCTCTTTGCCATCACGCACAATTACATCAATTTCTCCAAGGATCAAGCCAGTGGGTTGGGTTTCACAATCTGGCAGGCTTTCCAAGGGTGCAGGGTGTCGTTGACTGCACACATGTGACCCTTAAGGTACCCCATCGCAATCCAGGTATTTTTGTCAACTGCAAGGGCTTGCACTCCCTCAACGTACAGCTGGTGTGTGACCACAAGAAATAAATTTTGCATGTTTGCTCCCAGTACCCTGGCAGTTGCCATGACTCCTTCATCCTGCGCCAGTCTAGTGTGCCTCCGCTCTTCAGTCTGCCAGACCAACTTTTCGGATGGCTACTTGGAGACAAGGGCTATCCCCTGAAGACATGGCTAATGATGCTGTTGAGGAGCCCATCCAACGAAGCTGAGGAGTGCTACAACTCCAGCCATATTTCCACCAGATCCATAATCGAGCAAACCATCGGTTTGCTGAAGATGCGCTTCAGATGCCTGGATAGATCAGGTGGAGCCCTGCAGTACTCAGCAGCCAGGGTCTCCAGAATGGTTGTGGTCTGCTGTGCACTTCACAACATGGCACAGCTTTGTGGCTTGCAGATGCCTGAGGAACAAGTGGCTCATCACATAGCCTCTTCAGATGAGGAGGAGGAGGAGGAGGAGAAGAGCGACAATGAACAGCTTGCAGAGGCGCATCAACCAGCGGCAGCAGCATGCGAGCACATTGCTGCCCGGGATGCAAGGGATGCACCCATCTTGGCCAGATTTGCTTAGCCTAGCCAATCAAGCACTTTTGCCTCACAGCTTCTTACCAGAGCATCGACAATGGCCAAGTACCTGTGGATTCCTATCAGTCTGACTACCATACTGACAATTGCAAGTCATCCTACGCCCTCTATGTTGATGTCCCATTTGTGAAATGACACACACCACTGTAAGAATTCACAATAATTTACCAGTTCTGAAGATCAATTTTTTTGATTAAAGAATCCCTGGGCATTGTGCTTTTAAATTTCCAGGGATAATAATGGCTGTCACCACATGGCCGAAGACAAAGGACAATGCTTTGTTTACAAAGCAATTGAATGCTATTAGCATTTGTTTGTATATCGAGTGGATACATCTAAACTGCAGAAGAGACTTTTGTATCTTGAATGGGATCCATTTAAGAATTGAATGGGTCTAAATCACTTAGCATTCTAGACAATAGAGCAGTTGTATTTCCCTTTTGTTTCAGCCCAGGGAGCTCCGGAAGACACATTAACCCAGTCTAACCACTTTGAGTTAGCCAATCACAGCTTTCTCTTGTGTATTGGACCCTTTGGGCGGGGAATTTTGCACACAGCCCTTGCAGGGCAGAATGGCAGGACCTCACCAGGTATAAAGATAGCTGCTGAGAAGCTATCTCTCTCTTTACTTCGCTGGACCACAGGTGAGCAGGGTGTTCTGACTCCTCGGCAAGGCAACCTAGCAGGAGTTAGGGGGTGGTGATTTGAGGGTAATTGCTAAGATTGTTTAAGTAACATTGTAGCCATTGTATCCCTCGTTTTCGCTGTCTGCAACCCCCTGTTATATAGTTTTACTGTAATTACTGTGTTCGTGTGATATAGTTTATTCTTTTGATTGTAGTTTATTTAGGTAATAAAACTTGATTTTTTTTCTCTCATCCAAACTACTTGTCCGTTTTAATATCATTAATTATAAGTTCCTCCACTCAGAACTGAAGGAGGGGTAGCGATTCGAAACCACTGTTTGTAACTTGGTTTAGAGTGCAGCAGCAAAAGTTTGCTGACCAGGTGAATTACCATAAACCAGTTAAAAGAAGCTCCCCCTTACAAATGGCGAGCCAGGTAGGAGTGGAGGCAGTTTTTGATTTAATAAGTGGTCTGGATCTGGAGAAAGCATCAGCTCTTGTTTCTCTCGTTTTCAGTATGTGTGTAGCCCTGCGAATTTTCGCGGCAGTGTGTAGGCTGACCTATCATGGTATAGGTGGCTGGGTTAAGAAGGGTGAGAAGAGGGTGCAGGAGGAGGTTGAAGAGGCCAAGAATCGGGAGTCCCAGCTTGAAAAATGCCAGGCGGAGGTAGAACGCCTCAGAGAGGTGTATGAGGCCAGAGCTAGTGGAATGAGGGTGCGGGAGAATGCACGCCTCACACTAGAGGTCACAAAATGCCAGGCATTTATAGAGTGCCTTGTGCAGGAAGTCACAGAGGCAAGGGACTGTGAGATGAGGCTACAGGAGGAAATCACACACCTCACCCAAGAAGCTAGCGAGGGAAAAAGGAACGAGATAGAATTCCTAAAGTACCAAATCACTGAGGCCAGAGATGGTGAGATGAGACTGCGGGAAGAGAATGTCCGCCTCATCTCAGAAGTAAAAGAGCAGGAGGAAAGGTTTAGTGAAGCAGATCATGGCCCCTGTAGGGCAGAGATAGAAAGCCTTAACATGGCTTTAAGTGCATCAAAGGGGATGATTTGTCTGATCAGCCCGAAGGCAGATCAGCTGGACTTTACTGGAAGCCCAAGTAGAACCATCCCACAGGCAGCACCCAGAACGGTGCTGGATTGGGAATTAGAGACCCCAAGACCGTAGCCCACAGCTCCGAGTCTTGAGGAGCTCTGGCAGCAAGGAGGGGTGGACAATGCGGTGGTAGGAGAACACCAGCAGGTCCCGCTAGGCAGGCGGGGACCAGGACCAGTGTACCCCCTCCAACAATGGAGGTACGGTCTGCCCATGAGGAGTGAGCCTGAGAATAGGAATCCTCAGCCCACAGCAAGTTCGAGTTCACAGGCAAGCACTGTGGCTTGTGTGGGGGGAGGTGCCATTCATGTTCAGAGTAAGCTGTTTAAGCCAGGGAACAGGGAAGGAGAGTTCTGGGGCCCCTGTAGAGCAGGTCCAGTAGCAGAAATCCGGGACAAGGGAGGCACACAGGGGATAGTTTTGGCCCCAGACGAAAGGCAGGTCCAAAATTCCCCATTTAAAGCCACCTGGGTGAGGGAACATGAGTTTGCTGTCCATGCAAGCTCAAGTTCACCGCCTGTAAAGACAGGCACTGTGGCCTGTTTAAAGGGACCAGCTTCTCAGCCAGCTTCTAGAGTGGTCCCCCCCATGATGTGGGACCCTGGGGGGGAGGCAGGGATAGCAATCCCTCTTGCAGGAGACAAAGGGAGGGAGCTGACACCAGGTTTTAAACATGGGGAGGAAAATTTCCAGCCACCAGCAGCGGGTGGTGAGAGTATACCTGCCCCCAGCACAGGAGTGGGCAGGGAAGAGCAGACAAACCCAGAGAGAGATTTGCACCGGCAGGCTGCCAGGTACATTATACAGTGCGGGCTATTTGGACATGGGGAGAAGGTTCCCAGCCAGCTGGGGCTGTGACCCAAGCTCAGGGTCCGCCAGCCAAAGTTTCCCCCATAGAGACACCCCTCAGAAGGTCTCAGCGGGTACCCCAGCCTAAGAAAGCATGGTCACCCACTTTACAGTGGAGTAGGGCGGTCTCCTGAGCCAGGGAGAAGCCAGAGAACAGAGGCCCCCACTTAACAGCCATAAGCTGCGAGGGACCAGAGACAAGAGGCAGTTCAGCTTCGCTGCAGCCAGCAGCAATCTGCGACAGTGCCAGAGATTAACCTGGCCATCCGGAGACGGGCGGCATTTGTATTGATTGCGTTTTGAATATAGCTTGCTTTAAGGTGTAAATTGTAAGTTTAGATTTAACTGGTAGTTTAAGTGTGAGTTTAAGTTTACATGTGTGCCAAATGTTTGTATTTTGGTCTGAGGTCAAGGGACCCGATCATGTCTCCACCTAAGGCAGCAGGTCAGTGAGACCTGGCTGCATGTCCTTTTAAGTTTTTACAGGAGATTGGAAAAGGAAGCAGCCATGTTCGCCCAGCCCGAGCTGAGCCCGAATGAAGATATGGAGACAGAATGTTGGGGATCACCTCGCCACTGGACGAATCCAGGAGACCCCGCAGCGATCTTCGGGAAAAACCGGACAGGGTCCGGAGGAACTTGCCTACTCCTCCTACGGGGAGGAGATGGCCCCAGCTGGGTGGGGCATGGCCTCCAACCCAGCACTATCCTGACCGAAGTTCACTTGCGGTAGACCTCGCTGTTGAGGAGTCATGATGGGGAAGCGCGGGCGCCTTGTCACATAGGGATGCGTTCCCCGGGGGTGGGTGGTGATGGCCCGGGTAGGATTGTAAGGGAGGGGGAGACCCAAGAGTCACGTGGGTGCGGTCGGGGGAGGGAGGAACTCACCCGGGGGCCCACGGGCAAAGTGAGGGTAAGTGTGGCTGGGAAGGATGAGTGGGTGGCTGGATCAGTGTGGGGCCAGGGAGAGCCACCACACAGGCACCCATCATTTTCTACAGCCAGTCGAGGGTAGACAGGAGGGGGAAAGACTGGGAGTCGAGATCCCATGCTCCCCGGTCTCGGTCTGTGCTAAGGTATATTTTAAACAGGAGGGGTACCCCGCCTCCACAAAAGGACAAGGGAACGGCTCGGGGCTGGCGGAGCAGACTGGTCTGTAAATCCATTCTGCCTGTTTTAAAGTTTAAGACGATCAAAGGGGGGTGGAAGGTACTTTTACTGCCCGAGTGGGAGGAGCAATGCCCACTCGAATTTTGCGACCCATCATCGGCATGTGATGATCGGGGTTCATTTAAGCATGTTGTTTAACGATTTTTTGTATTTTATGTTGCAGCCCCAAGTTGAGCAGAGGCGTAGGATCCTCTCCGTGCTTGGGACCAGTTTGTGACAACTCCAAGTTGAGCAGAGGCGTAGGACCCTCTCCGTGCTTGGGATCATTTTGAGTACATTGTGTAACTAAGATTGCAACATTTTATAATAACTTATGATGTAAAAAAGTGATTGTAAATTTGGTTTACACTGTATAATTTTACAAGCGTGTAGGGGTATGAGACCCCTTATTGAAAACTGAAGTATCTGTAAGATGTCTACCGTACCATGTTTTTTTTCTTTCTTGAATTTAAGGGGAATAGACGGGATGGGGATCAGTGGCAGATAGCTGTTAGGTAAATACAGGGGATGGTTGTTTGTGAGGGGTCAGAAATTATTGCTCATTTCTTCAAGAGGATACTACAAGCAAGCTGGACGTATCCAAGGGCGGACTGTAAGAATTCGCAATAATTTAGAGTTCTGAAGATCAATTTTCTTGATTAAAGAATCCCTGGGCATTGTGCTTTTAAATTTCCAGGGAAAAAATGGCTGTCACCACATGGCCGAAGACAAAGGACAATGCTTTGTTTACAAAGCAATTGAATGCTATTAGCATTTGTTTGTATATCGAGTGGATACATCTAAACTGCAGAAGAGACTTTTGTATCTTGAATGGGATCTGTTTAAGAATTGAATGGGTCTAAATCACTTAGCATTCTGGACAATAGAGCAGTTGTATTTCCCTTTTGTTTCAGCCCAGGGAGCTCCGGAAGACACATTAACCCAGTCCAACCACTTTGAGTTAGCCAATCACAGCTTTCTCTTGTGTATTGGACTCTTTGGGCGGGGAATTTTGCACACAGCCCTTGCAGGGCAGAACGGCAGGACCTCACCAGGTATAAAGATAGCTGCTGAGAAGCTATCACTCTCTTTACTTCGCTGGACCACAGGTGAGCAGGGTGTTCTGACTCCTCGGCAAGGCAACCTAGCAGGAGTTAGGGGGTGGTGATTTGAGGGTAATTGCTAAGATTGTTTAAGTAACATTGTAGCCATTGTATCCCTCGTTTTCGCTGTCTGCAACCCCCTGTTATATAGTTTTACTGTAATTACTGTGTTCATGTGATATAGTTTATTCTTTTGATTGTAGTTTATTTAGGTAATAAAATTTGTTTTTTTTTCTCTCATCCAAACCACTTGTCCATTTTAATATCATTAATTATAAGTTCCTCCACTCAGAACTGAAGGAGGGGTAGTGATTCGAAACCGCTGTTTGTAAATTGGTTTACAGTGCAGCAGCAAAAGGTTGCTGACCAGGTGAATTGCCATAAACCAGTTAAAAGAAGCCCCCCCTTACACCACCACCTCAACAGTTTGCCAGCAGAATTTTTTTAGCACAACAAGCAACTGATGGCATTTCAAAAATAAACACAACATTACACCTCTTCTTCCTCTTACACATGCTCCTACGTGGTGCTTCCCCTGTGGCTTCAGCAGATGTGGAGGCATCTTGCTCACTTTCTTGCTGCTCCTGCCTCAACACCTTTGGCGGGCGTCCTCTGGGGTTGTGAGCCTGTGAGGGCTCGGCCACAGCCTGCTTCTCCTGCGGCTGTGCAGGGGTTGAGACGCCGATCTCAGTTGGGTGGGGACTCTGGTTCAGCTCTGACCGAAGGATCTACAGTGGCATGGTCGTGTGAGTGCTTGGAGAGGAGCCCCCACTCCCTTGTTGTCTGCCACCAACATCCCTCTCATGGGTCAGCCCCACTTCAGAGCTAGCAAGTGGCTGGACAGCATCTTTCTGCACTTCAGGGGGGCCATGTGTAGGGGGTGGCGTGTGCCCAGTCTGCTCTGCCCCTGACTGTCGATGAGTGGTTTGAATTGCTCCCACACCCCTGGGTTCTAGACACCGGACCTAGGTACAGGCAGCGATACAGAAAAACGAGTAGACAGCTGATTCGGTGCAAGAAAACCAGAATTTTTATTAAAGGCAAAACACAATCACAATACTGAGAATTACTAGGATAATTACAGGCATATAAAAATCAATACACTTATTTGGGAATGGGGAACACACGGCACATCGAGGGAACAAACACATTAAAATCCCCTTATCCTTATCCCACCCAGAATACCTAACTAGATTAAGCTATGAGGGGCCAGGGATTCATGCTCACCAATTCGAAACCTGTTGACATTTTAACTGGTTGTGAGTTTTGGGGTCCACTCTTGCTGTCCTTTGGGGCGTGTTGTTGCCATGTGGTCACAGGGCGCGGCGATGGAGTTGTTTGTGTGAAGCACCCTCCTTTTCCTCCATTAACGTCTTCGTTGATTCGCAATGGGTCTTCTTCTTCGTCCTCTGGCGGTTTGGTCGCCAATGGTTTTTATTGCAGTTGGGGCTCGGTTGGCGGTTTATATTGTCAATATGCTTTTACTACCCATGCTTCGAATGCCAGTTTATTCATCAAATGCCAGCTTATAACTAGGCCGTTTGTCCCCCAATGCGTCTTTCCGCTGCCCTTCTCTGCCTTTACCGGTTTACCGTTTTCTTCATCTCATCTCGTCTCATCTCGTCTCATCTGCCCGTTTGTGGCCCCATATGTCCTGTGCTTGTTTGAATATGGTCTCGTTCTCCTCCCGCGTTCGGCCCTCGGTGTAGTAATGGGCGTCCTTGATGTTGAGCGGTACGGGGAGCGAGAAGAGAGCCTGCCACGAGGCCAGGGCAAGAGCGAAGAGCACGAGCGGCAAGAGAGGGAGTCAAGAGGCAAGAGAGAGAGAGCTTGGCTACCGGTGGGCCTACAATTATACCCGGTTCTTCATCCCTTATCTGCACACCAAATCAGGTCAGTCCTTTGTCTAACTTTTGGCGGGCTCGTCCAAAGTGAATACGGTCATCTACTTTAACGGATTTTGGGGCAGATGTCTCCTGGTTTAATGGCTCTGATATACTGGCTGTTTGTTATTTATGAAATTTAATTGTCCTTATCCTGGCTTGATGGCTACTGTGAGTTGTTACCGATTATGTATGCAGAAACTTAATTGCCTCGATTAGGCCCATTCTGACTTGATCTGGTCCAAGGTGAAGAATGCATATTCTGTGTTTACCTAGCTGCCTGGCTTCACAAAGTCTTTCACAGATTCATGCATGTTAGGTTTCGTTTCAGGTTTTGAAAGTGCCTGCCTTTTTGCAGGGCCTTGCTTTTAAAATCCTGTACTTTTGGTCACGAGGTTGCAGAAGCCATTTTGGGTACCCTTTTTAATAACTTGTCGATACAGGGTCCCTTTTTCCATAACTTTTGGGGAATGTGGGAATTTTGAGAACCCTACACTCCCCCCTGTTGATACTAAACTCGCTTTAAGTATCATCCTGACAAGGTGAGCAAAATTCCCGATCCTTCATAGTCAACCTTCCCCTGTAATTACCTATCTATGATCCCACGACACATGCACTTTCCATTCTGTAAAAATGTAGTGTACATAAGCATACATAGACAGATTACTGGCGTTTACACACATCCAAGCAAGGAGCGGGACCAACACCCCTGCACCACTTGGTACACATACATCTTTATTAAATATAATGAATCAAAAAATCTTTATTAAAAATAACAAAAAGAACACCAAAAAAACAACAATCTTTATTCAATAACACAAACAAAAAAATTAAACAGGTGTATCTCCCTCCACCTTAACATAATGTTCCTTCCAGGTCTTTTGGTTTCGGAATTCTAGTATTTCGCCTTTTCCCTTGCACTGAGTGCATACTAGGTACAATACTATTCCCAGCTGGCAAACCACGAGGATGTGGGAAGCCAATCTAATCCACGAAGAGACCTCAATATTCTCAAAAATGTCCCACCAGGGTGGAATTACAATGTCCAATATCTTGGTCCCTATCTCTACTGTTTTCTGCTCCAGAGTGTAGAAATGTTTCTGGGAGACTATCACTGCTTTGAGTATTTTGGTAAGATGTTCTGGGAGAGGGGGGTTTTGTAGCCGAAATGCGCTACATACTTTTGTAGATTGGTGAAATTCTCTTTGACAGTGAGCTGAACGGTGAAGGGTTCAGGAATGGGGACAATTCGTTCCTGGGCCACTTGAACTTCTGCCTCGGGTTTAAAGCAGAAACTGCTGTCACTTACCGGACACCAGCTATGCTGTCCATGCTGGTAGTGGGGCGCTCCTGTGGTGACACAATATGTCCCACCTCCTATATATACTACCTGTGGGGGAACATGGCCTTGTGCCATTGCCTCCATGGTACAGTTTATAGGTATTGCGCCAGCAGCTCTAAACCCGCACTGTGGTTTTGAATAGGCGTTCAAGTGCTGGGGACACAGAATTATGTGTGCTCCCTGGCTCCGGCACCCCAAGAGGTCAGTACCTGTCATAGCATGCTCCCACTTTATGACATAAGGTGGGACTGCTGTGAAACGGATGTGTGCACCCCCTTGAATGACTCAAATGTTCTCTACCCTGTATACCGGCGTGGGTCAGGCTGTCCCACCCATGACCGGCATCCTAACTACTATACCCATGATCGTATGGTTTGACCGCCCACAATCTACTGGGACTGGGTAGGCCTCAGAAGCTAGCTGGAGTTGGCATGGGCTTAATGCATTCTCGAATGGATGGAGGGCTGCGAGGTGCTTGTTGCTGATCCAGGAGGGGACTAAACCCTGTTTTAAATCCTCCAGGTTACTGCGGCCCTTGCCCAGCAACCATGCCCCGTACCGTACGCACACCTCGTTCTGCGCAGCCTGATCAGAAGCATTTCTGTCCTCTCTTATGAGGGCATTTACAGTCTTTGCGTGCTTCTCCAGCTCGGCTATAATTTATTTTAAATGGACCATCATGGCCTGGTCCTCATGTAACTCTGAGCCCACGACCTTATTCTCATCTATTAAGATTTTCTTTAACTGTGTTTTTAAACCGTTTATCTGGGTCTGCAATTCTATGTCATCCAAACTGTTGATGGCAGAGGACCCTGTGTTAAACGCAGTAAAAACATCATTCCATGCTCCCCTTCTTTGCCTCCCCGTATTACCCAAAAACTCATGGTGTGTGGTGTATAGTTCGGTTTTGTCAACATTGGAAAATCGAACTCGTAAAATTTCCTAAACATCTCCTTTAACAGGGCCTGGTATAGCTGTTCTGTCTCTTTGCGGCACCACTCCGGTAAGTGTACCTTGGTGAGATTTAAAATCACGGAGGCTACCGTGTAGTGTACCCCTTGGTACAGCACCTGTTCTGTCGGCACTAGTACCAGCCCATTCCCTGGTCCCTTGGTGGTGGCAGTGCACCCCTCCCTGTGTGTCCTTGCTGCCTGGGTCGTGGGCAGAGGCTTTCGGGGGTGGGTCACAAGTTCAGTGGCATTGACTGGGATCGGGGAGTATGGGACCGCGCACGCCTTCAGCCTGGAATCCCACTTCATCCCCTCCCCGGCGTCTTGCCACTGCTGGTGGAAAATGATGGATATGCCTGTGGGGCAGACCTTCTCTGACCCCCACATACAGACATAAATCCCTTGATCTGGTTCCCATCACTTGTCCCAGCACACACTTAATCCCCCGTGACTCCCTGTAATCATCCGGTGGGTATTGTTCCCCAACCGTTCCCACTCGACTGCGGGGTTTCCCATATCCTTGCTCAGTTTTCTGAGCCACCACCACCTATCCAAAGGAATCTGTCCCTTGCATGTTAAGCATACACGTTTCCCTACGGTGACGCTGACCCTTGTGGTAACGGCCTGTACCCTGGGGCTCAGGAGGGAGGCCTCCCTGTACGTGAACCCGGTCTGGCTGGAGTACTGAGACGAATTGGACCCCAGCCACCCTGACCACCTTCCCTCGTGGAAGTAGACGGCGAGCTCCTCCACGTCCTGTTCGCCACTTCCATCGGTAACTATAGGTGCTCTACCTCCTGAGCACCCATAGATGTGGGATTCCTCCACGTCACCTCGCTTTCCAATGCTCAGTCCTATCAGGGCGAGTAGGAGTATGCCCCCCTTCATCCTGAAATCCTTTCTGCAAAGAGATACAAGAACATATAGCCAGGTCCCGAGGAGATTCTTTGGCTTGGGTGAAGCACAGTCGGGTCTCGCGACCTCGACTCAAATACACACACTCTTAGAAAAACTACTTATTTAAAACTACCCATCACCTTGTTTAAACTTAAACCAACCTTCCAAACTTAATAATAATACCTAAACTTAAATTACCTAAACTATATACATCTGCTGCCCGTCTCCGGGCGGCCAGCCTAATTCCTGTTTGGGCTGCGGCACACCGCTCCCTTCGGTGTGGCCGCACCGTCCTGTACATTCGGTCCCTCCCAGCCTGTGGCTGCTGGCTGGGGACCTCTGCTTTCGGACCGATCCCTCACTCGAGAGGCGGCCCTTTTTAAATGGGGAGCCGGTGACCACGGTTTCCTTGGCTGGGGCGTCCGTGGGGACTTTCTAGAGACTTTGGCGGGTGGGGGTTTTCTGGCCGGTGGGCCTTTAACCCGAGCCACTGCCCCCTCCGGTGCGATTTGTGGGCTTACCACTGTCGCTGGCCGGGGAGCTTCTTCCTCAGGCTTTACCTCTCCTGAACCTGGGCTAGGGGCAGGTAACTCTTCGCAGCCTGGTGCTGCAGGCTGGGGGTCTCCGTCCCCAGGTCCCAAATCTGAGTCGGGGGCGGGGTCTTCGCCCTCGGGTCCCTCCTCATCTAAACCTGGGTCAGGGGCGGGGTCTTCGCCCTCAGGTCCCTCCTCATCTGGATCCCAGAAGAGTGGGTGAGTGTCCCAATCGGTGGGTGGGATGGCCCCTCCTCTTAAACAAGCCACAGCGCCTGCCTGTGCAGTCTGTGAACTTGTTCCCGCTGCAGGCTGAGGATTTCTGTCCTCAGACCTTACCCCAACTGATTGTTCTCTCTTCTTGGGTTTAAACAGTTTACACTGATTAATATGGAACCATTTGGTGCGCCGAGGCATCTTAATGGTGTAAACCATGGGGCTGGCCTTGTCTACAATGCTGTAGGGCCCCATGTATAGCGGTTTTAGACTTCCTACCCGAGCATAGTTCCTCACCATGACCTGATCTCCTACTTCCCACTTGTGGTGTTTTTGGGGTTCGAACAGCAATCGGTTGCTCCGATGCTGCTTTCCCATGTTCCCAGCCGCCTGCCCGCGGAGCTGCTTAAGGTGCTCGAAGAGGTTTCGGGCGAACCTTCCCAGTTTACCTCCCTGAGCTGACCTTCGTTGAGCACCGGGGCTAGTACATGGGTGGGGTTCTGCATAACCCTGCCAGTCATCAGCTTGTGCGGGTAGTACCCCATGCTTTTCGACAGGTTGGCCTGGATCCCCATTAGGACCAACGGTAGGACCTCCGCCCATTTTCGAGGTGAGTCCACCGTCTCTTTCCTTAACCTCTCCTTTAAGGCCCTATTCATCCTCTCCACAATCCCTGATGACTGTGGGCTGTGGGCAACGTGCCACTTCCCCTCGATGCCGAGCAGCATAAGGGTATTCTGTATTACCTGTCCGGTGAAGTGACTCCCTTGGTCGGACTCCACATACTGCGGTAGCCCCCATCACGAGTACACTTCCCAGACCAGGATCCTGGCCGTACCCAGAGCTGTGGCTGTTCTGCAGGGGAAGGCTTCTACCCATTTTGTGAACACATCTACCAGGACTAGGCAGTACTTATAGCCTCCCTGGGCGATGGGTAGGGGCCAGATGTAGTCGACCTGTATCGACTGCCATGGTCCCTCTACCCTCCTGATGTGTCCCATAGGTACCTTCCTTTTGTGGGGGTCAGGGTTATTAGCAGCGCACACCAGACAGCCGGCGCAGAACTCGCGGACATCTTCCCTGAGTCCTGGCCACCATTCCGCCTGTTCCACCCGCTGCCAGGTGGTCTCAGGCCTGGGATGCCCCGCTCCTGGACCCTCATGGGCCAGTTGAAGGAATTCCCTCCGGTGCTGCTGCGGCACAACCCACTGTTCCCCCCTGAACTGCATGCCTTCTTTTACGGAGAGGGCTACTGTGCCGTAAGGGCCCTCTACCCTTTTTCCCTCAGTCACTGCGCTGAGGACTGCCTTACGGATGGGGTCTTGGGTTTGGACCATCTTGAGGTCCGGGGCTAAAGCTATTCCTGCACATCCCTACCCCTGACTGCTGCTATGGGTCTGGATCCATATGGGTCCCAGAAAGTGCCTGTGCGGGCACCCTCCTTAGCTAGCATGTCAGCCTGCTGGTTACCCTGACTACGGGGTTCTGTGGAGGAATGGGCCTTCACCTTGTGGATGAAAACCTCCCCTTCCTCCCCCACAGCTGCTAGGATTTTCTCCAGCAGGGGTTTCACTGTGAGGGGTCTCCCATCAGCGGAGGTGTATCCGCGGCGGGACCAGATGGCCAGGTACTCCGTACACGAACTGCACGTAAACATGCTGTCCGAGCAAATCGTGCACGGGGTGGGGAAGATTTCGGGGTGTGTAACGACGTACACTACTGCGGACAGTTCAGCCTGCTGGGCGCTCATGGTGCTGGGGAGCTTAATTGCCAGGGCAATGTTTGCCGCTGGGTCATAAACTCCACACCCTGTGAGTCGCTCACCAGCAGATACCGTGCTGGAACCGTCTACATAGATCTCGCGGCCTGTGGGATGGATCCCGGCCCGTAAACCTATGTTCACTTCCCAAACCCCTTCTATGGAACACCGGTGGGCTGTTCCAGGATATACCAGGTTGGCTGCGAGCTTTGGCTCACAGAGACCCTTCACCTTTAGGTCCATCTGTGAGATGAGCAGGGTCCAGCGAGGAATGCGGGCACTGCTCACCATCCCATCCTTGATCCTCCCATCCAGGAGCATCTGGGTGGTTGTGTGATGGGTGAGGAGGGTGATGGGAGAGGTGCCTGTGAAGATCAGTAATCTTTTCACAGCCCAATGTGTGGCCAAGAGGTGCCGCTCACAATTGGAGTAGCTCCTCTCCACCTCTGTGAGTATCCTGGAGGAGTAGACCACCGGCCTCAGCCGGCCATGCCACTCTTGGAGCAGCACAGCACTCAGGCTGTCCCCACTGGCTGCTACCTCCAGGAAGAACTCTTTCCCCCCATCTATGACCACTAGAGCTGGTGCGGTCTGCAGATCCTCCTTGAGCCTTACAAATGCTGCCTGGCAACCCTCATCCCAAGCCCACTCCACTCCCTTGTGTAGGAGTTGGAGCAGAGGGGCTGCTGTGGTTGCATCGTCTTCAATGAAGTCTCTGCAGTACCCGGTTAGCCCTAAAAACGACCTCACACCCGTGACTGTGTTGGGGACGGGTAAATCCTGTACCGCCTCCCTCCTAGCCTTATCTATGGCCCTTTCACCAGCGCGTACGGTCAGGCCCAGGAATTTCACCTCCTGCTGGCCGATCTGTGCTTTCTTCGGGTTTACTTTAAAACCCTCCTGCCTGAGCAGCTCCAGCAGTTCGGCCAGTAGTGGGCCATGCTCCTCTCTCATGTCGGTGAAGAGGAGCAGGTCATTCACGTACTGCACCAACTGTCTGGGCTGGCTGAAACCCTTTAAACTATTCGCCATGCACTGGTGGAAAATGCTGGGGCTGTTGTGGAAGCCCTGAGGCAAGCAGTTCCAGGTGTACTGTTGCCCTTTAAACATAAAGGCAAACTTGTACTGATCCTCCCTCCTTAAAGGGATGGACCAAAACTCATTGGAAATATCCAGCACTGTGAACGTGGTCACGGATGCTGGGATACTTCCTATCAGGTCGGCAACTGCTGCTACCGTAGGTGCACAGGCTGGGATGTTGCTGTTGAGCACCCGATAGTCCACCGTGGCTCTCCAGGAATTGACCGGCTTTCTAACTGGCCACAGTGGAGAGTTTACGTGGGTGGCTATCGGTCTCAGGACTCCCTGTTGCACTAAGGAGGACATGGCTGCTTCCATGTCTGGCTCCGCTTCCCTGGGGAAGTTATACTGTTTATGTGGTCGGGCCATGGGGTCCCCGTCTACGCTGACCTCAAACCCGTTGACCCTCCCGCAGTCGTGTTTGTGCGTGGCAAATGTGGCTAACTGGGCACGCACAAATGCCTGGAACTCTTTTGGGGTAGTGCTGACCATGAGCTCGAGTTTATAACCCTCTTTGGGCTTCATGGTGCACAGGGTCCCCTTCCCCTCTTTCCCTGGGATGATTACTACCTCGCCGTCCTTTCCTGTACTTGCCCCCCATAGGCAGTGGTTTCTTAAATCCACCAGGATCCCGTGGCCCACAATAAAGTCGGCTCCCAGGATCCCCTTTCCACCCTCCTGTTCCCACTTCATTAGGATACAGGTCCACTTAGAGCGGAGTGTACCCAAACGAATGGAAAGCGGGATGGAAAACGAGCCATCCTGTTCTCTGCCTGTGAATCCTGCCAGACTGTATGGGACCCCGCTAGATAGAGGCGAGGAGGTGGGATTAGCTGAAGGGACCACAGTGCATGATGCCCCCGTATCCAACAGATAGGTCCCCTTCACCTTTGCTACCTCCATCTCCACGAGGGGTCTCTTCTATACGTCGTACCGCAGGGATCACGGGTAAACAGGCTGCGCTGGCTCTGGTCATGGCTGTGGGTTGGATGGGGCTGATGGGGTCAGAGCACCGTAACGACGGCTACTTTCCCCTGGCCAGTCAATAAAGACCTCATGGTGTCCAAAAATGACTCGACCATGGCGGGAGGGATCCCTGCCTCTACCTTTTGGGCTGGGGCTGTGGAGTTCTTTCCCTTGCTATCTTTCCAAGGGTTTTTGCGCTCCTTCCTCCAGTGACCATCCTTCCCGCACCCGTAACAATTGAGCTTATTGCTCGAAGGGTTATTCCTTTCCTGATGCCACTCCTTCCTACCCTGTCCGGGTTTTACCTCATGCACCTTCCCTTTTGGTGGGTGTGCATCAGTTCCCCTACCGTTCTTATAGGCTAGGGTCAACTGTCTGATCACCGTAAGTTCGGTGGTCTGGGGATTCTTGGAGTCAAACCAGGCTTCCGCCTTGGCCTGGACCTGTGGCAAGCTGTTTGCCACCAGGCAACGGAGCCAGTGGGCCAGTTGATCCCCGTTCAGGAATGCCCGGTTAGGTGTCCCAGGACAGGCACTCCGGTACATCGGCCATAACCTGTCCGCGAAAGCTTGCGGGGTTTCCCCTGCGAGCTTCACCGTCTTCTCCACACAGGAGAAAGGACTTCCCTCATTCATCCCCATGGCCTCCAGAACTTCATCCTGAGCACCTCATACCCACCCTGCCCTCCCTTACACTCGTCAGAGAGGGATTGTAGGAGCTTACTCTCCAAAGAGAACAGCAGCATTTTAGCCTGCTCAGCACCATCGCATTCGTTGATGCTGCCTGCCTGTTCCACTTCCCTGAAGTGGACCGAGGGGTCTCCTTTCTCAGTGAGCCTTGGGATATGGCTCACCATAGCCCTAAGCTGTTGGGTGCTATAGGGTAATACGAACTGGTTTTGGAGGGGTCCCTCTTCCTTGCCATCTACGAGTGGGCCGAACCTCTGATGCCGGGCTGAGCACATCGGTCCTGGTTCTAGCCTCTCCCGCGGGGGTTGCTCCACCTCTGCTTCGACCCCTGACAGCAACCCCCCCTTGCTGCCAGACCTCGCTAAAACCTGGTGCTACGGGTGCTGGTCGCGGGACCTCCTGTTCCTCAACTGGGTCGCCCCTTTGCACTACCTGTGGTCATAGAGTCATAGAGTTTTACAGCACAGAAAGAGGCCCTTCGGCCCATCGTGTCTGCGCCGCCCATCCATCCCTGTCCAGTCTAATCCCATTTTCCAGCATTTGGTCCATAGCCTTGTATGCAATGGCATTTCAAGTGCTCATCCAAATGCTTCTTGAATGTTGTGAGGGTTCCTGCCTCCACCACCCTTTCATGCATTGAGTTCCACATTCCAACCACCCTCTGGGTGAAAAAGTTCCTCCTCAAATCCCCTCTAAATCTCCTGCCCCTTACCCTGAATCTATGCCCCCTTGTTATTGACCCCCCCACTAAGGGGAAAAGTTCCTCTTTATCTACCCTATCTATGCCCCTCATTATTTTGTACACCTCAATCAGGTCCCCCCTCAGCCTTCTCTGCTCCAAGGAAAACAACTCCAGCCTGTCCAGCCTCTCTTCATAGCTGAGGCGCTCCATCCCAGGTAACATCCTGGTGAATCTTCTCTGCACCCTCTCCAAAGCAATCACATCCTTCCTATAGTGAGGCGACCAGAACTGCACACAGTACTCCAGCTGTGGCGTCACCAGCGTTTTGTACAGCTCCATCATAACCTCCCTGCTCTTATATTCTATGCCTCGGCTAATGAAGGCAAGTATCCCATATGCCTTTTTAACCACCTTATCTACCTGCTCCGCTGCCTTCAGGGATCTATGTACATGTACACCAAGGTCCCTCTGACCCTCTGTACTTCCTAGGGTCCTACCACTCATTGTGTATTCCCTTGCCTTATTTGTCCGTCCAAAATGCATCACCTCGCACTTTTCAGGGTTAAATTCCATTTGCCACTTTTCCGCCCATCTGACCAACCCGTTTATATCGTCCTGTAGCCGGAGGCTTTCCTCCTCGCAATTTACCACCCCACCAATTTTCGTGTCATCTGCGAACTTACTGATCATACCTTTTACATTTTCATCCAAATCATTTATGTAGATCACAAACAATAAGGGACCCAGCACCGATCCCTGAGGTACCCCACTGGACACAGGCTTCCAGTCACAAAAGCAACCTTCGACCATCACCCTCTGCCTCCTGCCACTCAGCCAGTTTAGGATCCAATGCGCCAAGGCACCCTGGATCCCATGGGCTCTTACCTTCTTGATCAGTCTCCTATGCGGGACTTTGTCAAAAGCTTTACTGAAGTCCATGTACACCACATCCACAGCATTTCCCTCATCCACCCCACTAGTCACCCCCTCGAAAAATTCGATCAGATTTGTTAGACAGGATTTACCCTTAACAAAGCCATGCTGACTATCCCCGATTAATCCTTGCCTCTCCAAGTGGAGATTAATTTTGTCCCTCAGAATTTTTTCCAATAATTTCCCCACCACAGATGTTAGACTCACTGGCCTGTAATTCCCTGGTTTATCCCTGCTACCCTTCTTGAATAATGGTACTACGTTAGCTGTTCTCCAGTCCTCTGGTACATCCCCTGTGGCCAGAGAGGTTCTGAAAATTAGTGTCAGAGCCCCTGCAATCTCCTCCCTTGCCTCCCACAGCAGCCTGGGATACATCTCGTCCGGGCCTGGGGATTTATCCACTTTTTGGCCCGCTAAAACCGCTAGCACCTCCTCCCTCTCGATGCTAATATGTTCAAGTATGTCACAGTCCCCTTGCCCGATTTCTATGTCTGCATCGTCTTTCTCCATAGTGAACACAGATGCAAAAAATTCATTTAAAACCCCGCCTACATCCTCTGGCTCTACACACAGATTGCCACTTTGGTCCCTAATGGGCCCTACCCTTTCCCTGGTTATCCTCTTGCCCTTAATATACTTATAAAACATCTTAGGATTTTCCTTTATTTTGCTCGCCAGTGTTATTTCATGGCCCCTCCTCGCCCTCCTAATTTCTTTTTTAAGTATGCCCCTGCACTTTTTATACTCCTCTAGGGCTTCTTCTGTCTTTAGTCTTTTGTAACTGCCAAAAGCCCCCCTCTTATTTCTAATGCATTTTTGTATATCCCTTGTCATCCAAGGTTCCCTTTGCTTGTTGGTCCCACCCTTGACCTTTACAGGAACATGTTGGCGTTGTACTCTCTCTATTTCCCTTCTGAAAGTCTCCCACTGTTTTGATGTGGATTTTCCTATAAGCAGCTGCTCCCAGTCCACTTTGGCCAGATCCTGCCTTATCATATTAAAATCGGCCTTCCCCCAATTTAGAACCCTTATTTCCGGGCCGTCTTTGTCTTTTTCCATGACCACCTTAAATCTCACCGAATTATGGTCACTGTCGCCAAAATGCTCTCCTACTGACACTTCCACCACTTGCCCGGCTACATTCCCCAGAATTAGGTCCAGTACCGCCCCCTCTCTTGTAGGACTTTCTACATGTTGGCTCAAAAAGCTCTCCTGGATGCACTTTAAGAATTCTGCACCCTCTAAGCCTTTCACACTCTGACTGTCCCAATTTATATTGGGGAAGTTGAAATCCCCCACTATTATTACCCTATTATTTTCGCACTTCCCGGAGATTTGCCTACATATCTGTTCCTCTATCTCCCCCTGACTGTTTGGGGGCCTATAGTACACTCCCAGCAAAGTGCTTGCCCCCTTTTTGTTTTTAAGTTCTACCCATATGGCCTCATTAGAGGAACCCGCTAATATATCATCCCTCCTTACAGCAGTAATTGACTCCTTAATTAATATTGCAACACCCCCTCCCCTTTTACACCCCCCTCTGTCTCGCCTGAAGATTCTATACCCCGGAATATTGAGCTGCCAGTCCTGACCCTCCCTCAACCATGTCTCCGTGATAGCAACAATATCGTACTCCCATGTGTTCAACAACAACTTCAGTTCATCCACCTTATTTGCAAGACTCCTTGCATTAAAATAAATGCCTTCCAGCCCTGCCATATTCTCTTTTGCCTTCACATATTTGCTCTGCCTTCCCAGCTGACTTGTTTTTCCCTCTGTATTTGGCCGTAAATCACCCCCTACTATAGCTCCACTCTGTACCCCAACCCCCTGCCAAGTTAGTTTAAACCCTCCCCAGCAGTGCTAGCAAACCTCCCCGCAAGGATATTGGTTCCCCCCTGGTTCAGGTGTAAACCGTCTGACTTGTACAAGTCCCACCTTTCCCAGAAGCAGACCCAGTGATCCAGGAAACTAAAGCCCTCCCGCTTGCACCATCCCTTTAGCCACGCATTCATCTGTTCTATCTTCCTATTCCTATACTTACTAGCACGTGGCACCGGGAGTAATCCAGAGATTACAACCTTTGAGGTCCTGCTCCTTAATCCTTCACCTAGCTCCCTAAATTCTTGCTGCAGGACCTCATCCCTCTTTTTACCTATGTCGTTGGTACCAATGTGGACCACGACCACTGGCTGTTCTCCCTCCCCCTCCAGAATGCCCTGCAGCCGCTCAGTGACATCCTTGACCCTGGCACCAGGGAGGCAACAAACCATCCTGGATTCACGTCTACGGCCACAGAAACGCCTATCTGTTCCCCTTACTATAGAATCCCCTACCACTATTGCTCTCCCACTCTTTTTCCCCCCTTCCTGGGCAGCAGGAGCACCCCCAGTGCCAGGAAGTTGGCCGCTGCTGCCTTCCCCTGGTGAGTCATCCCCCTCAACAGTATCCAAAGCGGTATACTTGTTTGAAAGGGGGATGTCCGCAGGGGTTCCCTGCACTACCTGCCTGCCTTTGTTGCTCCGCCTGATGGTCACCCCCTGTGCTGCCCTACCCTGAGGCGTGCACAACTCGCTAAACGTGTTATCCACGAGCCTTTCAGCATCGCGCATGCTCCAAAATTCATCCACCCGCAGCTCGAGCGCCGCAATGCGGTCTACAAGTAGCTGCAGCTGGATGCACTTCCTGCACACATGGTCACCAGGGACACTGGCAGCATCCCTGACTTCCCACATAGAGCAGGAGGAGCAGAGCACGGGTCTGAACTCTCCTGCCATGACTTACCCCTTTAATTTCTTTAAAAATTTGTTCAATACCCCAGTTACAGGTATGCTCTAGGGCGCTTTATTTACCAACTATCCCCACTACACCACAGAAATTTAACACCACAGAATTCAAGCCTGTATTGAAAAAAGAGAAATACTCACCAACCAATCACCTACCTGCTCCCTGGTGACGTCAAACACTGATTACTTTTTACCTCTCTCCCCGCTGCTGAGTTGGTAAGCCTCGCCTCTCTCCGGTTTTTATACCGGTCTCACCACACTGCTCCCGACTGGTCTCGGGCCTCGCTGGTCGCCGGGTTTTCTCCCGAGCTCCTCCTCGCTGCTCCCGCTGGTCCCGACTGGTCTCGGGCCTCGCCTCTCTCCGGTTTTTATACCGGTCTCACCACACTGCTCCCGACTGGTTTGAACCATTCTCCCCTCGTTCCCTGTGAAATCCGCCTGGCCTGCCTTCAGGCTTATAAGGCACACCATGCCCTTTGCCTTCCTTAGAGCCAGGCTCAGATTTTCTATCTGTTCCTTGCAGGGGCCATGATCTGCGTCTTAAAACCCCATGTTCGCTCGCTAACTTGTAAGCTGCTTTTACTTCCTTTACTTTCTCCTCCTACTCCCTTACTTGTCTCGCTAGGCGGGCGTTCTTTTCCCGTAACCTCAACTCATTACCCTTGGCTTCGGTGACTTGGCACTGTTGGTATTCCAACCTGGCCTTATGTTCTCCCATTAACTGAACCCGTTCCTGATTCAGGGCCTGCAATGCTACCAGTAACTTATCCCCTGCTAGAGCCTTGTCCTGGATCTCCAGAGCTGACTCCTTTATCTCGGCTGCCTGTGCTTCAACGAGCCTGTCCAAAAGCTGGACTGCCTTCTCTAGGGACTTCTTGTGCTCCTATCCTTCTGTCCACTTAGCTGCGGCAGCTACCGGATGCCCAGCCTTTAACAGAGTGGTGATCCACTTCTTTGTGATATTCACCTTACTAAACACATAATCAGAAATCCTTTCCTCCATCACGGTTTGCTCTTCCGAACCATTGTCTACTGTATCGCACCCCTGTTGCCGATATCCTGCCGCGGTCACCATTTCCGTAGGGGGTGGCGTGTGCCCAGTCAGCTCTGCCCCTGACTGTCCCTGAGCGGTTCGAATCGCTCCCACACCCTTGGGTTCTAGACACTGGACTTAGGTACAGGCGGCGATACAGAAAAACAAGTAGACTGCTGGTTCGGAGCAAGAAAACCGTAATTTTTATTAAAGGCAAAACAAAATCACAATACTGAGAATTACTAGGATAATTACAGGCATATAAAAACCAATACACTTATTTGGGAATGGGGAACACATGGCACATCTAGGGAACAAACATATTAAAATCCCCTTATCCTTATCCCACCCCCAATACCTAACTAGATTAAGCTATGAGGGGCCAGGGATTCATGCTCACCAATTCGATACCTGTTGACTTTTTAACTGGTTGTGAGTTTTGGGGTCCACTCTTGCTGTCCTTTGGGGTGTGTTGTTGCCACGTGGTCACAGGGCGCGGCGATGGAGTTGTTTGTGTGAAGCACCCTCCTTTTCCTCCATTAACGCCTTCGTTGACTCGCGATGGGTCTTCTTCTTCGTCCTCTGGCGGTTTGGTCGCCAATGGTTTTTATTGCAGTTGGGGCTCGGTTGGCGGTTTATATTGTCAATATGCTTTTACTACCCATGCTTCGAACGCCAGTTTATTCATCAAACGCCAGCTTATAACTAGGCCGTTTGTCCCCCAACGCGTCTTTCCGCTGCCCTTCTCTGCCTTTACCGGTTTACCGTTTTCTTCATCTCATCTCGTCTCATCTCGTCTCGTCTGCCCGTTTGTGGCCCCGTATGTCCTGTGCTTGTTTGAATCGGGTCTCGTTCTCCTCCCGCGTTCGGCCCTCGGTGTAGTAATGGGCGTCCTTGATGTTGAATGGCGCGGGGAGCGAGAAGAGAGCCCGCCACGAGGCCAGGGCAAGAGCGAAGAGCATGAGCGGCAAGAGAGGGAGTCAAGAGGCAAGAGAGAGAGAGCTTGGCTACCGGTGGGCCTACAATTATACCCGGTTCTTCATCCCTTATCTGCGCGCCAAATCAGGTCAGTCCTTTTTCTAACTTTTGGCAGGCTTGTACAAAGTGATTACGGTCATCTACTTTAACGGCTTTTGGGGCGGTTGTCTCCTGGTTTAATGGCTCCGATATCCTGGTTTTTATGTTATTTATGAAATTTAATTGTCCTTATACTGGCTTGATGGCTACTGTGAGCTATTACCGATTATGTATGCAGAAACTTAATGGCCTTGATTAGGCCCATTCTGACTTGATCTGTTCCAAGTTGAAGAATGCATATTCTGTGTTTAGCTAGCTGTCTGGCTTCACAAAGTCTTTCACAGATTCATGCATGTTAGGTTTCGTTTCAGGTTTTGAAAGTGCCTGCCTTTTTGCAGGGCCTTGCTTTTAAAATCCTGTACTTTTGGTCACGAGGTTGCAGAAACCATTTTGGCTACCCTTTTTAATAACTTCTCGATACAGGGTCCCTTTATCCATAACTTTTGGGGAATGTGGGAATTTTGAGAACCCGACACATGAGGACCCGTTTCTGCACTGGAAGTCCTACTCCAGAGGAATTCCATGAAGGTCTGGCTTCTCTGCTCAATAACTGACCATTGCTCCTTAAGAGATGTCAATCTATTCTGAACAATGAGCATGTCTTCATGACCCTGGCAGCTAAGCTCCTTCATGGCCATAGCCATCCTCTCCTCTATGGTAGCCATCCTTTCCACGGAGGTTGCCATCCTTTCCGTGGTGATGCGTTCATGCGCCAACACCTCCACAAAGGCTCTGCTCATGTTAGCGATGGACTGCTCCATTCACTCCACACTCGCAGCGACCCTGGAGACAAAACCTGCCAGAGACTCCTGCACCTGTTCCTGGAGTTCCAGCACCGCTCTTCTTCTGGATAGACACGGAGGCATAGGGTCGAAATGCAGCTGAGCCAAGCTGGGAGAATCCTGCGCCCTCTGACGAGGACTCTCCACTGCTATCCCTGTCTCCACCATCTGCTGATGCTCACTTGTGAGCTGTGATACACCAGGTGACAACACTACACTATCTCACGAAGTTCCCACCGAGGTGTGAGTGTCTGCACTGGTGCTGGGTGCGCTGAATTCTGCTGACGCTACGCCTTCAAATGTTGCAGCTTCCTCTGAGGAGTCTTGAAGCTCAAGCTGTTCCTCCTGGACAGTGAGGATGGGGGCTGTCGATGGTCCTGTGGGGGAGTAAAGGAAAGTGTTGGAGATGTAAGGTAAAGTTCGCATGCACATTGAATTGTGCGGATGATCATAAGTCAATCTGTTAGAGCATCAGAGTCATTGTCAGCTACTCATGCAATGTCAATGAGAGAGATGTAAAACTACTCTGTCACCAGCTTCCTGTGATGCACCCGTCTGTCCGTCCCCGACTTGCGAATCTTCCCCGACACCGGCAATTTCCAGTGCCGCCTCCTCTGAGGTGGTGAGCTGGGCTACTGAGGGTGGTGCTCCTCCTGTTCTCACTCTTTCCCTCTTATTGTGGGCTATCTTTCCCTGCAATGAGGGACACAAGTGGAGTTTGAGTAAGAATGAAGGAGTGAGTGTAGAGAATCCATAGCATATATGCTTAGAAGGACACAAAGATGGAGTGAGGTGGCAAGACCAAGGGCCCTCCTTGTGTGTTGTAAGTTGTTTTCATAGCATCACAGCGATAGGGAGTGTGAGGGCTACATAGTCGAATAGTTAAGTGAATGTGAACATACAGAGAGAGGGAATGGGTAAGGGTGCAGGGCTGTCAGTGTCAAGTGGGATGTGGAGGAAGAGGTTGGCAAAGCAGAGTGCTGGTGAGGAGAGGCGATGGGGATCAGATTGAGGGTGATGGGAAAGTCACACTCACTTTTCCTGTGCGCAGCAAGTCATGAAACCTCTTCTTGCACTACAGCCAGGTTCTGCGGCACATAGACATTGAGGTGACCTCCTGGGCCACTTGCATCCACACAGCTTTAGTCTGCTGGGGAGGCTTTTTCCTCCCTGAAGAAGGGAGGAGCACCTCCTTATTTAGAACATAAGAACATAAGAAATGGGAGCAGGAGTAGGCCAATCGGCCCCTCGAGCCTGCTCCACCATTCAATAAGATCATGGCTGATCTGATCCTAACCGCCAATCCACTATCACAGAACCATCTCCTGAATCTAACAGAATTAGACACACGAAATAGGAGCAGGATCAGGCTACATGGCCCCTGGGCTCGCTCCGCTACCCACAGGGCCATGACCGATCTGAACCTAGACTCATGTCCAAATTCCTGCCCGCTCCCCGTAACCCTTAATTTCCTTTACTTCTAGGAAACTGTCTATTTCTGTTTTAAATTTATGTACTGATGTAGCTTCTACAGCTTTTTGGGGCAGCATATTCCATGGACCTACAACCCTCTGAGTGAAGTAGTTCCTCCTCATCTCAGTTTTGAAAAAGCAGCCCCTTATTCTAAGACTATGCCCCTAGATCTAGTTTCACCCATCATCGGGAACATCTTCCCCGCATCCACCCGATCCAACCCCTTCACAATCTTATATGTTTCAATAAGATCGCCTCTCATTCTTCTGAACTCCAATGAGTAGAGTCCCAATCTACTCAACCTCTCCTCATATGTCCATCCCCTCATCCCCGGGATTAATCGAGTGAACCTTCTTTGTACTGATTCGACAGCAAGTATGTCCTTTCTTAAGTATGGACATCAAAACTGTACGCAGTATTCCAGGTGCGGTCTCACCAATACCTTGTACAACTGAAGCAATACCTCCCTATTTTTATATTCTATCCCCCTAGCAATGAAAGCCAACATTCCATTGGCCTTCTTAATCACTTGCTGCACCTGCATACTAACCTTTTGAGTTTCATGCACCAGGACCCCCAGATCCCTTTGTACTTCAGTACATTCCAGTTTCTTGCAATTAAGATATTAACTTGCTCTACGATTTTTCCTGCCAAAGTGCATAACCTCACACTTTCCAGTATTGTATTCCATCTGCCAAATCTCTGCCCACTTACTTAGCCTGTCTATGTCCCCTTGCAGGTTTTTATGTCCTCCTCACTCACTACTTTCCCTCCCATCTTAGTATCATCTGCAAACTTTGATATGTTACACTCGGTCCCCTCCTCCAAATCGTTAATATAGATTGTAAAGAGTTGGGGACCCAGCACTGACCCCTGCGGAACACCACTAGTTACTGATTGCCAGTCTGAGAATGAACCATTTATCCCAACTCTCTGGCTTCTGTGAGATAGCCAATCCTCTATCCATGCCAGGATATTACCCCCAATCCCATGATTTTTTATCTTAAGCAATAATCTTTTGTGTGGCACCTTGTCAAATGCCTTTTGGAAGTCTAAATACACTACGTCCACTGGTTCCCCTTTATCCACCCTATATGTTACTTCCTCAAAGAACTCCAGCAAATTTGTCAAACATGACTTCCCCTTCATAAAACCATGCTGACTTTGTCCTATTAAATTATGAGTATCCAAATGTCCTGTTACTGTCTCCTTAATAATGGACTCCAAAATTTTACCTACCACAGATGTTAGGCTAACCGGTCTATAGTTTCCAGCCTTCTGTCTACTGCCCTTTTTAAATAAGGGTGTTACATTAGCAGTTTTCCAGTCTGCCGGGACCATTGCCGTGTCCAGGGAGTTTTGGAAAATTATTACCAATGCATCCACAATCCCTACCGCCACTTCCCTCAAGACCCTAGGATGTAAGCCATCAGGTCCAGGTGATTTATCCGCATTGAGTCCCATTATTTTACCGAGTACCACTTCCTTAGTGATTTTGATCGTGTTTAGCTCCTCCCCCCCTTTAGCCCCCTGTTTGTCCAGTGTTGGGATATTCTTAGTGTCTTCTACTGTAAAGACTGATATAAAATATTCATTCAGTGTTTTTGCCATCTCCATATTTCCCACCATTAATTTCCCGGTCTCATCCTCTAAGGGACCAACATTTACTTTAGCCACCCTTTTTCTTTTTATATAACTATAAAAACTCTTACTATCTGTTTTTATATTTTTTGCTAATTTACTTTCATAATCTATCTTCCCTTTCTTAATCAATCTTTTTGTTATTTTTTTGCTGTCTTTTAAAGTTTTCCCAATCCTCTATCCTCCCACTAGATTTGGCTACCTTATATGCCCTTGTTTTATTTGAATACTATCCTTAATTTCTTTACTTAGCCACAGATGGCTGTCTTTTCTTTTACACCCTTTTTTTCTCAGTGGAATATATATTTTTTGGAAGTTGTAAAATAACTCCTTAAATGTACACCACTGATCATGTATCGTCTTACCCTTTAATCTATTTTCCCAATCCACTCTACTCAATTCCGCTCTCATACCTTCATAGTCTCCTTTATTCAAGCTTAGCACACTTGTTTGAGATCCAACCTTCTCACCCTCTAATTGAATATGGAATTCAACATGTTATGGTCACTCATTCCAAGGGGATCCTTTACTAGGACATTTTTAATTAATCCTGTCTCGTTACCCAGGACCAGATCTAAGGTTGCTTGCCCCCTGGTCGGTTCAGTTACATACTGCTCAAGAAACCCATCCCTAATACACTCAATGAACTCATCCTTGATATACCTATCAATTCATCCAATGAAAAGCGACGAGTTAAGATAGTAACTAAAGGTTTTTATTGGCTAAATAACAGAGCCCACCCTCGTGGGTGATCGGGTCCAACAAGGAGGAATACCAGCCAGTCGACCACCTTTATACCTGGGCAAGCAGGCGGAGCCATGGGCGGAGTCAGCTGTGGTCAGCCCAGGTATAACAGCGTGACAAGAGGTGACCTTGTGTAGTGATACAACAGTGTAAACAGTGATAACCATAGTGTAACGATATAAACAGTGATAACCATAGTGTAACGATAGTGAACGATAAAAGTGGTTTACCACATTCACCCCTTGTTTAAATTTGAGTCCGGCGGGGTGAATTGTACTACCAGTTCGGGTATGTCAGTCTGTCCGGAGGCCTCGTAAGTCTTTCTGATCGGCGCAGCAGCGGCGGCGGTGGTGCAGTATCCGATGTTAATGCTGGTGTCTGCGTGGTCGGCGAAGGTTCGTGGGGTTCCGGCATGCCGTCTACCTTGGCTGGATTTGGGGGGGTGGTGGGGGGTAACGGTGGTGTCTCAGGGGTGCCCGAGGGTGCAAGGTCTCGTAAGGAGACTGTGTCCTCCCGCCCGTCTGGGTATGCCACTTAGGCGTACTGGGGGTTGGCGTGCAGGAGGTCCACCCTCTCGACCAGGGGGTCCGTTTTATGGGCCCTCACGTGCTTTCGCAGCAAGACGGGCCCCGGAGACATCAGCCATGTTGGTAGCGAGGTTCCCGTAGTCGACTTCCTGGTGAAAACAAACATTCGTTCATGGCGGGTGGCGTTAATGGCCGTGCAAAGCAGTGACCGGATGGAATGCAGCGCTGCCGAGAGGACTTCCTGCCAGCGAGAGGTTGGGAGGCCCTTAGACTTTAAGGCTAAGAGAAAGGCCTTCCAGACAGTCGCGTTCTCTCTTTCCACCTGGCCGTTCCCTCGGGGGTTGTAGCTGGTGGTCCTGCTTGCAGCAATACCTCTCGCTAGTAGGAACTGGCGAAGTTCCTCGCTCATGAAGGATGAGCCCCGGTCGCTATGTATATAGTTCGGGAACCCGAACAAGGCGAAGAGGTCGTTCAGGCATTTGATGACCGTGGTACTGGTCATGTCTGGGCAGGGGAAGGCAAAGGGGAAACGGGAGTACTCATCAATGATGTTGAGGAAGTACACATTATGGTCAGAGGACGGGAGGGGCCCCTTAAAATCGATGCTCAATCGCTCGAAGGGGCGGGTGGCCTTGATCAGGCTTGCTCTGTCCGGCCTAAAGAAATGCGGTTTGCATTCGGCACAGGTTTGGCAGTTCCTGGTCATGGTCCTGACCTCCTCGATGGAGTAGGGCAGGTTGCGGGCCTTAATGAAGTGGTAAAGTCTGGTGACCCCGGGGTGGCAGAGGTCGTTGTGGAGGGTCTGCAGTCTATCAATTTGCGCGTTGGCGCATGTACTTCGTGATAGAGCATCTGGGGGTTCGTTCAGTTTACCAGGCCGGTACAAGATATCATAATCATAGGTGGAGAGCTCGATTCTTCACCTCAAGATCTTGTCGTTCTTGATTTTGCCCCTCAGCTTGTTATTAAACATAAAAGCGACCGAACGCTGGTCGGTGAGGAGGGTAAATCGTTTGCCTGCCAGGTAATGCCTCCAGCGTCGTACTGCCTCCACGATCGCCTGGGCCTCCTTCTCGACCGAAGAGTGTCGGATCTCAGGGCCCTGGAGGGTCCTTGAGAAGAAGGCCACAGGTCTCCCTGCCTGGTTAAGGGTTGCAGCTAGGGCGAAGTCGGATGCATCGCTCTCCACTTGGAAAGGGATCGACTCATCCACCGCGTGCATTGTGGCCTTAGCAATGTCTCCCTTTATGAGGGAGAAGGCTGCGCACGCTTCTGCCGTCAGGGGGAAGGAGGTGGACTTCATGAGGGGTCTGGCTTTGTCCGCATAATTCGGCACCCATTGGGCATAGTAGGCGAAGAGCCCCAGGGTTCTCTTCAGCGCCTTTGGACAGTGGGGGAGGGGAAGCTCCATGAGGGGGCGCATTCTTTCGGGGTCGGGGCCGATGACTCCGTTCTCTACTACGCAGCCGAGGATGGCAAGACGCGAGGTGTTAAACACACATTTCTCCTTATTGTAAGTGAGGTTCAGCCGTTGGGCCGTATGGAGGAATTTCTCCAGATTAACATCGTGGTCCTGCTGGTCGCGGCCGCAGATGGTGACGTTATCTAGATAAGGGAACGTGGCCTGCAACCCGTTCTGGTCAACCATCCGGTCCATCTCCCTTTGGAAGACCGAAACCCCGTTGGTGACGCCGAAGGGAACCCTAAGGAAGTGGTAGAGGCGGCCATTCGCCTCGAAGGCGGTATACTGGCGGTCCTCAGGGCGGATAGGGAGTTGGTGATAGGCCGACTTAAGGTCGATTGTAGAGAATACCCGGTACTGTGCAATCTGATTGACCATATCAGATATGCGGGGAAGGGGGTATGCGTCCAGCTGGGTGTACCGGTTTATGGTTTGGCTGTCGTCGATGACCAGGCGGTTTTTATTGCCGGTCTTAATGACTACGACCTGGGCATGCCAGGGGCTGTTGCTCCTCTCGATGATGCCCTCCTTCAGGAGACGCTGCACCTCAGAGCTAATAAAAGCTCTGTCCCCGGCGCTGTATCGCCTGCTCTTGGTGGCGACGGGCTTACAGTCGCGGGTGAGGTTAGCGAACAGGGAGGGGGGCGGGACCTTGAGGGTGGATAGGCCGCAGGTGGTACGCGGTGGGCGGTTTAAAGGCTGCTGGTTGTCGACTGTGAGTGGGGGGAGGGGTCCACCGTATGCCAAAGTGACACTTTGAAGGTGGGATTGGAAGTCCAGCCCTAGTAGGACAGCAGCGCAGAGCTGGGGCAGGACGAGGAGTTTAAAATTTTTATACTCCGTGCCCCTAACCGACAGGGTCACAACACAGTAGCCGCTGATGTCTGTAGAATGGGACCTCGACGCCATAGAGATCCGGTTGCGCGTTGGCCGGACAGTGAGGGAGTAGTGGCTCACCGTGTCTGGGTGGATGAAACTCTCCGTGCTTCCGCTGTCGAACAGGCAGATCGTGGCGTGGCCGTTTACTTTGATGTCCATCATGGACTTGGACAGGTGATGCGGGCGAGCTTGGTCCAGTGTGACGGAGGCTAGTGTATGGCTGAGCGAGCTGCTGTAGTCTGCGGGTGAGGCGGTGGTCGGGTCTGGAGACAAGGTGGCGATCGAGTGTGGTGGACAAAATGGCGGCGCCCACGACGTTGAATAAAATGGCGGAGAAGATGGCCGCCCCCACAACTCACATGAGGCACTGCTGGCGTCGGTGGCCTTGATCAAAGATGGCCACCCCCACGACTCACACAAGGGGATACTGGCATCTGTGGCCTTGATGAAAGATGGCCACCCCCACAACTCGCATGAGGCACTGCTGGCGTCTGTGGCTCTCCCCCTGCAGGCCTTCGCGAAGTGGCCTTTCTTGTGGCAGTCGGAGCAAGTCGCGTTTCTTGCAGGGCAGCGCGTCCTCGGGTGTTCCGCCTGGCCACAGAAGAAGCAGCCGACGGCCCGATCGCGGGGCTCCGATGTCGCAGCCAGTACCAGGGGTGGCGGTCCCGATCGGTTCTGGGACGCCGACGCTGAGGTAGGTCCCAGAGGCGGCGGTGCGAGGGGTATTGCGGCCGGGGTCGGGCCCGAGTCCCAGGGTCGCGCAGCACAGTACCTGGAGTACGCCTCGAGGTCCCGATGGGCCACTTCCAGAGAGCGAGCGAGGGCTGCAGTTGTATTCAGGTCGAGGTCCTTTGATTCGAGCAGCCTTTGCCGTGAGTAGTCGGACCGAAGGCCTTTCACGAAGGCATCGCGGATATTCCCTTCAGTATTTTCTGCAGCCGTTACAGCTTTAAAGTCACAGTCCCTGCCGAGTGTTTGTAGCGCCCGTAAAAATTCATCTACAGACTCTCCTGGCTGTTGCGAGCGGGATCTTAGGAGATGTCTGGCATACATAGAATTTACCGGGCTCCGGTACTGCTCTTTCAGCAGGTTGAGGGCGTCCTCGCATGTAGCAAGGTCCCGGATGAATGCAAATACTTTAGGGCTCACCTGGGCGGTCAGAACTCTTAGTTTGGATCCCGGAGGCACGCCGGATTCTCCCAGGTAGGATTCGAAACAGCTCAGCCAGTGTTCGAAGCCGAGGGCTGAGTTCGCTGCCTGTGGGTTTAGATCCAGGTACGGCGGTCGGAGGGCTCGCAGCCAGGCCGGCTGCTGTGGCTGTTGTAGCTGGCCGTTTGGCTGGTCGTTTGGCTGCTCCGATCCACTCATTTCAAAATTTAGCCAATAAAATTGATATACCTATCAATTCATCCAATGAAAAGCGACGAGTTAAGATAGTAACTATAGGTTTTTATTGGCTAAATAACAGAGCCCACCCTCGTGGGTGATCGGGTCCAACAAGGAGGAATACCAGCCAGTCGACCACCTTTATACCTGGGCAAGCAGGCGGAGCCATGGGCAGAGTCAGCTGTGGTCAGCCCAGGTATAACAGCGTGACAAGAGGTGACCTTGTGTAGTGATACAACAGTGTAAACAGTGATAACCATAGTGTAACGATATAAACAGTGATAACCATAGTGTAACGATAGTGAACAATAAAAGTGGTTTACCACAATCCTCAAGGCAGCCCTGCCCAATTTGATTTGTCCAATTAATATGATAGTTAAAATCCCCGATAATTATAGATGTTCCCTTATTACAAGCCTCAACTATTTCCTGATTGATACTCCGTCCAACAGAGTTGTCACTGTTCGGAGGCCTATAGACTACGCCCAGTAGTGTTTTTTTCCCCTTATTATTCTTTACCTCCACCCAAACTGTTTCATTATCCTGATCTTTTGACCCAATATCATTTCTCTGTATTACAGTGATTCCTTCCTTTATTAACATAGCCACCCCACCTCCGCTTCCTTCCTGCCTGTCCTTCCTGATCGTTAAATAACCTGGTATGTTTAATTCCCAGGCATTGTCACCCTGCAGCCATGTTTCTGTAATGGCCACAAAGGGTAAGACGATACATGATCTTGCTCCCTCCACCAGAGCTTGCAGAGTGGCGTCATCGAACCGTGGAGCACACTTTGGCCTACTGCTGGACATAGTTGCTGAATGAAGGGATCACAATGGGCAAAATGTTTCCAGTCTCCAGAAGAAGCAAGGCTGCTTGCAGGGCTTAAATCCAGCAGCATTGATGACGTCATCGGAGGCGACTTTCTGTATGAAAAGACTCATTGGGTTAGCGGTTTCCACACGCTGGAAATCAAGTGCCCAATTAGGTGAAAATCCCACTTTTCTCCCACTTCACATCGGAGTCAGGTTCCTGGCACGAAAACCACCTGACATGCCCCCAGCCCGCCCCAATGGCAAAATCCAGCCCCATGTCTCAGATCGACATGCTGCCTGACCAACTGAGTATTTCTAGCATTTTATGCTGTCATTTCACATTTATAGCCTCCGCTTGCAGAGGGAAGAGGAAGACACAGAAGAGGAAGATGCAGAAGAGGAGGAAGCCAAAGGGGAATCAGACGGAAGGATGCATCCCAGACAGCCCTTTGTGGCCGGGTTATCTGGGATGGAATCATCTGCCTGCAGTCCCACTGGCTGGGCAGGCTGCCTCTTCTTCTGGACTGACTGGCTGGGCAGGCTGCATTTCTTGTGTGTGTGAAATGAGGAAGGCACAAGGGTGGAGTTGTGCTGAGGGTGGGAAAGCAAGAGGTGCATGCCAGAAGGAGGATAACATATGAGGATACCTGCATCTTGTATCTTTTCAGCCCGGCCTCTGGCGAAGGGCTCAACCATGCCCCTGCCAAGAATGGCCTGCACCGTCTCTTCCAAGGGCGTGAGGCGAGGCTAGGAATGGAAGATGTGCCTCGTGATTGGTGCAGATTGTTGGTAGGTGAGTGATTGGGGGTTGTGCATTGAGCAGTGTGTGAGGCTAGTGGTGCAGTTGGTAGGAGATGGCTTTTGAAGGTGCATTCACTAACCTTGAGCAGTGGTCTGAGGTCATGAATCTTCTTTGGGGACTGGAGCCAGGTGGTGGGGGCAACACTGCTGGCAGTGATGGCCTTAGTGATGTACTCCCACATCTTTCTTTCTGGAGGGCCTCGTGGCTGCTGTGGGTAGAGGGCAGCTCTCGCAGTGTTGTTCTCCTGCACAAAGCTGGAGTGCTGTGTTTGTAATCCTTGGTGCCTCTTCTCTGGCTTGCTGAGCCATTGTGTTTGTACAGAGGCAGTTTTCCCATTTGTTGAGGTTAGGAAGATAATTCAGCTTTAACAGCTGAATATTCACATTTGGAACTTCTTTTAAATGTTGAATATTTCTTAAAAGGCAGAAAGGGCTGAAAAATATATTGAGTCACTGCATTTTATTTTGTATTGCTTCAGTGTGCATGGCCCCTTTAATTCTCAGACTTCTTAATTTCCCACAATTCCTTGTGAGCTCCACAGCTTCGCTCACAGAGGCTGTGGTAAGCTGCAATGCCACAGGAACTTCGTCCCGGATCCCTCCAGCAATGCCACCAGGATGGCGTTGCACAGAAGGTGAGCGCTGTGCCACCTATCTCCTGGCAGAGTCAACACAGATTTATGAAAGGGAAATCATGTTTGATGAATCTGTTAAGAGTTTTTTGAGGTTGTAACTTGTAGATTAGATAAGGAGGAACCAGTGGATGTGGTGTATTTGGATTTTCAGAAGGCATTCGATAAGGTGCCACACAAGAGATTATTAAACAAAATTAGGGCTCATGGGCTTGGGGGTAATATACTAACATGGATTGAGGATTGGTTAATGGACAGAAAACAGAGAGTAGGAATAAACGAGTCATTTTTGGGTTGACAGGCTGTAACTAGTGGGGTACCGCAAGGATCAGTGCTTGGGCCTCAGCTATTCACAATCTACATCAATGATTTGGATGAGGGGACTAAATGTAATATATCCAAGTTTGCTGATGATACAAAGCTGGGTGGGAATGCAAGTTGTGAGGAGGATGCAAAGAGGCTTCAAAGGGATATAGATAGACTAAGTGAGTGGGCAAGAACATGGCAAATGGAATATAAAGTGGAGAAATGTGAAGTTATCCACTTTGGTAGGAAAAATAGAAAAGCAGAGTATTTTTTAAACGGTGAGAGATTGGGAAATGTTGGTGTTCAGAGGGACCTGGGTGTCCTTGTACATGAATCATTGAAAGTTAACATGCAGGTAAAACAAGCAATTAAGAAAGCAAATGGTATGTTGGCCTTTATTACAAGAGGATTTGAGTCCCATCACATCGACGTCATAACCAAGAAGGCATGCCAACGCCTGTTCTTCCTCAGGAGACTGAAGAAATTTGGAATGGCCCCCCAGATTCTCACCAACTTCTACCGGTGCACCATCGAGAGTATCCTGTCCGGCTGCATCACTACCTGGTATGGCAACTGCACCGCCATAGACCGCAAGGCTCTACAGATGGTGGTGAAAGCTGCACAACATACTATAGGAATTAAACTACCTGCTGTGCAGGATATCTACCCCGAGAGGTGCCGGGGGAAGGCCCTGAGAATCATCAAAGACGCGAGCCACCCCAGCCACAACCTCTTCGCCCTGCTCCCGTCCAGTAAGAGATACCGAAGCATACGGTCTCGTACCAGCAGGTTTCGAAACAGCTTCTACCCCCAGGCCATAAGACTCATGAACGAATAATTTATTATTATTTATTATTGTTGTTTTTATTTATTATTACTGTATTTCTATTAGTATTTTTATTATTGCTGTGCCATATTTATTTCAATGTTGGGAGGACTCGTAAAAATCAACATTTCACATTTCATTGTGCAGTACACACGTTTGCTGCATATATGACAAATAAAATTGAATTATTATTATTGAATTATTAATTATTATTAATTATTATAAGAGTAAAGACGTCTGACTGCAATTATATAGGGCTCTGGTGAGACCACACCTGGAGTATTATGCACAGTTGTGGTCTCCTTACCTAAGGAAAGATTTTCTTGCCATAGAGGGAGTGCAATGAAGGCTCACCAGACTGGTTCCTGGGATGAGGAGAGATTGAGTAGACTAGGCCTATATTCTCTGGAGTTTAGAAGAATGAGAGGTGATCCCATTGAAACATACAAAATTCTTACAGGGCTTGACAGGGTAGATGCAGGAAGGATGTTTCCCCTGGCTGGGGAGCCTGGAGCCAGGGGTCACAGTCTCAGAATATGGGGTCGGCCATTTAGGACTGAGATGAGGAGAAATTTCTTCACTCAGAGGGTGGTGAATCTTTGGAATTCTCTACCCCAGAGGGCTGCGGAAGCTCAGTCATTGAGTATATTCAAGACAGAGCTCGATAGATTTTTGGATATTAAGGGAATCAAGGGATATGGGGATAGTGCAGGAAAGTGGAGTTGAGGTAGAAGACAAGCCATGATCTTCTTGAATGGCGGAGCAGGCTCGAGAGGCTAAATGACCTACCCCTGCTCCTATTTCTTATGTTCTTATGTTCTTATTCCGCCCAGACCAATTTCACTCAGTTAGTGTTGTGGCCATATCCAGCGGCCGTTAATTGCAGTTGCTGGTATCACCGGCTACTTTGCTGGCAATGATGAATTTTTTCCCCTTAGTCTTAAGTTTATTTCTGTAAGTTAGTTAATAGTCAAATAAATAGAGGCATTGCAGGACACCTCAGTCCCGTGGAATGCACATCTTGTGCCATGTGGGAACTCCAGGACTCTTCTAGCGCCCTGGACAACTACGTGTGCAGGAAGTGTCATCAGCTGGAGGAGCTTAAATTCCAGGTTTCAGAGCTTGAGCAGCAGCTGGTGTCACTGCGGTGCATCCATAAGGCTGAGAGCTACGTGCATAGCACGTTTTAGGAGGTGGTCATACCGCAGCATAAGAGTGTGTAGGCAGTGAGGGAATGGGTGACCACCAGACAGACAAGGAGGACCAGGCAGGTAGTGCAGGAATCCCCTGAGTGCATCTTGCTCTCCAACCGGTATTGGTGAGGGCAATGGTTCCTCTGGGGAGTACAGCCATAGCCAAATCCACAGCACCACGGGTGGCTCAGCGATATGGGTGGTGGGGTGGGGGAAGGGGAAGGAGGAGGAAGATCAGGAAAGAACATAAGAACATAAGAAATAGGAGCAGGAGTAGACCAATCGGCCCCTCAAGCCTGCTCCGCCATTCAATAAGATCATGGCTGATCTGATCCTAACCGCCAATCCACTATCACAGAACCATCTCCTGAATCTAACAGAATTAGACACACGAAATAGGAGCAGGATCAGGCTACACGGCCCCTGGGCCCGCTCCGCTACCCACAGGGCCATGACCGATCCGAACCTAGACTCATGTCCAAATTCCTGCCTGCTCCCCGTAACCTTTAATTCCCTTTACTTCTAGGAAACTGTCTATTTCTGTTTTAAATTTATGTAATGATGTAGCTTCTACAGCTTTTTGGGGCAGCATATTCCATGGACCTACCACCCTCTGGGTGAAGTAGTTCCTCCTCATCTCAGCTTTGAAAGAGCAGCCCCTTATTCTAAGACTATGCCCCCTAGTTCTAGTTTAACCCATCATCGGGAACATCTTCCCCGCACCCACCCGATCCAACCCCTTCACAATCTTATATGTTTCAATAAGATCGCCTCTCATTCTTCTGAACTCCAATGAGTAGAGTCCCAACCTACTCAACCTCTCCTCATATGTCCATCCCCTCATCCCCGGGATTAACCGAGTGAACCTTCTTTGTACTGACTCGAGAGCAAGTATGTCCTTTCTTAAGTATGGACACCAAAACTGTATGCAGTATTCCAGGTGTGGTCTCACCAATACCTTGTACAACTGAAGCAATACCTCCCTATTTTTATATTCTATCCCCCTAGCAATGAAAGCCAACATTCCATTGGCCTTCTTAATCACTTGCTGCACCTGCATACTAACCTTTTGAGTTTCATGCACCAGGACCCCCAGATCCCTTTGTACTTCAGTACTTTCCAGTTTCTTGCCATTAAGATAATAACTTGCTCTACGATTTTTCCTGCCAAAGTGCATAACCTCACACTTTCCAGTATTGTATTCCATCTGCCAAATCTCTGCCCACTTACTTAGCCTGTCGATGTCCCCTTGCAGGTTTTTTATGTCCTCCTCACTCACTACTTTCCCTCCCATCTTAGTATCATCTGCAAACTTTGATATGTTACACTCAGTCCACACCTCCAAATCATTAATATAGATTGTAAAGAGTTGGGGACCCAGCACTGACCCCTGTGGAACACCACTAGTTACTGATTGCCAGTCTGAGAATGAACCATTTATCCCAACTCTCTGCCTTCTGTTAGATAGCCAATCCTCTATCCATGCCAGAATATTACCCCCAATCCCGTGATTTTTTATCTTAAGCAATAATCTTTTGTGTGGCACCTTGTCAAATGCCTTTTGGAAGTCTAAATACACTACGTCCACTGGTTCCCCTTTATCCACCCTATACGTTACTTCCTCAAAGAACTTCAGCAAATTTGTCAAACATGACTTCCCCTTCATAAAACCATGCTGGCTTTGTCCTATTAAATTATGATTATCCAAATGTCCTGTTACTGTCTCCTTAATAATGGACCCCAAAATTTTACCTACCACAGATGTTAGGCTAACCGGTCTATAGTTTCCAGCCTTCTGTCTACTGCCCTTTTTAAATAAGGGTGTTACATTAGCAGTTTTCCAGTCTGCCGGGACCTTTGCCAAGTCCAGGGAGTTTTGGAAAATTATTACCAATGCATCCACAATCCCTACCGCCACTTCCCTCAAGACCCTAGGATGTAAGCCATCAGGTCCAGGTGATTTATCCGCCTTGAGTCCCATTATTTTACCGAGTACCACTTCCTTAGTGATTTTGATCGTGTTTAGCTCCTCCCCCCCTTTAACCCCCTGTTTGTCCAGTGTTGGGATATTCTTAGTGTCTTCTACTGTAAAGACTGATGTAAAATATTCATTCAGTGTTTTTGCCATCTCCATATTTCCCACCATTAATTTCCCAGTCTCATGCTCTAAGGGACCAACATTTACTTTAGCCACCCTTTTTCTTTTTATATAACTATAAAAACTCTTACTATCTGTTTTTATATTTTTTGCTAATTTACTTTCATAATCTATCTTCCCTTTCTTAATCAATCTTTTTGTTATTTTTTTGCTGTCTTTTAAAGTTTTCCCAATCCTCTATCCTCCCACTAGATTTGGCTACCTTATATGCCCTTGTTTTATTTGAATACTATCCTTAATTTCTTTACTTAGCCACGGATGGCTGTCTTTTCTTTTACACCCTTTTCTTCTCAGTGGAATATATATTTTTTGGAATTGTAAAATAACTCCTTAAATGTACACCACTGATCATGTATCGTCCGTCTTACCCTTTAATCTATTTTCCCAATCCACTCTACTCAATTCCGCTCTCATACCTTCATAGTCTCCTTTATTCAAGCTTAGCACGCTTGTTTGAGATCCAACCTTCTCACCCTCTAATTGAATATGGAATTCAACCATGTTATGGTCACTCATTCCAAGGGGATCCTTTACTAGGACATTTTTAATTAATCCCATCTCGTTACACAGGACCAGATCTAAGGTTGCTTGCCCCCTGGTCGGTTCAGTTACATACTGCTCAAGAAACCCATCCCTAATACACTCAATGAACTCATACTCAAGGCAGCCCTGCCCAATTTGATTTGTCCAATTAATATGATAATTAAAATCCCCCATTAATTATAGATGTTCCCTTATTACAATAGTGGTAGGGGATTCAAAAGTTAGGTGAACAGACAGGTGTTTCTGTGGCCGCAGACGTGATTCCAGGATGGTATGTTACCTCCCTGATGCCAGGGTCAAGGATGTCACTGAGCAGCTGCAGAACATTCTGAGGGGGGAGCGTGAACAACCAGAGGTCATGGTCCATATCACTATCAACGACATAGGTAGAAAGAGGGATGAGGTCCTGCAGGCAGGTTTTAGGGAGCTAGGAAAGAGATTAAAAAGCAGGACTTCAAAGGTAGTAATCTCCGGATTACTCCCGGTGCCACAAACTAGATTATAGAAATAGGAGGAAGCAAAGATGAATGCATGGCTGGAGAGATGGTGCAGGAGGGAGGGCTTTAGATTCTTGGGACATTGAGACCGGTTCCGGGGGAGGTGGGATCTGCACAGGCCGGACGGGTTGCACCTCAACAGAGCTGGAACCAATATCCTCGTGGGAGGGTTGCTGGTGCTTTTGGGGAGGGTTTAAACTAATTTGGCTGGGGAATGGGCAGCAGGATTTAGCATTAGAAAGGAGAAACAAGGTGCACAAAATATAGGGAAAGACAGATATCACTAGAGTAAGAAATAGTAAGTTATTAGGTGGGGTCAGACTAAGAGAGAATACAAGGTCTAAGATAGTTTTAAAGCACATGTGTGTAAATGCACAAAGTATGGGAAATAAGGTTGGTGAGCTGCAGGCGGAAATAGACACATAGGAATATGATGTGGTGGTGATAATGGAGACCTGGCTCAAAAAAGGGCAGGATTAGGTACTAAATACTCCTGGATAGAAGGTGTTCAGGAAATATAGGGAAGGAAAGAAAGGAGGTGGGGTGGCAATATTGGTTAAGGAGAATGTTACAGTGCTGGAGAGAGAGGATGTCCTGGAGGGGTCAAGGACAGACTCTATCTGGTTAGAGTTAAGAAACAATAGAGCTGCCATTACACTGCTAGGTGTATTCTGTAGGCCACCAACTAGTCAGGAGGATATAGAGGAGCAAATATGTACGGAAAGTACAGAGGGTGCAAGAACTATAGTATGGTGATAATGGGGGACTTCAACTATCCTAATATAGACTGGGATAGTTATAGTGTAAAGAGAGGGGGAAGAATTTCTGAAATGTGTGGGGAATGAGGTGGGTCAAGCGGAGCAAGTGTCAGTAGGTGAACATTTAGGGAACAGTGATCATAGTATCATAAGGTTTAGATTAGCTATGAAAAAGGACAGGGAGCAAACTAGAGTAAAAGTACTTAATTGGAGGAAGGCCAATTTCAGTGGTTTGAGAATGGATCTAGCCCGGGTAAATTGGAATCAATGATTGGCAGGCAAAACTGTAATTGAACAATGGGCTGCCTTTAAAGAGGAAATGGTTTGGGTACAGTCGAGGTACATTCCCATGAGGTGGAAAGGTAAGGCAACCAAAGTCAGAGCTCCCTGGATGATGAAAGAGATAGAGAGGAAGATAAAGCAGTAAAAGAGAGCGTATGACAGATGTCAGGTTGAGAATACAGGCTGAATATAGAAAGCTCAGAGGGGAAGTGAAAAAGGAGATAAGAGGGGCAAAGAGATAGTATGTCAATAGATTGGCAGCTAACATAAAAGGGAATCCAAAAGTCTTATATCGGCATATAAATAGTAAACGGATTGTAAGAGGAGGGGTGGGGCTGATTAGGGACCAAAAAGGAGACCTACACTTGGAGACAGAGGGCACAGCTGAGGTACTAAATGAGTACTTTGCATCTGCCTTCACCAAGGAAGAAGATGCTGCCTAAGTCATATTGAAAGAGGAGGCAGTTGAGATACTGGATGAGCTAAAAATTGATAAAGAGGAGATACTAGAAAGGCTGGCCGTACTTAAAGTAGTTAAGTCACCAGGACCGGATGGGATGCATCCTAGAGTGCTGAGGGAATTGAGGGAGGAAATCGCGGAGGTATGGGTCATAATCTTCCAATCCTCCTTAGATACATGGGTGGTGCCAGAGGACTGGAGAATTGCCAATGTTACACCCTTGATCAAAAAAGGGTGTAAGGATAAACCCAGCAACTACAGGCCACTCAGTTTAACCTCGGTAGTGGTGAAGCTTTTAGAAACAATAATCAGGGACAAAATTAACAGTCACTTGAACAAATGTGGATTAATTAAGGAAAGCTAGCATGGATTTGTTAAAGGCAAATCGTGTTTATCTAACTTGATCAAGTTTTTTGATGAGGTAACAGAAAGGGTTGATGAGAGCAATGTGGTTGACGTGGTGTACATGGATTTCCAAAAAGCGTTTGATAAAGTGCCACATAATAGGCTTGCCAGCAAAGTTGAAGCCCATGGAATAAAAAGGACAGTGGCAGCGTGGATATGAAATTGGCTAAGTGACAGGACAAAGAATTGTGGTGAATGGTTGTTTTTCAGACTGGAGGAAGGTATACAATAGTGTTCCCCAGGGTTCAGTACTAGAACCACTGCTTTTCTTGATATATATTAATGACTTGGACTTGGGTGTACTTGGCACAATTTCAAAATTTGCAAATGACACAAAACTTGGAAGTATAGTGAACAGTGAGAAGGATAGTGATAGACTTCAAGAAGACATAGACAGGCTGGTGAAATGGGCGGACACATGGGAGATGGAATTTAATGCAGAAAAGTATGAAGTGATACATTTTGGTCGGAAGAATGAGGAGAGGCAATATAAACTAAAGGGTACAATTCTAAAGGAGGTGCATGAACAGAGAGACCTGGGGATATATGTGCACAAATAGTTGAAGGTGGCAGGGCAGGTTGAGAACACGGTTAAAAAAGCATACGGGATCCTGGGCTTCATAAATAGAGGCATACGGCTGGACTTTGCCAAAACTTTTTGACAGATGAAACGTCATACGCTGATGTTCTCTGCAACCATCTTCCCCTTAATTGGCCTGCTAAGCCCTCTGGGCGGGCTTAACAAGGTCAATCAAGGGAAAATAGCGTGGGTTGGCCACAAGTCGATGAAGGTGAGACTAAAATCTATGGCCTAGAAATTTGGGGGTTTAGCGCCGGCTGTTAAGGCCCATTTTGAAGACAAGCAGCAGTCCCGCTTCCAACGCGCCTCCATTGGCAAAATCACCCCCATAGAGTACAAAAGCAAGTTACGACGATCCTTTATAAAACACTGGTTCGGCCTCAACTGGAGTATTGTGTCCAATTCTGGGCACCACACTTTAGGAAGTATGTGAAGGATACAGAAAAGATTTATGAGAATGGTTCCAGGGATGAAGGGCTTCAGTTACGTGGTAGACTGGAGAAGCTGGGGCTGTTCTCCTTAGAGCAGAGAGGGTTGAGAGGTGTTCAAGATCATGAGGGGGCTAGACAGAGAAGATAGAGAGAAACTGTTCCCATTGGCAGAAGGGTCAAGCTCCAGAGGACACAGATTTAATTTTATTGGCAAAAGAACCAAAACGACATGAGGAAAAACATTTTTATGCAGTGAGTGGTTAGGATCTGGAATGCACTGCCTGAAAGGGTGGTGGAGGCAGAATGAATCATGGCTTTCAAAAGGGAATTGGATAAGTACCTGAAGGAAAAAAAATTCAGAGCTACGGGGAAAGGGCGGTGGAGTGGGACTCGCTGAAGTGCTCTTGCAGAGAGCTGGCACGGGTTTGATGGGCTGAATGGCCTCCTTCTGTGCTGTAAACATTCTATGATTCTATGATTCTATGGAAGCACCAGCAAGCAATTTTGCACCCTCCTTCAACTGAACATTGAGAAGTAGAAGGTTAGGAATGAAAGATAATACAGATACAATTTAAAGTACCAGATATTGGAAGGAAAACTGGGCAACATGCATAATCCATGAATGGTGTGGAGGTAACTAAGGATGAAGTCTATGGCCTAGAAATTTGGGGGTTTAGCGTCGGCCGTTAAGGCCCATTTTGAAGAAAAAATGGCGGTTGCCTCGTTTCCGCCCTCTTCCGGCAGGTCCCGTGGTGGCCGTCATTTTCAGCAGGTCGGCAGCGCTGACATTGCCTTCGCTCCCTGCAGAAATGGAAATGTGGTAGATCACGAAGTCAATGAGTGTGCAACACTCACTTGATGCACTATCTGCCATTTTCACTGTCCCCACTCCACTAACTGCCCTATCTTAATCATGAACAGCTGACCAAATGTTCAGCAGCAGGAGGGAGCCTCCAGCAGCGATATTTAAAGAGATAATTGTCAACAATTTGCAGCTGACATGGTTTCTCAGATTAACTTACTCTAACTTTCTGCAACTCTTACAGCTTTCAATACTTTTTCAAAGTTCCTGAGGTCACAGGGAGTGTGGGTGGATTTATTAAAGAACCGACATGCAGTTAACAGCTGGTGCGTCAATTGCAACTTTAACAGTTCAAAATACAAATAGCTTACAATTCTTATTCTCAGAGATCCTTATTGTCAAATCTTAACTTCATTACATTTTTACATTTCTTACTTATTTCTAATCCAGGATATCCACCAAAATCAAATACCTTTGATTATCCGAGACTCAAAGAGTTGTAGGCTTACAGAATGGTTCTGAAGCTGAGAATCACTTTGCCCCTTCCAGCGACTTCTGTCTTCCTATTTGAAAGTTCTATATTTTATACCCTTTTTTCAGTGGTATATCCTTTGAAGTTTTCTGCTGATATAAGCTAATTATCTCTAGTCATTTTTTTGTTGACTTCTTTCTATTCTTACTGTCAATTCAGTTGTTAGCTTGCAGAATTCTGTCTGCTTTGTAGGTGTTCAAAACTTATCATAAAAAACAGTTATAGCAGATGTATCTATTTGATGCCATTCTTACAAAGGCCTTCTATTCAATTCTTAAATCACCTTAGCTGGTTGTAAGTAGACTTGGCGTTTCCTATGTGTTCCAAGTTCAATACAAAAACCATGTGGTTGCTTGGTGCATCTATTGATGTCATATTTACAAAATCTTCTGTTTGTATCTTTTAAAACATGTAAATTAAAAACACTTCAACCGAGTACATGCTTGTCTTCCTAGCCACCTCAGTTGGTTATATTACAGACTTATGTCTCCTGTCTTTCATTTGATCATCATCATCGGTGACCACTCGAATTTGAGTGTGGTATGTCCTTCATCAGTCATCTACTTGTGGGTCTTCAGGTGGCTGTGGAGGCCAATCCGAGATCCACAGACTCTACTACAGTGTGGGCATGTAAGACTATTGGTAGTGACTGGAGTATGGGTCTTCTTAAGTTGTTGTCTCTCCTTACGGCGCTGGCGTTTATCCTCAGCGGCACGCTGGAGATTCTTTTCATGTAGTGCGGCACCGTTGTGGATGCATTTTCTCCAATTGTCTCTGTCCAGTGCGATTTCCTCCCAGTTATTAATATCGATATGGAACTTTTTAAGGATTACTTTGATGTTATCTTTGTAACGCTTCTTTTGACCACCAGGAGACCGCTGCCCTTCCTTCAACTGGGAGTACAGAACCTGTTTTGGGAGACGTGAGTCTGACATGCGAATGACATGTCCAATCCATCGGAGTTGATGCTGCATGATGAGCGTAGTGATGCTGTAGATATTGGCCTCTTCAAGTATACTCCAGTTGGTACGCTTGTCCTCCCAGCTGACCCTCAAGATTTTGCATAGAGAGTGTTGGTGGTATTGCTCTAAGGCTTTGAGATGTCTACTGTACGTAGTCCAGGTTTCAGCTCCATATAAAAGGGTGGGAAAGATGATGGCTTTGTATACAAGAATTTTAGTTTGGACTTGGAGGTCATGATTTTCAAAGACTCACCTCCTCAGTTTAGAAAAGACTGCACTTGCACAACTCAGGCGGTGATGGATTTCAGAATCAATGTCAGCTTTGGAGGATAAATGGCTACCAAGATATGGAAAGGTGTTGACATTTTCAAGGGTGTTATTATCAATCTTTATAGAGGGAGGAGTTGCAAGCTGATTAGGTGATGGCTGGTGGAGCACCTGGGTTTTCTTCATATTCATGGTGAGGCCCAGAAGTTTGTAGGCTCTGGAAAAAGCATTCAAGGTGTTTTGTAGATCATGCTCAGAAAGGGCTGTGATGGCGTTATCATCTGCATACTGTAACTCCATTTGATGTCATATTTATGAAGGCATATGGTTCTTTAATGTTCTGTGTTTCTGTTTCCCGAAGTGTTGGTTTATGACACCTTAACATTATACCATTGTGCTCTTTCATGTGCCTGTTTACAAAGTGTTGGTTTAAAACAATTTAACTGGGTTATGGTATTGTGTTCTTCCGAAAGCTCAGACTTTCTGGAAGCTCCAACCCTTTGCTTCAATAGGGCCATTGTTTCAGTGTCAACAACCGATCTTTATCTCAAAAGCCTGTATGGTGTTTACAGCTTTGTGTTAACAACTCATCTTACCTCAAAAGCCTGTATTCTGTTTACAGTTTTGTGTCATTGAGGCTTTTAGATTTTTAAACCCAGTTTGTCATGTTTTAATAAAGTCAGAATTCTGTTCATAGGATGGTGTATGTTTCTGAATAGGTATGGCTCATTCCTTTACAACTCAACTAGGGTCTTCTGAGAGCATTTCTCTTACTTCCACTTAAGTGAGGAGCAGTGTATTAGGAGGCTCCGCTTCACCAAGGAGGTGGTCACAGAACACTGCCACCTCCTGCAACCAGACCTGCAGCCTCAGAGCAGTGGCCCTCAAGGTCACCGTGGCCCTCAATTTCTTCACCAGTGGATCCTTCCAGTCTGCAGCAGGAGATGTAGTTAACATCTCCCAGTTCGCCATCCATCACTGCATCTGTGAGGTCACAGAGGCTCTCTACTCCAGAAGGGCTTACATTGTCTTCTCCCTGAACAGAGAGAAGCAGGAGGAGCGCGCATGTGGCTCTGCCAGGATAGCGGGCTTCCCCATGGTGCAGGGCACCATCGACAGCACCCACATGGCTTTGAGGGCACCAACTACCAATCCTGAGATCTTCTGTAACTGCTAAGGCTGATCACTCATTATATGTGCAGTTGTGCGACCACACCCAGCGCATCATGATGGTGAATGCCCGCTATCCTGGCAGCAGTCTTGATGCCTTCATCCTGCACCAGTCCGGTGTGCCAGCAATCTTCCAGCCACCACATCAAACCCGACAGTGGCTGCTCGGAGACAATGGCTATCCGCTCTGCACCTGGATGATGACTCCCCTCTGTAACCCCACCACTCGTGCCTAGCACTCATATAATGAGAGCCATGCTGCAATCAGGAACAGCATCGAGCAGACCATCGGGGTGCTCAAGCAATGGTTCTGCTGCCTTGACTGCTCGGGAGGAGCCCTCCAGTACTTGGTGGAGTGGGTGTCCCATTTTGTGGTGGTCTGCTGCATGCTGCACGACTTGGCCATCATGAAGGCGCAGCCCTTGCCACCTCAGGAGGAGGAGGAGGGAGAGGAGGACGAGGACAAGGGCAAGGGAGGAGGCAAGCAACAAATCCCCATTCTGGACAGGCTGTCTGTGAGTGCCTCATCAGACTCCAATTCCAGTGAATGAAACCCCAGATCCCTGTTGCTCACCACTTCCCCATCAACCACATCCCTATCATACCATCCCTCTGTCATCGAATATCACAGTGTTCTCCTGGGTACAAAGCTGAAATGAGAGCCACCACAAAACACACATTCCAAACAAAAATCATAAATTTATCAGAATCCAATCAACATTACAATATCAACTAATCACCCTTGTGCATTCCCTCAGTGCCTGTTGTTCGTGTGCCTTTACCTACTCTAGTGCTCCTATGCAGTGCTCCCTCTGGAAACCATGAGCTCCAAGCTCTGCACAAAGCCCCATCCAAGGTTGGAGCTGGACTCCTCCATGCTCCTTTACAGTGACAAGAGGCTCGCTGGCAGGCTTGCCATTGTACCTAGCATTTCCATGCGCATGTCCATCACCCTTCTTCTGAAGGCTGCCCCATCGAGGCCATCATCTGAGTCATGTGCAACAGAACCCAGGCATGAACCTGCCCTCCGGGGAGCTGGCCCCTGATCTACCCTTTCCTCCTGGCCTTGGTGCAGTCCATTCGTGCCCGGTGCCTCACCATGTGCAGATCCCGCCTCTACACACCCCTCTAAATTCCACGCAGTACCATTATCTGAGCTGGTGTCTGCAAAGCCTGAGAAACCCGGCCGCCCAGAGTTATATTTAAATTAGTACTTCAAAATGAGGCAAGCAACATCATTATAATATTTAAAGTCCAAACCCGCCTGCTTGGAGTGGGTTGGCTGCCTGCCCTCCATCCCCCTCCGGTAAAGTTGGAATGGGTGGGTTGGAGGTGGGATTCAGATTTCTAACACTTTAACCTCCACCCGACCCAAACCCGCCTGTTTTTTGGGGTTAAAATTACCCCCAGGGTTTTCAGTACTGGTGTTCTTCCCCCAGTCACTATTCTCTTGGTGGTTGTGTGTAACCTTTCCTTTTGCAGGGAGAGAACACAAAGTTAAAGGTATGTTAGTGGCACGGGCACTTCTTTCCCCCCATGTGAATGTATACATCCCATAATGATAAAAGGTGCAGTTGCATTGACCCTTTAAGTGAACTGTCCTTTGAGACCAGCAGAAGCCCTTGTGGCTTGCTATGCGAGTTGATCAAGTGCTTGTGAGTTAAGCTAGTGCTTCAGTGTTTGCAGAAGTTCCCTATTGCATAAATGCGTTTTCCAAATACCCAGGTGATGACACAGAAAGAGAATGAGAAGTAAGAGGTGAATGAAGTCTCTATCCATGGTACAGAATGTGGAATGAGAACAGTGCCTGAATCTCCTTGGCCACACTTGTGAGATCATTAAACCTCTTCCTGCAATGTATGACAGTTCTTGCGGTGGTGGAGGTTGCACTGGCAGCTTCAGTAACCTCCCTCCATACAGCCTGAGCCACTCTCTTATCGGGCTTCCTGCCCTCAGTCCCCGGGAGTTGTTCCCTTCGAGCCTTTAACTCAATTAGCAAAACCTCCATAGATGTATCAGAGGAGCTCTTCCTGCTACTGGCCCCTCTGAGACTGCTGCTCCATCAGGCATTCTTACACTTGTGGTTCTTGCTGTTCAAAGAGTCAAGTCCCCCTTTAATTAGCGGCAGCCTTTTAAAGGCTGAAACACCACTATATTTTCCTTGCTTCTAGCAGAGGTAACCCAAATGAGGAGCGATATTACTGATCCTAATGAGCCCTACATAGATATTGAGGGCACCGGGATGAAAGTTCAGCAGATTAGCAGCAGAGACACATGGGCAGGTGGAAGACGTGCCTTGCTGCTAATCCGACAACGAACGAGAATTCAGCCCATTAAGCTGTCATCCACTATTATTGTCAACAGTAATCACCAGCTTAAATATAAAGGATGAGTTAGACAGTTTGTAGCATATTGGCCATCTTAAAGTGATAAAAAGGACAGACTGATTGCATAATTTTGAAAATATAAAGAACCATCACAAGACAAAATTTTAATTGCTGTCACCAGTTACATTAGTTTAAGACTAATTCACCAAGAAAGCTTAATTTAAGAACTTAATTCAGTGTAAATTACTTCCTTGAAATAAGCAGTCACTGGTTTCACACTTTAGTATCGCAATTAATTTGGTCTGAGTCTTATTCCACCAGATGAACAAATGCTAAGCATCAGGCAATAGGGGTACAATCAACAGAGTATTAATATTCTGAGGCCAATTATAGCATCCTAAATTCTGTCATCTGCTGAGATCAGATAGTGTGACACAGACCAGGAAAACTTACTTGTCTGTATGGCTCAGCTATTCATTGGATTGACCAGCTGATCATTGGATCACTGGATTGACCAGCTGAGACACTGGAGGAGCACTCCAGGTGCTTTGGCAATTTGGGCCTGCATTGGCTCTGTTAAATCAGTGAATCTTGATGTATGGTGTCCTTCAAGAAATAGACAGAGACTGCAGAGGAACAATCAACAGGTGTTTACTGGAGGAGGGTTACTCTAAAACTCACAGTACAGATCCCTACTCAGGGTTTATATACAGGTGTGGTCACTGCCGGTACTACAGTATACAGGAGCTGTAAAAAGTAGTTCTCCCCTTAAAGGTACATACACTACAATTCCTCCCCTTTTAGATTAACAGTACCATAACATTCATTTAACAATTAACACTTTTAACATGCAACATTAACTGAAAATAGTCCATTTATAAATTCAGTCTTTGGGGTGGCTTCCTGATCCTTTCTGGATAGCGCCTTTCCTGAGTGTCTTGCTCTTGGTGCAGAGGCGATTCTGGCCCCCTGTCGTCGGTTGGTTCATCAGCTTCCGATGCTATTGTTTCTGGGGTAGATGCTACCTGTATATCGGGTTCATCACCAGGTACGCGAGACATGGGGTTGACTCGTTCCTGTGACTCTAGGATCTGGTCGACATGGCATCTCACAATGTTCTCCCCAACATCCACTGTGTACATTAGTGGCCCCTGCCGTGTGCATATCGTTCCTGGTTGCCATTTCTCTGTTCGGTAGTCGCGGGCCAAGACTGGTTGCCCTACATTGAAGCTCCTTGTCGGCTTCTCATTGATGTGCTGGACTTGCTTATTCTCAACATCTCTTCGTACATTTGGTCTGAGCAAATCCAGACGAGATCTCAACCTTCGGTTAAAGAACATCATGGCCGGGGTCTGGTTGGTGACTGCATGTGTCGCATTTCTGTAGGCTAATAGGAAATTGTCCACCTTATGCTGCAGTGGAATGTTGTCATCGCACATGGCCCTTACGGCCTTTTTAAAGGTTTGTACGAACCTCTCAGCCAATCCATTTGTGGCTGGATGATACGGGGTGGATGTGTAATGCCATACCCCATTCCTTTTCATAAATTTCCAAAACTCTTCGGACACAAACTGTGGTCCGTTATCAGAGCAAATCTGCTCTGGCAAGCCGTTCCTGGCAAATATGGTCCGTAGGACTGCAATCGTTTTCTCCGTGGTGGTGGAGGACATTTTGATCACCTCAGGCCATTTCGAGTGCGCATCCACGGCTATTAAGAACATTGAGTCCATGAATGGACCAGCAAAATCAATATGCACCTGTTGCCATGGAGAGGAGGGCCACTCCCATGGGTGTAGAGGGGCACGTGGTGGTGCATTTTGGACCTTTTGGCATCCTGAGCAGCTCTTTGTCAGGTCCTCGATTTGCTGATCAATCCCCGGCCACCACACATAAGCCCTAGCAAGGCTTTTCATTTTCACCCCTCCCAGATGGCCTTCGTGAAGCTCATTGAGCACTCTCTCCCTTAACTTGGGTGGAATTGCCACTCGGGATCCACACATCAAGGTCCCCTGGCATACTGACAGCTGTTCTCTTCTGGATGAGAATGCTGGCAACAGTGAGTCGCCATGTGTTGGCCATCCCTTCACCGTCAAGTCATATACCCGAGACAGTGTTGGGTCATTTCGGGTCTCCTTCTCTATATCCGCATTCGTTACTGGCAAGCGTTCAATTATAGTCGAATAAAATATTTCGACAGGGTCCACTGCTGGTGCTTCCTCCGCCGTAGGCAGTGGCAGGCATGATAGCCCATCAGCGTTTCCATGCTGTTTCGTGCCCTTATACTCTATTTCATATTGGTTCGCCCCTAGAAAAAGGGACCATCTTTGTAGCCGTTGCGCAGTCATCACCGGAACGCACTTCTTTGGATTAAAGATGGAGACAAGTGGTTGGTGGTCAGTCAGCAAGGTGAACTTCTGCCCGTGCAGATAGTGGTTGAACTTTTTCACTCCCCACACTAGGCTGAGGGCCTCCCTGTCAATCTGGGCGTAGTTACGCTCGGCTGAGGTTAGTGACCGAGACGCAAAGGCTACTGGCCTCTCCGAGCCGTCCGGGAATTTGTGCGACAGCACCGCCCCAATACCATAGGGTGATGCATCACACGCCAACCGAATTGGTAGTGCTGGGTTGAAATGAGCCAACACCTCTTTTGATGTGATCAATTCTTTGCACTTCTGGAAAGCTCGTTTACATTCGTCATTCCACTTCCATGGTACCCCCGTTTGCAGAAGGGTGTTCAGTGGGTGTAGTACTGTAGACAAATTCGGCAAGAACTTATGGTAGTAGTTCACCAGCCCGAGGAACGACCTCAGTTGTGACACATTTTCCGGTGCTGGAGCCTTGACTACTGCCTCAATCTTTTCAGGGGACTTATGTAACTCCTCTTCATCAATAACGTGGCCACAATACGAGATCTGCTTCTGGAAAAACTCGCATTTGTGGCGATTAGCTCGGAGCCCATATTCCTTCAATCTAGTGAGCACCTGCTCCAGGTTGGCGAGGTGATCACTGTCATTTTTGCCCGTGACCAGGATGTCGTCCAAATAACACTGGGTCCCTGGAATCCCTTGCAGGACTTGATCCATTGCCCTTTGCCAAATAGCCGGAGCTGATGCTACCCCGAACACCAGCCGGTTGTATTGGTAGAGACCTTTATGAGTGTTGATCGTGAGGTACTGTTTCGTGGCTTCTTCTACCTCCATTTGCAGGTACGCCTGGGCCAGATCAATCTTAGAGAAGCGTTTTCCTCCAGATAGCGAGGCGAAAATATCCTCAATACGCGGAAGCGGATATTGTACCGTGTGAAGGACTGGGTTCACTGTCACCTTAAAGTCCCCACAGATGCGAACCTTCTTTGGTTTCCCAGACGTATTACTCAACGACCTCTTCATTACAGGAACGATGGGTGTAGCCCACTCGCTCCAGTCCACTTTGGACAGTACTCCAGAATGTTCCAAACCTTCCAGCTCTGCTTCGACGGCTGGGCGGATCGCATAAGGCACCGGTCTGGCCTTAAAAAACTTTGGGCTTGCATTTTCCTCTATTTTGATCGTTGCTGTTATGCCTTTTAGTGTTCCGAGTCCCTCCTGGAACACTTCTTGTGCGTCAGTTAGCATTTTTGACAGTCGTCCAGGTGTGACGTCATCATCCTTTTTGGCATCTACAGTCAGTGCTTGTATGGAATGCCAATCTAGCTGTATCTTCCGGGTCCATTCACGTCCTAGTGGTGGTGGTCCTCCATCTGGCAATACATATAGGTCCATGTTTGGTGTTTCCTTGCCGTTATATATAACGTTCACCCTTATTTTTCCTTTGGGGTAGACTTTTTGCCCCGTGTACGTCTTCAAGGCAATCTATGTATCTCTCAAGGGTATATGTGAGAATAGCCGCTTGTAGTCCCTTCGGTTTATGACTGTTAGGGCTGATCCTGTGTCCAATTCAATTTCCACTTGGACTCCGTCTATCTTGAGCGTGACCCAGATAGTTTGGTGATCCTCCATTTTGATTACATTATGTAGTTTCAGACAACCCAGCTCCTTGCTTCCAGAGTCTGTATCACTTTTCTGTTCGTCTGAACTACTCTCCGTCACCTTATGTACCTTTTTGTACTTCTCCTGTGGAGATTTCTTGCTGCTGGTTTCCTTTCCCGACCTGCAGACTCTTGCTATGTGTCCTACTTTTCCACACTGTCTGCACACTTGGTCCTTGAACCAACAATCCTTATGGTCGTGTGTTGTTCTGCCGCAGCGATAACACTTCACTGCTCCATATGACATTTCATTTGTGCCATATTCTTGTGGTCTCCATTGTATCTCTGCAGCGCCCCGTGCGGCTGCTTTGTGTGATACTGCCATGCTGAAAGCCTTGTCCAGCGTAAGATCCTTTTCTGATGGAACCCAGAAATGGTTTCTTTCACTTTGAAGCCCACACACAAACTTGTCCATTAAGGTATCTGCTAATTCCGTTCCAAACTTGCCGTGTTTTGATAGCTTGCGCAGTTCCGTTAAATACTCAGCATTACTTTCGTCTTTATGCTGGTTCCTTTTGTGAAACTTAAATCTTTCTGCTATCAGCAGCGGTGTGGGGTTTAAGTGGTCCTCTAGGATTGCCACTATGCTTTCAAAATCCTTTTCCACTGGCTTCTCTGGGGTTACTAGATTTCGTAGTAAGCCATACGTTTTTGCACCCATGGGATTCAACAATACCAGTGCTTTCCTGGCATCTGGCACTTCATTCGCCTTGCAGTACACTTCTATGCATTCTACATATGTCGCCCAATCTTCGACTTCATTGTTGAACGCTGTGACACTGCCACTCTTCGGCATCCCTGGGTGTGGTTAGACTGGCTAAAAATGGCGTCTCCCGCGCTCTCCCTTCTTCTCCGCTGTGGCTCAAAATGGCGTCTCCCGCGCTCTCCCTTCTTCTCCGCTGCAGCTCAAAAATGGCGTCTCCCGCGCTCTCCCTTCTTCTCCGCTGTGGCTCAAATGCCATCTCCCGCGCTTTCCTTTCTTCCCCCGCGGACGCTGCTCAGCCCTTGAACACCGGCCGCGCTCTACGCGTTTTCCTGCGTGCCTCTCTCGTTGACGCCACTCGGTCCTGAACCCCGGCTGTGCCCTGCGTGCTTTACCCTCTCTCTCTGCTCCCGTTGACGCTGCTCGGCCTTTTCCTGTGCCATCGGTCGTCTCTAGCCGCCGCTGTGCGTGAAGGGTCTGCGCCGTACCAGTTGCCAGCCCGCCTCACTGGAGTCTCCGCCGGATGGTCGATGCCCGTGCCTCTGGAATCGGCCTTCCTCTGCAGAGTTGCAGGTAGGTTCGAATCGCCTCGTCGCCAATGTTAAATCCGTGAATCTTGATGTGTGGTGTCCTTCAAGAAATAGACAGAGACTGCAGAGGAACAATCAACAGGTGTTTACTGGAGGAGGGTTACTCTAAAACTAACAGTACAGATCCCTACTCAGGGTTTATATACAGGTGTGGCCACTGCCGGTACTACAGTATACAGGAGCTGTAAAAAGTAGTTCTCCCCTTAAAGGTACATACACTACAGGCTTCTCTTGGAAAAGAAACTGGGCCAGCAGAGGCAATGGCAGCACTAACCTATGTCAATGCCTGACTGACTGTAATGTTGGACGCTTCTCCACAGGTATCTCAATCACAGTATGCTTTCAGTGGGATGACCTGAAAGAAGGCATGACAGTGTGGTCAACAACCAGTGTACCTTGATTAGCCACACTCACAAGATGCCACCATTCATTCTGCAGGCTCTGGCAAACCTATCTGAGTATGATGTGACGGCCTGTCTTCTCAGCGTCAGTAGAAAGGCAGATGCCAAGCTGTGCCATCTGCAGATACCATGCAGCAGAAGGTTTGTACATGCAGGGGCAGTTGTGATAACCTATGGCCTGAAACTTGGTGGCACCTCCTTGCAAGCATGCTGCAACACTGACCTATGGAATGGTACCATGGAGTGGCATAGAGGGCAACACTCCTCACAAGAAACTCCTGCAGCAGCACCATCAAGCAGCAAGTTAGCTGCAAGGCTGGCCTTCACTTGTCTGCAGACTCATGCTTCCACCTGGGATTCCTATTCCCCTACAGTCTGGCCTGCTACTTCATAATGCCTGCCCATTTATCTTTGGCAAAGACTGCTAATGGGTTGAGGCTCTCCAAAAGCTTTCTGAATTTTTGTCACCCTCATTGTGATACTACCTTTAATTGTCCCATCCCTTTCAATTCAATTTACACTTTGTAGTGTATGTACCCGTCTACCTTTAAGGGAACGATTGAGTGTAACCGTTCACCTTTAAGAGAACTACTTTAGGTGTGGCACTATTTGATTGGCTTCTGTATACGGTAATACCGACAGTGACCACACCAGTATATAAGTGATGTTACAGGATAACTAGGGCAGATTCGCCCTGACCTCTGAATAGTAAAGACCTGTTTGTTTGTACTTCAAAAGTCTGTGTATTTATTTACTGCACAACCCACAGACTTTACAGTGGCGACGAGTCCGATCGTACCCTGCGGCAAGAATAGCAAAGTAACAAAGAGCGTCGAAGAGAGGCAACCACCCTCGTCGTGCTACCAAAAGAAAACACGAGGCTACAACAACAGAAAGTGTGGTACTTTACAGAAGCTGGAAGACTAGCAACAAAAGCTTCATCAGCAACAGGCACTGATTACCCTGCCACCACGGTGTGGAGTGAGCCGACCAGCAAGAAACAAGGCGGCCGAAGAGACTGTGAGTAGGGGAAGGGGTAGAAGTATCCGGAGGAGAAGGGCAGAGCACTCGACCTCGGTCGAGGGGGAGCTGTACCGGCCAAAAGTCGGGTCCAACGGCGTCGGGTGACAGCCGGACCGCGATCGGCGGGAAAAATCCGGGCAGCGACCGCAGCCACGAAGCGCTGAGCCTGCGAGTAGGCGCGGGAGGAGAAACCCAGCCGCAGCCGGGGAGGGAAACACCGGTCTGCGAGAGGGCTGGGGAGGCGAACGGGAACCGTGCGGGTGAGAGCCGGGTGCAGAGTGAGAGACTGCGAGGAGCCAGTCCAGCGGCTGAGCTGTTCTCCACCAACGGGGTACTCAGAGCCGGCAAAACCGAACGTGCGGGAGTGGGAGAGCGAACAGGAGCCGAGAACGGGGAGAGAGACTGCGCGAGAGCCAGTCCAGCGGCTGAACTGTTCTCCACCGACGGAGTACCCAGAGCCGGTAGAACCGAACGTGCGGGAGAGGGAGAGACAGAGCCGAGCACGGGGAGAGAGAGACTGCGTGAGGGCCAGTCCAACGGCTGAACTGTCCTCCGTTAACGGGGTGTACCCAGAGCCGGTAGAACCGAATGTGCGGGAGAGGGAGAGACAGAGCCGAGCACGGGGAGAGAGAGACTGCGCGAGAGCCAGTCCAGCGGCTGAACTGTCCTCCGTTAACGGGGTGTACCCAGCGCCGGTAGAGCCGTGCGGGCGGGAGGAAAAGACAGAGCCGAGTAAGGGGAGCTGTGCGAGAGCCAGCCCAGCGGCTGAACCTGTCCGCTGTGGGGATAGCGTACCCCTTACACCAGGGAGAAACGCGGAAAGCCGCCATTAGGCGGAGAAGACGACAGAGGCGGGAAACCGCCATTGAAGTGGGCGGGGAGAGAAAGGAAGAGCGGGAAACCGCCATTTTCGCGGGAAAAGAACTGCCATCTTAACTGCCATTGAAGTGGGCAGAGCGGGAGAGAGAGAGAGAGAAGGGAAGAGCGGGAAACCGCCATTTTTGCAGGAAAACTGCCATTTTAGAAAAAAAGAAGATAATAAATAATACTTAAAGAAATACTGTGCTGCTTCAAAGAAAGAAAGATGCCTAAGCGAGGGAATATTAACGATTTTAATTCTGAAATAGAAGACTGGGCCACGTACGTGGAACGCATAGAGATCTATTGCGAAGCCAACAAAATAGAGGAAGACGACAAGGCGATAACATTGCTAAACTCGATGGGGGTAAAAACATATGGGCTCTTGAAGCATCTAATAGCACCAGCTAAACCAGCGGATCAGACCTTCGAAGAAATTGTGGCTGTGCTGAAGGACCACTTGAACCCCACACCGTTGATGCTGGCTGAGCGATTCAAATTCTGCGCAAGAACGCAGAGGAAAGACGAAAGCAATGCGGAATACTTGGTCGAACTGCGTAGGCTAGCGAAATACTGCCAGTTCGGAGGGAATCTGACAGAGGCACTGCGGGACAAGTTCGTATGCGGATTGTCCAAAGAAGGAACGCAGAAGCGACTACTGGAAGAAAACGACCTCACACTGGACAGGGCTGTCCTCATAGCTGCATCACACGAAGCCGCAGCGAAAGGAATGGCCGAAATGCAGCTAAAGGCGGCGGCACTCGGGGTGGACCAAATTACTTCGAGCACAACAAAATGCTACCGTTGTGGGAAGACCACGCACGACCAGAATCACTGCTGGTTTAAGAACCAAGAGTGTTGGAAATGTGGCAAACTGGGTCACATCGCGAAGGTATGCAGGTCCGGGAAAAAGACCAACAATCAACGGAAGCCACCACAAGAAAAGTACAACAAGGTACACAAGGTGGCAGAAAAGAGTTCAGACGAACAGAATTCAGACTCAGACCCAAACAACCAGGAGCTGGGTAGTCTGAAGATCCACAATGTGGGGAAAGAAACTGATCTACAAACGATTTGGGTCGTACTAAAAATAGCTGGAGTCCAAGTACGAATGGAGCTGGACACTGGATCAGCTCTATCAGTCATCAACCGAAGGGACTACCACCGGCTATTCTCTCACATACCTTTGAGAAATACCAAGTTCGTATTACAGACATACACGGGGCATAATGTATACCCCATGGGGAAAATAAGAGTCAAGGTGAGAGATAGAGGGAAAGAACACCCAAGAATGAATTTGTACGTATTACCTGAGGGAGGACCACCACTTCTAGGACGGGAGTGGATTAAGAAAATAGACATGGAATGGCACTACCTAAAAGCCATAATGAAGGAGGATTCGGTGCAAGCTATCAGCTCAGATTCTGAGATGGATGACGATAAGACCAATTCAAATATGCATGACAAGGCTAAAGGGGACTTGCCGACGATGGGGAAGGAAACAAAGACATGCAGAAAGACTTATGTCACCAAGAAGAATAAAGTTACAGAGCAGAACTCCAGGTTGACAGAGAATTCTGAGCCTGTTCAAGCTAAGGATTCATCCACGACGGAAGAACACCGAGCTCGGACTCAAACTTATGTCAAAGTACGACAACAATTAGAACAGTGGAGTGACCGTCTCGTACAAGAGATGAAAAATATGGAAAAGTTCTGGGGGACTGAATGGGAGAACCTGGAAAGACAACAGAGACAGCTAGCTCGAGAAAAGAGCGACCATAGAGCCATCGTGGCCAAGTACCGATCACACCTCCCTGAAACTGTTCAGGAACTAGACTATTTACAGAACGACCTAAAGGAAGAGGAATCTTCAGGAAGCCAGGATTTTATCCCAGTTCATCTCTACGACTCGTTGCGAGCAGAGTGTAACAAGTTGAAGGAACAGTATGAATGGGCCCAGACTACAATCCTGGAAGGGGTTAACTCAGCAACCTCCGAAAAGCTACTTTTAGTGAAAGCATATGAACAACTAAAGTTTGAACATGAGCGAGAATTACAAAGGCTGCAGGAAATGTTTGACGAGCTCCAGGCCAAGACAGACTCATCGGTAGAGATTCCATCCGTAGATGGAAAATTAGAGGTGGAAGACATAGCAGAACGTGAAATTCAAGATGTCCAAGAACTCGTTAAATTATTGAAGGAAACCCAAGACAAATATGAGGCGGCAATGGCAGAGGTCCAACAACTTGAAGAACATATTCAACTAGGAATCCGGGCAGTGGAAGGAAAGGCCAATGGAAGGAACACAGAGACTGTAGGAATGGCCCCTGATCAGGAGTTAGAGAACACCAAGGTGCAATTTCTTCGAGCGCTTAAAACCAAAGGACCGGAGGAAAGGAAGGTGAAAACATTGGAGGGAAAGGTGGATGAAATGGAGAAGGCGCTAATCCACAGTGTCCCCGTAGAAGAGTTAACGGCCAGCCAACTCTTATACACACTGAGGGACAAGACTCCAAAATGGGAACACGAGTTTCAGGTTTCAAAGGGAAAGAATTCGGAGCTTCCAAAAGTCACGGAGAGAGCTGAGGGGGCAACACAGCTTGCACATGGATGTCAAAAGTATGCTGAATTACGTCAAGGGGAACAGAAGAATGCGGAAACAGCTACTTCAGTAGAAGGATTAAATAGCCTGATAACGGAATCCCCGATGGAAGGGAAGGTATTGAACTCACAAATGAGGCCAGGCGTGAAGGAATGGCAGACATCCCAGGAAGAGCGGGATGAATATGAATGCTTGAAAAAGTCTTTTCAAGAAAGATGGTCAGAGAAGGAACCACCGTCGGCTAACGTCCAGTTGGATAAGAAGGAAGTAGAAGGGCCCCTCACTGGCCTAACTCAGGACGACCCCGAATACTATCCTGACCTATTGAGTGACACTGAATATTACGAGGATCTGGTCTGCCCAGTTTGTGATGAAAACTCCCAAAGTACAGAAATCCGCATGAAGCACTTAAGGTCTAATGAACATAGAGAGTTGGTGGCGCTACCGATGGCCGCAGAGAAAGGAGCTCCGAGAGTTTCAAAACGGCAGAAAAGAAAAAGAAGAAGCAGGAGATAATAACTGTCTAAAATACTATCATCTCAGGCGGGACACCATGAAAGGAGCTAAATTAGTTGAAAACCCGAAAATTATCAAGACAGCCAGTTGGTTGTAAAAGTCCGCACTGCTGGTTCAACAGGACGGAAGGTCAAGCTGTTACGTTAAGAAAAAGGCTATGGAGGAGTCACGCTAGCCATGTGAACCGGCTACACCAAAGAGATGCTGTTCGGAATGAGTCAAGATCAGAGACTGAATCTATGAACTGTTTCCGCAGAGACTGAACCTGTGAACTGTTCCCACCGAAAGTATATCTGTAAACTGTTTTATATGACATTGACTCCACCGGAATTATCTCTGTAAATTGTTTGTTCTCCACCGAGAGTATATCTGTAAATTGTTATGTGAAGTTGAAGATATGTATGTTTAACGGGGACCCTGTAAGTAATAAGCTAAAAAGGGAGGATTGTAGTGTATGTACCCGTCTACCTTTAAGGGAACGATTGAGTGTAACCGTTCACCTTTAAGAGAACTACTTTAGGTGTGGCACTATTTGATTGGCTTCTGTATACGGTAATACCGACAGTGACCACACCAGTATATAAGTGATGTTACAGGATAACTAGGGCAGATTCGCCCTGACCTCTGAATAGTAAAGACCTGTTTGTTTGTACTTCAAAAGTCTGTGTATTTATTTACTGCACAACCCACAGACTTTACACACTTACACACAATTTTCCTCTCTTACCACTCTGTCATGCCTGAATCCATCTGAGTTTGTACCCTGGAGTTGAGAATAATTATGTAAACGAGCTTAGACCTGAGAATTGATTGCTATTTGTACTTGAATTTCAGGTGGCTGCAAGAGTAATGCTAAACCATTTAGAACTGATGACACTCGAAGACAAAAATTGGCTCCATTAAGTCCTTCAGAAATTTACCCCATTAATTAATTCTGGATATGGTTCCACACAGTGCTTGCAGCCTGTTGGCACCTAATCAAGAAGCATTCTTCATGTATAAGCCATGGTGCCTTAGTTTAACTTTGGGTGGGTGGCTGGTGGAGTGAGTTAAAAACTCACCCACTGTAGGAGAAAACAAGCCTGGGGTATTTTAACACCCAGGCCTCATGAACATTGCATGGACGGGCAGCTGTGAGCAGCTGCTGTCCTCTGGAAAATCGGGCAGCCCTCTGGCACTCAGGTAAGTGGAGGAAAGGGGGTTCTGAGGGGGCGGCGGACTGGGCAGGGGAGACCCTAACCTCCTTGTGGGACCCAGAGGAGCATTCCTGCTCATCAGGGCAGTCATCTGTCAGCACCCCAGTGCAAATTCCTCAAGTCTTTGTGTACCCTCAGCATCACTGTACTGAGACCGAGGCCCCGTCTGCTTTCTCATGGCACTATTTCGAAGAAGAGCAGGTGAGTTATCCCCGGTGTCCTGGTCAATATTTATCCCTCAATCAACATGACAAAAACAGATTATCTGGTCACTATCACATTGCTGTTTGCGGGAGCTTGCTGTGCGCAAATTGGCTGCCACGTTTCCTACAGTCCAAAAGTACTTCATTAGCTGTAAAGTGCTTTGAGATGTCCGGTAGCCATGAAAGGTGCTATATTAATGCAAGTCTTTCTTTCACTTTATGATGCCCAACATAAAAGAACAAAGAAATAATTTTGTTAAGGTATCAGTCCCTTTTGGGGATGGGGTAGGAAGTATACTAAAACTTAAGTTAGGAGCAGGGAAATAGTTGTTATGACAAAGGACTTATAAGAACAGAGCATGTTAGACGGAGACAATGGGCAGGAATTTCATTGGGCCGTGGAGGCAGGATTGGAGGCGTGTGGGGGGTTAAAATTGCATAAACTGGCGGGCGGGCCCAAGTCCGCCTCCATCCTGCCTCCAAGCAATTTTAAATAATTTGTGTCTAGTGGTCCCATCTCTGTCCCGCCTCCAAGAGGCGGCATAGGCTGTTAAGGCCCTTAACAACCACTAAATTGGCTCTATAATGCTATTTTAAAAGGCCTTTGTGAGTTTAACCCTTTTCCCACGTGAAACACGACAGTGAAACCTGGCGGGAGCACAAGTGGATTGCTGACTATCAGCTGCAGCTCAAACATTAAAGAGGAGATTTGATCAGCCATCATTTGCAGGTGGCAGGATTTAGTTGCCTCAGGTCTGGGGGAACTTTTAGCAGGCCTACTCATTGTTGTGGAAGTTTGGAGCCTGACACCAATCTCCAGTGTGACATCCTGGGAAACCCCTCTCACCACCTTCACTCAGCGCTTCCTCAACTGAGGCATATACCAGAAGCATGGGAGCCATTTATTTCCTTCCATTCTGGGCATTAGATGAGGAAGAAGTCTAACTGCAGCACCAGCAGAACCAGGAACAACAGCAGCACCAACAACAGCAGCACCAACAGGAGCGCCAAGCTGCTGCTCACCCACCTGAAGCTGCACAGGCCAGAAGGGGCCAGCGCATGAAAGGCCATCGGCGCAGGATTTACCCCCAAACAGGGTCTACAGACACAGGGTCAGCTATATCAACATGTCTGAGCAGCAGTGCCAAAGGCGGCTCCGACTTTCGCGAGAGGTAGTGGGTGTCATCTGCGCAATGCTGCAACAAGACCTGCAGCCCAGAGGACCAGTTGGACAACCCTTACCAGTGGCCGTCAAAGTCACCACCGCACTCAACTTTTTTGCCTCAGGCTCATTCCAGGGATCAGCAGCAGACATCAGCGGCATCTCCCAGGCGGCCGCACACACTTGCATCACACAGGTAACCAATGATCTCTTTACCATCGCGCACAATCACATCCATTTTACCAAGAATCAAGCAAGTGTCACGGCGCGTACGGTTGGATTAGCTAATCTGGCAGGCTCTCCAAGGGTGCAGGGCGTCGTTGACTGCACACATGTGGCCCTTAAGGCACCCTATCACAATCCAGGTATTTTTGTCAACCGCAAGGGCTTCCACTCCCTTAACGTTCAGCCGGTGTGTGACCACAAGAAGGAAATTTTGCATGTTTGTGCCAAGTACCCTGGCAGTTGCCATGACTCCTTCATACTGCACCAGTCTGGTGTGCCTCCGCTCTTCAGTCCACCAGACCAACTTAACGGATGGCTACTTGGAGACAAGGGCTATCCCCTGAAGACGTGGCTAATGACGCCGTTGAGGAAGCCAGCCAACGAAGCTGAGGAGCGCTACAACTCCAGCCACATTTCCACCAGATCCATTATCGAGCAAACCATCGGTTTGCAGAAGATGCGCTTCAGATGCCTGGATAGATCAGGTGGAGCCCTGCAGTACTCAGCAGCCAGTGTCTCTAGAATCATCGTGGTTTGCTGTGGACTTCACAACATGGCACAGCGTCATGGCTTGCAGATTCCTGAGGACCAAGTGGCTCCTCACTTATCCTCCTCAGATGAGGAGGAGGAGGAGGAGGAGGAGGAGAGTGAAAATGAACATCTTGCAGAGGCCCATCAACCAGCGGCAGCTGTACGCGAGAACATTGCTGCCTGGGATGCAAGGAACGCACTCATCTTTGCCAGATTTGCTTAGCCTAGCCACTCAAGGAATTTTGCCTCGCATCTTCTTACCGGAGCATCGACAATGGCCAAGAACCAGCTGATTCCTAGCAATTTGACCACCATAATGACAATTCCAAGTAATCCTAAGCCCTCAATGTGAAAGTCTCATTCACAAAATGACACACGCCAGAACTACAGCAGTGGCCATCAGATTTTTTATTAACATTATTGACCTGATGGCTTTTTCACATAAAACATTAAACATCACATTTCACCCAAGTGACTACCCTTGTGACTATTTGTGCAGTATCTTTCTCTTACGCGTGCTCCTACATGGTGCTTCCCCTGTGGCTTCAGCAGATGTGGAGGCCCCTTGCTCACTTTCCTGCTGCTCCTGTCTCAACACCTTTGGCGGGCGTCCTCTGGGGTTGCGAACCTGTGAGGGCTCGTCAACAGTCTGCTGCTCCTGCGGCTGTGCAGGGGTTGAGACGTCGATTTCAGCTGGGTGTGGACTCTGGTGGGGCTCTGACCGAGGGCTTTGCAGTGGCATGGAAGTGTGAGTGCTTGGAGAGGAGCCCCCACTTCCTTGATGTTTGCCACCAACTTCCCTCTCATGGGGCAGGTCCCCCTCAGCGCTTGCAAGTGGCTTGAGAGCACCTTGCTGCACATCAGGGGGGCCATGGGGACCCGTATCTGCACTGGCAGCTCTACTCAGAAGGACTTCCATGAAGGTCTGGTTTCTCTGCTCAATAGATGCCCATCGCTCCTCCAGAGATGTTATTCTATTCTGAGCACTCACCATGTTTTCTGCACTCTGGCGACTTATCACCTCCATGGAGGTTGCCATCCTTTCCATGGTGATGCGTTCATGCGCCAATGACTCCACAAAGTCTCTGCTCATGTTCGCTATGGACGCTTCCATTCGCTCCACACTCGCAGCGACCCTGGAGACAAAACCTGCCAGAGACTCCTGCATCTGTTCCTGGAGTTCCAGCACCGCTGAGCTTGTGGATGGACACAGAGGCAGAGGGTCGACATGCAGCTGAGCCGAGCTGGCAGAGTCCTGCGCCCTCCGACGAGGACTCTCCACTGCTGTCCCTGTCTTCACAATCTGCTGATGCTCACTTGTGAGCTGTGATACACCAGGTGACAACACTACTCTATGTCCCGAAGGTCCCACTGAGGTGTGAGTGTCTGCGCTGGTGCTGGATGCGGTGAATTCTGCTGACGCTGTGCCCTCAAAGGTTGTAGCTTCCTCTGAGGAGTCTGGAAGCTCAGGCTCTTCCTCCTGGACAGTGGGGATGGGGGCTCTCGATGGTCCTGTGGGGGACTAAAGGAAAGTGTTAGAGATGTGAGGTCAAGGTTACATGCACATTGCATATTGCAGATGATCATAGGTCCATCTGTTATAGCTTCAGAATCATTATCAGACCAGAAAGATTGTTGCTTCAAGGACCAAGTGTGCAGACAGTGTGGGAAAGCAGGACACATAGCAAGAGTCTGCAGGTCTGGGAAGAAAACCAACAGTAAGAAATCTCCACAGGAGAAGTACAAAAAGGTACACCAGGTGATGGACAGTGGTTCAGACGAACAGAAAAGTGACACAGACTCCGGAAGCAAGGAGCTGGGTTGTCTGAAACTACATAAGGTAACCGAAATGGAGGATCACCAGACTATCTGGGTTACACTCAAGATAAACGGAGTCCAAGTGGAAATGGAATTGGACACAGGGTCAGCTCTAGCAGTCATAAATCAAAGAGACTACAAGCGGCTATTTTCACACATACCCTTGAAAGCTACAGAGATTGTCTTGAAGACGTATACGGGGCAAAAAGTCTACACCAAAGGAAAAATAAGGGTGCAAGTGACATATAAAGGCCAGGAAATACCTAAAATGGATATATATGTATTGCCAAATGGAGGACCACCACTGCTAGGACGTGAATGGATCCGGAAGATACATTTAGATTGGCATTCCATACAGGCACTGAAGGTGGAGGCCAAAAAGGATGACGATGTCACACCTGGACGACTGTCAAAAATGCTAACTGACGCACAAGAAGTGTTCCAGGAGGGACTAGGAACACTAAAAGGAATAACAGCAACAATTAAAATAGAGGAAAATGCAAGCCCAAAGTTTCTGAAGGCCAGACCAGTGCCTTATGCGATCAGACCAGCAGTTGAAGCAGAGCTGGAAGGGTTGGAACGTTCAGGAGTACTGTCCAAAGTGGACTGGAGCGAGTGGGCTACACCCATCGTTCCTGTAATGAAGCGGTCGTTGAGTAATACGCCTGGGGAACCAAAGAAGGTCCGCATCTGTGGGGATTTTAAGGTGACAGTGAACCCAATCCTTCACACAGTGCAATATCCGCTTCCACGAATTGAGGACCTTTTCGCCTCACTATCTGGAGGTAAACGCTTCACCAAAATTGATCTAGCCCAGGCGTACTTGCAAATGGAGGTAGAAGAAGCTTCGAAACATTACCTTACGATCAACACTCATAAAGGTCTCTATCAATACAACCGGCTGGTGTTTGGAGAAGCCTCGGCTCCGGCTATCTGGCAAAGGGCGATGGATCAGGTCCTGCAAGGGATTCCAGGGACCCAGTGTTATTTGGACGACATCTTGGTCACGGGCGAAAATGACGGTGATCACCTCGCCAACTTGGAGAAGGTGCTCACCAGATTACAGGAGTATGGGCTATGAGCTAATCGCCACAAGTGCGAGTTTTTCCAGAAACAGAACTCATATTGTGGCCACGTCATCGATGAAGAGGGGTTACACAAGTTCCCTGACAAGATTGAGGCAGTAGTGAAGGCTCCAGCACCGGAAAATGTGTCACAACTGAGGTCGTTCCTCGGGCTGGTAAATTACTACCACAAGTTCTTACCAAATTTGTCTACGGTATTACACCCGCTGAACACCCTACTGCAAACAGGGGTACCATGGAAGTGGGATGATGAACGTAGATGAGCTTTCCAGAAGTGTAAAGAATTGATCACATCAAAAGAGGTGTTGGCCCATTTCAACCCAGCACTACCAATTCATTTGGCATGTGTTGCATCACCCTATGGTATTGGAGCGGTGCTGTTGCACAAATTCCCAAACGGGTTGGAGAGGCCAGGAGCCTTTGCGTCTCGGTCACTAACCTCAGCCGAGCGCAACTACGCCCAGATTGAGAGGGAGGCCCTCAGCCTAGTATGGGGAGTAAAAAAATTCAACCACGATCTGCATGGGCAGAAGTTGACCTTGCTGACTGACCACCAACCACTTGTCTCCATCTTTAATCCTAAGAAGGGTGTTCCAGTGATGACGTCACAGCGGTTACAAAGATGGTCCCTGTTTCTAGGGGCGAATCAATATGAAATAGAATATAAAGGCCAGGAAAGAGCATGGGAATGCTGATGGGCTATCGCGCCTGCCACTGCCTAATGTGAAGGAAGCACCAGCAGTGGACCCTATCGAGATATTTTATTCGTCAATAATTGAACGATTGCCAGTAACAAACGCGGATATAGAGAAGGAGACCCGCAATGATCCGACACTGTCGCGGGTATATGAATTGACGGTGAGGGGATGGCCAACACATGGCGACTCACTGTTGCCAGCATTCTCATCCAGAAGAGAACAGCTGTCAGTATGCCAGGGGACAGTGATGTGTGGATTCAGAGTGGTGCTTCCACCCAAGTTAAGGGAGAGAGCGCTAAATGAGCTACATGAAGGTCATCTGGGGGGAGTGAAGATGAAAAGCCTTGCTTAGACCTAACTAAGAGCTGCTTAGGATGCCAGAAGGTCCAAAATGCACCACCACATGCCCCTCTACACCCATGGGAGTGGCCCTCCTCTCCATGGCAATGGGTGCATATTGATTTCGCTGGTCCGTTCATGGACTCAATTTTCTTAATAGCAGTGGATGCTCATTCAAAGTGGCCTGAGGTGATAAAAATGTCTTCAACCACTACAGAGAAAACGATTGCAGTCCTACGGACCATATTTGCCAGAAACAGTTTGCCAGAGCAGATTTGCTCTGATAATGGACCACAGTTTGTGTCTGACGAGTTCCAAAAATTCATGAAAAGGAATGGGGTAAGGCATTACACATCCGCCCCGTATCATCCAGCCACAAATGGATTGGCTGAGAGGTTCGTACAAACCTTTAAGAAGGCGATAAAGGCCATGTGCGACGATGAAATTCCACTACAGCATAAGATGGACAATTTCTTATTAGCCGACTGAAACGCGACACATGCAGTTACCAATCAGACCCCGGCCATGATGTTCTTTAACCGAAGGTTGAGATCTCGTCTGGACTTGCTCAGACCAAATGTGCGAAGAAATGTTGAGGACAAACAATTCCAGCACATTAATGAGAAGCCGACAAGGAGCTTCAATGTAGGGCAACCAGTCTTGGCCCGTGACTATCGAACAGAGAAGTGGCAACCCGGAATGATATGTACAAGGCAGGGGCCATTAATGTACACAGTGGATGTCGGGGAGAACATTGTGAGACGCCACGTCGATCAGATCTTAGCGTCACAGGAACACGTCAATCCCATGTTTCGAGTACCTGGGGATGAACCCGACATACCGGTAGCATCTACTTCAGACCCAGTAGCAGTGGAACCCGATGAACTACCCGATGAAAAGGGGTCAGAATCGCCTCTGCACCAAGAACAAGAACCTCTGGAAAGGCGCTATCCCGAAAGGGTCAGGAAGCCGCCCCAAAGACTGAATCTACAAATGGACTTTTGTTGTTTAATGTACATGTTGAAATGTTAATTGTTATTTGAATATTAGGGGTATTACTAATCTAAAAGGGGAGGAATTGTAGTGTATGTGCCTTTAAGTCAGAACTACTTTTACAGCTCCTGTATACTGTAGTACCGGCAGTGACCACATCGGTATATAAGCTTTGCGCATGCCTCTGTACCCCCAGTCTAGAGACTACCCTCCTCCAGTAAAGACCTGTTATTTGTTAATGTACAGCATCCGTGTGATTATTTAATAATAGCATATCCACTGAACCACGGATCCAACAGACAGAAGACTGGAAACTATAGACCGGTTAGCCTAACATCTGTGGTAGGTAAAATTTTGGAGTCCATTATTAAGGAGACAGTAACAGGACATTTGGATAATCATAATTTAATAGGACAAAGTCAGCATGGTTTTATGAAGGGGAAGTCATGTTTGACAAATTTGCTGGCGTTCTTTGAGGAAGTAACATATAGGGTAGATAAAGGGGAACCAGTGGACGTAGTGTATTTAGACTTCCAAAAGGCATTTGACAAGGTGCCACACAAAAGATTATTGCTTAAGATAAAAAATCACGGGATTGGGGGTAATATTCTGGCATGGATAGAGGATTGGCAAACTAGCAGAAGGCAGAGAGTTGGGATAAATGGTTCATTCTCAGACTGGCAATCAGTAACTAGTGGTGTTCCGCAGGGGTCAGTGCTGGGTCCCCAACTCTTTACAATCTATATTAACGATTTGGAGGAGGGGACCGAGTGTAACATATCAAAGTTTGCAGATGATACTAAGATGGGAGGGAAAGTAGTGAGTGAGGAGGACATAAAAAACCTGCAAGGGGACATAGACAGGCTAAGTAAGTGGGCAGAGATTTGGCAGATGGAATACAATACTGGAAAGTGTGAGGTTATGCACTTTGGCAGGAAAAATTGTAGAGCAAGTTATTATCTTAATGGCAAGAAACTGGAAAGTACTGAAGTACAAAGGGATCTGGGGGTCCTGGTGCACGAAACTCAAAAGGTTAGTATGCATTTGCAACAAGTGATTAAGAAGGCCAATGGAATGTTGGCTTTCATTGCTAGGGGGATAGAATATAAAAATAGGGAGGTATTGCTTCAGTTGTACAAGGTATTGGTGAGACCGCACCTGGAATACTGCATACAGTTTTGGTGTTCATACTTAAGAAAATACATACTTGCTCTCGAGTCAGCCCAAAGAAGGTTCACTCGGTTAATCCCGGGGATGAGGGGATGGACATATGAGGAGAGGTTGAGTAGATTGGGACTCTACTCATTGGAGTTCAGAAGAATGAGAGGCGATCTTATTGAAACATATAAGATTGTGAAGGGGTTGGATCGGGTGGATGCGGGGAGGATGTTCCCGATGATGGGTGAAACTAGAACTAGGGGGCATAGTCTTAGAATAAGGGGCTGCTCTTTCAAAACTGAGATGAGGAGGAACTACTTCACTCAGAGGGTGGTAGGTCCATGGAATATGCTGCCCCAAAAAGCTGTAGAAGCTACATCATTACATAAATTTAAAACAGAAATAGACAGTTTCCTAGAAGTAAAGGGAATTAAGGGTTACGGGGAGCGGGCAGGAATTTGGACATGAGTCTAGGTTCGGATCGGACATGGCCCTGTGGGTAGCGGAGCGGGCCCAGGGGCCATGTAGCCTGATCCTGCTCCTATTTCGTGTGTCTAATTCTGTTAGATTCAGGAGATGGTTCTGTGATAGTAGATTGTTGGTTAGGATCAGATCAGCCATGATCTTATTGAATGGCGGAGCAGGCTCGAGGGGCCGATTGGCCTACTCCTGCTCCTATTTCTTATGTTCTTATGTTCTTATGTTGCTCAGACTGGTTTCAGAAGCCTACCCAGTCCCAATGGACTGTGGAGGGTCTAATCACACCATTATGGGTATAGTGGTAAGAATGCCGGTGATGGGCAAGACAGCTAAACCCGCCCCGGTATACAGGGTGGAGAATATTGGAGTCATTCAGGCGGGTGCGCACATTCGCTACAGAGGGGTCCCACCTTACATCATTCGATGGGAGCATGCAATGACGGGTACCGACCTCTAGGGGGGCCGGAGCCGGGGAGCACACATCTTCCTGTGTCCCCAGCACTTGAATGCCCATTCAAAACCACAGTGCGGGTTCAGAACTGCTGGCGCGAAGCCTATAAGTTGCACCATGGAGGCAATGGCACAAGGCGATGTGCCCCCGCAGGTGGCATATATAGGAGGTGGGACATACTGTGTCACCACTGCAGCGCCCCACTAACAACATGGACAGCACGGTTGGTGTCCAGTTAGTGACAGCAGCTTCTGTTTCAACCCCAGGGCAGAAGTTCAAGTGGCCCAAGAGCGAATCATCCCCATTCCTGAACCTTCCACTATTCACATCACTGTTAAAGAGAATTTCACCGATCAGAAGCGATTCATTGCACATTTTGGATATATCATACACCCTCTCCCTGAACACCTCACCAAGATATTAAAAGCCGTCGTTGTTTCACAGAAACATTTCTATACACTGGAGCAGGAGACTTTAGAGATAGGGGCAGACGTATTGGATATAGTGACCCCACCATGATGGGACCTGTTCACTAGTATAGAAGTCCCTTCTTGGATTAGGATAGCCTCCCACATTCTTGTAGTGTGCCAGGTTATCATTGTAGTTTATTTACTGTTTGTACACTGTAAAAGGGTCAAACATTCGCAGAAGCATGAGAACAGAGGGGAATGGAGGGAGCATTATGTGCGGGTAGAAGAAGAGACACCCGTTTAGATTTTTGCTGCTCTGTATAAAGTTAAAGTTTTCCCTCCCTCCTCTGTATTATTTGGTATGTATTCATGTGCATTTGATTTTTTTGTGTGTGTACTTTATTTTTATTCTTGAAGTTTATTAGATGTGTTGTTATTATTAAAAGATAGTGTGTATGCACCAGGTGATGTAGGGGTATTAGGCCCCCCTCCACGCCTGGAAGTGAGTATGTCAAATTTCACATCTGAAGTATTGCCATCTATAGATGCTTAATGTACACTAGGTTTTTCTGAAATGGGAAATGCATGTGTCGTGTGGTCATAGATAGGTAAATACTGGGGATGGTTTGATTATGGAAAGTCAGAAAATTTTGCTCACCCAGAATTATGATGCTTCAAGCAAGTTACAGTATCATCAGGGGGGAGTGTAGGATTTGCAAAATTGATCTTTATATTATAGAGGGTCGAATGGCAGAAGAGGCCATGATTTTAAAGACTGTTTTAAAAGAAGCCTAGGGAAAAGGGGCATTCAAAATGGCCACCAGACCCCGTGACCAACTTATTGGGACACTTTAAAATGGTTCCTGCAGTCCTCAGACAGCTTTGTGGATTCAGCCCACAGTAAGTTCTGGAAGCCGTTTCTGAGAGAACGAAACCAGACACCCACATATACATATAGATTGGATGCAGATCCAGTCAAGATCGGCCTGTAGATAAAGGCCATCTAAATGTTTAACCAGACAAAAGGGAACAGTTTCATATTCATGAGAAGAGCATCAAGGGCCCATTAAGGACATCACCAGGACATTAAAAACAATGAAGGTCATTCCAGACCAGAGATGGGCCATTACCGGCCATCCAAGAACAGTTTAAAATATAATAACTACCCCGTTGTGCTCCCAGCCCGCCAAAATTAAAACAAAAGACTAACCTGATTTGGTGCGAGATAAGGGCTTCTGATAAGAAGTATATCTGGGAACCCAGGGGTAGAAAGAAGGAAGCGGCCATCATAGAAAGAAAAGACGGCCATCGTGGAGAGCGGTCCTTGTGGTGCTACCATCGTATCGGTGGCATCATTGCCAGATGAAGGAGAAGAAGACGGTTCGAGCCGGCGTCCCGCCCCGGGGTAAAACATTGGGAGATCATCGACCAACCCCGGGCCGTTGACGAAACAGGAGGCCATCGACCCACTCCGGCTCGGGAGAAGAGACAATTAAAACTGACAGAAGAAATGATGGGGGCCAGCCCAAGGCTCCTCTGACCGGGGTCGAGCAAACGATCCCCGACCCCGCCGACATCCAGGCCAGCCGGTGTCCAGCCGTCCCCGACCCCCACCTCAGGAGAGAGGTGTGGCGCAGTTCGCTGGGGCTCCACCAATCACGTGGAGACGGGACGCCTGAAAGGATGAAATGCCGACCTGTTTCAAACCCTTACACTTCCTAGTTGGATTGGTGAGCATGTTTCTGGCCCTTCATAATCAGATCTAGATAGGTTTAAGGGGGTGGACATTTAAGGGTATAATTAACATGAATTGTTGTCCCTCAATGTTCCGTGTGTTTTCCCCATTTCATGATGATCTTTGTAGAGTATAATATGCCTGTATTTGCCTTAGTTAGTACTGTGTCATTATGATTTGTTTGTGTTTTCCCCTCCCATGTACCCTCTTGTTTGCTTGCATTTTGATTTGTTTCAAACCCTTACACTGTTAACTCCTCGCAGTCATTGAGGAGGATCTACCCCTCCCGTGGGGGATCAAGGTTCACTGCTTTAGGAGACTAAACACGCCGGTCAGTCTATCACTTTCTCAGTAATACACAAAGTCAGAAAATGTAAAATAAGTAAAGTTTTATTAAGGTAATCCGGTACCTGGACTCACTCTGAGAAACCCTTTGTGTCTGCACACAAGTATGCCTCCCCAAGAGTGAGCCCCGAGACCCACGGAGCTACAACATTTATACATTTTCGTACACTGCAAGTCATGGGAAAACAGGAAACTAGACGATCACGCGTTCCGTGAGTCACTTGTTTTTTACAAAGTTTTGCTTGAGTTTCACATTGCTACACCAGCTATCTTATGTCAAGCTTATTTCGATTCCTCCTACATTGTTCAGTTCTTTTTTATCTGCAGGATGCGCCTTGAGTGTGGTTAGGGAGTAGAACATTCTGCTCCTTCTGTTCCTTCTTATCTACTCCTACTGAATTTCAATAGCCTTGCATCAGTTTTTTCAACATTTAAACTTTTAACCCATGTCAACTAGTCCATCATGCCTTGCAAGGCATTTGTACGGCAGTATGTGATTAATTTAACTTATCATTCCCTCCTTTTATCATTACATGATAACCTTAACTTTGCTCTCTACATACTGGATAGGGTAATTTTCCTCCATGTTCCAATTTATCCGCCAGGCCGTCTGCAAACCTGCACCACCATGGCTTGGGTGTCAATTGTTTCATACATACATTACATATCCAATGATTACATTTTACATCATTTATAGTTTCCTCCAAACATATACAGCATATATGGTTGTTCGAGTCAGTTGCCATATTTCAATTGGGAGTTAAATTTGGTAAATATGGGTATCCAGTATGATTGCACACCCACATAGTCCCTTCAAGTGCTGTTAGAGAACACTGGTATGATCGTCTGGCTAGGTTCTCTAGGTTCCATTCCGAAGTTTGTAGACATTTAGTAGTTCCTTTCGATTTATCATGGGGTTTGGTAGGCCACATAGTTTCATTGTGTTGTCCCTCTTTCTTTCCATTTATGGAGATGATGGTGTCACAAAATGTGGGGAAAAGCACCCCTATCTCCACTTCACCAATTTTTGATTCTACACACCATTCGAAATGCGGTACGATTGTTACATTTCTTGCAGTTATCGGCTCCGGTGCAATGTTCTTTGGACCAGGGTCGTATTCTGTGCCTTGTCAAGTTGCACCTTTTATCAGCAGCATATGTAAGTTTGGCTTGTTTATGCATTAAGTCGCATATCAGACAGTCATCAGATGTGACTGCCATCAATGGAAAACCTCCCGCCGTTCCTACTGGCCTTGGAGTGCATAATTTTGATTTATTCTTCCATGGGTGGTTTTCGGTATTTTGTGCCTTTTTGTAGAGAGATTGTATCCTCTCGAGCCACTTCTGGTATAGATTTTCTCCTTGAGATGCCAGGAGTTTCCTTCCTCCTCTTTTTATGAGGGCACCATTTATATTTATTAGTGCTGATAACTGTACTCGATTCTGACCATGACAGCACTCATTTACGTGGGTTTGATCATAAACGTATACATCCTTATGGGACCAATTTCTTCCGGGATCATACATATTCTGCCATCCTGGGAAATTATAAGAATTTTTCCATCTTGGTTTATGTACAGTGATGTTACATCGGCTATCATACTGGCCTTCGTGGTTTCCAGTTCTATTTAAAGAGTGTTCGGTAAAATTACATAGACACCAGTGTGTTCCGGGTACATTTACACACATCTGGCCTGTAAAATTTGAGTGATGTGATAACATCACCTGAAAGGGATCAAGTGGGCATATAGTTGTATTTTTACATTCGTTCACATCAGCACAATTTTTATCCATTCCTGGTACGTTAGCTCTATACCCTTCTCTGCACTCATACTTTGCTTGGTTGTATCCCCTTTTCTGAGTGTTATCTATCGGGCTAGCTGTTGTGCTGATGGTTGACTGTTCGTCAGTTATGGTACACCATGTGCACCCCGTGGGAAGTCTCTGAGTACAGGTGCACACTGTAGTCTGTCCTTGTTTACAATACATTGCTGATGCCTTAATTTCATCATTGTCGGCAGAGTCATTCGTGCAGTTTCCTCGGTTAATATTGGAACTGTCACGACATTCCCATCCGCAAGAAAATTCAGTGCACCCATGCTGTTTGGAACAGCGATCGATGCATTGTCCCTCTGTCACTGTTGAGGTTATGCCCATTATGACAAGTGCGGTAATGATAACTTGCAGTGCGAAGCGTGAATCCATTTTGTCTTTCCTTCGACCTTCACTGCGGTATGCGTGGTTAACAGTACTTGATAGGGTCCCTTCCACCTGGGTTCTAATCCTTTCCGGTAGACGTTCTTTACGAGGACATAATCACCCGGTTTGAGTCGATGACAGGCATCCTCTGGTGTTGGTTTAAAGCAGAGGTTAGTGACATACAATAAGACATCATCTGATTGCCCATTACATGAATATCTATTTGCCTGTCGTCTTGCATGGGAGCCGAGAACGGGGTTCTTAAAGGTCTTCCGAAGATAATTTCTGCTGGTGATAATCCTGTCTTTCGGGCAGGATTGGTCCTCATAGCATATAATGCGATTGGTAATACTTCTGGCCATTTCAATTTGGTTTCTACACAGAGTTTGGCCAATTTTAGTTTTAGGGCTCCATTAGCCCTTTCCGCCAGTCCTGCTGACTGTGGATGGAGTGGGCAATGTAAATGTTGTCTAATATTGAGAACATTGCAAAGTTCAGCATTAATTTCTGCAACAAAGTTTGGTCCGTTGTCAGAACTCAATTGTATTGGCACTCTGAACCTTGGCACGATATCCTTTAGTATTATTTTGCACACAGTCTTTGCGGTACTGTTCCTTGTTGGAAAGGCTTCTATCCATTTACTAAATACATCAATAATAACTAGTACATATTTATATCCGTAAGCTGATTCTAATTGTACAAAATCTAACTGTAATATTTGAAAAGGACCGTCTGGGATAGGAGTTGTTGCTATTATGGTTGGTTTGGCTTTTCCCGGGTTGTGTTGCTGGCATATCAGACAGTGATCAATTGTCCGCTGTGCCACCTTTCCCCAATTTGGGTTGTACCAAGAATTTTCCAATTGTTTTACCACAGGGTATTTTCCTCCGTGGAATAGTGTGTGACACGTATGCACTATCCAGGGGAGTATAGAATTTGGAGCAACTATCCTTCCCTTCGGGTCTGCATATAGTTGTGTCAAAGGATCCTTTTTACACTTTTCTTTTATCCACTTTTGTTTTTCATTTTCAGGAGCGTCCTCCTGGTGCTTTTGTACATCTTCCAACGATGGTGCATAAGAAGGATACTTCCCTCCCTCCTTTTGTTCCAACTGGGGCATTTGTTTTTGGTCCGTATACATAGCGGCATATTTTGCTGCTTCGTCTGCCATTCTATTCCCCTCGGCAACCTGTGTATGTAACCGTGTGTGTGCCTGGCATTTTACTATGGCTAATTCCCTGGGTAGTAATACTGCCTGTGTGGCAAAACCACTAAGAGACTCTTACAGTGACTTTACATAATTGTCTGTAACCAATGTTATTACCTCTAGCATTAATTGTCTGTAACCAATGTTATTACCTTTCAAGTTGGCTCTGGTTAAACAGAGCTAGATCGACAACATTGCGATCTGACGCGATGACGTCATCACGTGGGTCACGTGACGTCCCCTTCGGTGGGAAACGTGATGATGTCATGCCGTCAGAGGTAGAGGGTGGGGCCAGCCAGTCCTCGTGTGGATTGAAAGAGAAAAGACCTGTTTTGAGCTTCTCCTGTAGTTTCTTGTTTTGTAAAGTTCTTAGACGATAAATTCAGTTGGTTAACTTCCAGTAAGTTATAGATTCTTTGTTAGGAGTGCAGAGACTCCTACATTGGTGACCCCGATTCCTTGCGATCGTTTTTCGCGGTGAACGCCGAACACAGGTCAGTGATGGAGGCTAATGCAGTGGCCTTGAAGCTCCCCCAATTCTGGGAACAACAGGCAGCCTCTTGGTTTGTGCAAGCCAAGGCGCAATTTGAGCTCCGCAACATCGTTCAGGATCAGACGAGATATCTCCACGTGGTCTCCGCCCTCGAGAGCTCGACGGCGTCGAGAATCATCAGCCTGCTGGAGAGTCCTCCGACTGCTGACAAGTATGTCGCCATCAAGACACGATTGCTGCAGGTATTTGGTCTCACCAAAGCGGAGCGCGCTTGCCGTTTACTGGCTCTACCAGGGTTAGGAGACTCCAAACCCTCGGAAATGATGAGTCATATGCTGACTCTCCTGGGGTCCGAGCCCCAGTGCTTTCTGTTTCGCGAACTGTTCCTTACTCAACTTCCTGAGCAAGTGCAGGCGGCCCTCGCCCGAGCAGAAACCGACTGCGTCGCGCTCACCGAAGAGGCGGATAAGATTTACGTGGTCTGGCAACAATACTGCGCCCTCGCGCAATGTTCCGCCACGAAGAGCCCGGCCCCGGCTCCGGCAAAGGTGCCTCCGACGACCGGGTTCTGCTACTACCACGCCCGTTTTGGCCCGCAGGCCCGCTGCTGCCGCTCGCCGTGCAGTTTCGTTACCAGACCGTCGAACAGACCGCCGTGAGTCAAGCACGCCGGTCCCGGTACTTCCCCCGTGGCCGCGATGGCGATCGGTGCTTCCGGGAATCTCACCTACGTAACCGACTCCATCTCCGGCCGTCGTTTTCTATGCGACACAGGGGCGCAATGCAGCATACTGCCCGCCTCAGTCATAGACCTTTGCTCCGGCAGCCGTGGTCCCCCTATGCAAGCGGCCAATGGGAGTTCGATCCGCACTTACGGGAAGCGCCTCGTCCGAGTATGTTTCGGTGGACAGTTTTTCAGCTGGAATTTCATCACCGCTCAAATCTCACAGGCCCTGTTGGGTGCTGACTTTTTAGGCGCCAATGGCCTGTTGGTGGACGTGAAAAATTGACGCCTCGTTCGCGCCGCCACGCTCGACGATATTTCGGGGGCGCACAGCACGGCTGTGTCACACACGATTTCATGTGCGCGGCCGCAGCCCGACGATTTCGCCCGTCTCCTCGAGGATTTCCCCGAGCTGACGAAGCCCAACTTTTTGGCTCCGACCATCAAGCATAGGGTGGAGCACCATATTTCGACTACCGGCTCGCCCGTTTACGCCAGGGCGCGACGTTTAGTGCCCAGCAAGCTAGTGGCAGCAAAGGTGGAGTTCGCCGTGATGGAAAAAATGGGGATCATCCGTCGGTCCAGTAGCCCCTGGTCCTCCCCTCTCCACATCGTCCCCAAGCCCGGTGGGGGATGGCGGTCCTGTGGGGATTATCGCCGCCTCAATGACATAACGACGCCCGACCGCTACCCCATTCCCCATATACAGGACTTCTCAGCACATCTGGCGGGGACGTCCATCTTCTCCAAAATCGACCTCGCCCGTGGTTACCGGCAGGTGCCGGTGCACCCTCAGGATGTCGAAAAGACAGCGGTAATTACCCACTTTGGACTCTTTGAATTCCTGCAAATGCCCTTTGGGCTTAAGAACATGGCACAGGCGTTTCAGCGCCTCATGGATTCATCCTGCGGGACCTTGACATTCTGTTTGTTTATTTGGACGATATTCTGGTTGCCAGCACCTCCAAGGAGGAACACCTCGAGCACCTTCGGGTCCTTTTCAGACGGCTTCAGCAGCACGGCCTCATCGTTAACTCGGACAAATGCCGTTTCGGCCTATCGCAACTGGATTTCCTGGGCCACCGCATAACCCCCACGGGGGCAACGCCACTTCGGGTCAAGGTGAAAGCAATTGCGGTGATCCCGAAACCGAAATCCGTGAAAGCTTTACAGGAGTTCCTGGGGATGGTTAACTTCTATCATCGTTTCATCCCCAGGGCTGCACAGCTCATGCGTCCTCTATATGAGGCCCTCAGAGGCTCGACGGGAAAGGACCCTGTGGTATGGTCACAGGACATGGATCGTGCTTTCGAGGAGACGAAAGCCGCACTCGCCAATGCGACCATGTTAGCACACCCCCTGCCGGGAGCCACCATCGCTCTCACGATGGATGCGTCAGACTACGCGGTGGGGGCCGTCCAGGAGCAGTGGGTCGACGGCGCGTGGCAACCCCTGGCCTTTCTTAGCCGCCAGCTACAACGGCATGAACAGTACTTTTGATCGAGAGCTGTTGGCTTTGTTTTTGGCCATCCGCCATTTCCGTTTCCTCCTCGAAGGACGACGCTTCATCGCGTTTGTCGACCACCAGCCATTGCTGTTCACAATGGCCAAGTCTGCGGAACCATGGTCGGCTCGGCAGCAACGGCAGCTGACGTACATATCGGAGTTCACCACCGACATCCGACATGTGGCCGGTAAGGACAACGTCGTCGCCGATTGCCTATCCTGCGCCGCTGTCCAGGCCGTCCAATTGGGCATTGACTACGCACAGATGGCGGTTGACCAAGCGGACGACCCGGAGACCCAGGGTTTTCGTTCGGTTCCAAACAGCCTCCAGCCGAGGGATGTGCCTTTCCATTCCGCAGGTACCACTCTGCTCTGCGACGTTTCGCTGGGTGCACCCCGTCCGATCGTCCCGTCTAAATGGCATCGTACGATTTTCGATGCCTTACACGGCCTATCGCACCCTGGAGTGCGGGCATTGCAAAAACTGCTGGTCTCCAAATTCGTATGGAGGGGAATACGCAAAGACGTCAGGGACTAGGCGAACACTTGTGTTGTTTGCCAATGGTCCAAGGTGCAGCGCCATGTCAGAGCCCCGCTCGCCACCTTCGAGGTCCCGGAACGGCGATTTGATCATATTCACATCGACTTAGTGGGACCACTCCCACCTTCCCGGGGCTTTACGTACCTTTTGACGATGGTGGATCGCACCACGAGGTGGCCGGAGGCAGTTCCCCTGACGTCCACCACATCTGCGGACGTTGCTCGAGCTTTCGTTTCATCCTGGGTAGCCCGTTTTGGTGTCCCTGCGGATATTTCGTTGGATCGGGGGCCGCAATTTTCGTCCGAACTGTGGAACGAGGTGATTTCCGTGTTGGGCGTTAAACTCCACCGCATTACGGCCTATCACCCACAAGCGAACGGCTTGTGTGAACGGTTCCACCGCTCCTTGAAGGCGTCGCTCAGGGCCAACCTGCTGGATGCATCCTGGGTCGACAAACTACCGTGGGTGATGTTAGGACTCCGCACGGTGCCGAAGGAAGATCTCCAGTCGGCGGCGGCGGAGATGGTTTACGGGCAACCGCTTCGAGTCCCAGGTGAATTCCTGCCGTTACCTACGCGACCATGGTGCGCGGCCACACAAAAAGAGACCCTCCGGGATGCAGCCCGCTGTTTCCGCCCAGTTCCGACCTCACGGCACGGTTTGCTTTCATCCAACGTCCCGGGGGAGTTGTCGAAAGCCAAGTTCGTGTTTGTGCGCCAGGACGGCCATCGTACCCCGCTCGCACCGCCGTATGCCGGACCCTTCAAGGTTTTGCAGACAGGGGACAAGAGTTTCGTGATTGACATCGGGGGCAAACTGGATCACATCTCTGTCGATCGCCTCAAGCCTGCGCACCTGGACCTTGAACGACCGATCGAGCTGGCGCAGCCTCCGCGCCGCGGCCAGCCGCCGGCCGCTACCACACCTGACAACGCCGTGCTGCCGACCAGTTCGCCGCCTGCTCAGCGTTTTCCCCTCCGGGAATTTCGGAGTCGGTCCAACAGACTTGTCCAACCTCCTCAGCGATTGACTCTTTTTGTTAAAGACAATTCTGGGGGGGCGTATGTGGCAAAACCACTAAGAGACTCTTACAGTGACTTACATAATTGTCTGTAACCAATGTTATTACCTCTAGCATTAATTGTCTGTAATCAATGTTATTACCTTTCAAGTTGGCTCTGGTTAAACAGAGCTAGATCGAGAACATCGCGATCTGACGCGATGACGTCATCACGTGGGTCACGTGACGCCCCCTTCGGCGGGAAACGTGATGACGTCATGACGTCAGAGGTAGAGGGCGGGGCCAGCCAGTCCTCGTGTGGATTGAAAGAGAAAAGACCTGTTTTGAGCTTCTCCTGTAGTTTCTTGTTTTGTAAAGTTCTTAGACAATAAATTCAGTTTGTTAACTTCCAGTAAGTTATAGATTCTTTGTTAGGAGTGCAGAGACCCCTACACCTGCGTCAATCTTTCTACCTGTACTTGGTTCGATATGGGAGTCCCGGATGTGGTCAGAAAACCCCTTCTTTTCCATATTATTCCGAAATCATGTGCTACTCCGAAGGCATATCTCGAGTCCGTATAAATATTTACTTTCATCCCTTCTGATAATTCGCATGCTCTTGCTAGTGCGTGTAATTCTGCTTTCTGTGCTGACCAATGATTTGGAAGTTTACCTGATTCTACCACATTTGGTGATTCTATAATTGCATATCCTATCTGTCCTTCACCTGTATTTGATCTAGAGGCTGATCCGTCCACAAAGTATTCATGGTCTGGGGTATTCAAAGGCACGTCCTTTAAATCAGATCTGATTATTGTTTGGGTCTCAATTTTTGTTACACAGTCATGTATTGGTTCACCTACATGTTCTATGGATAGTTGTAAGAATTTGGCTGGGTTTATGTTTTTAGCAAAGTTGAAGGTCAACAAGGGATTCTGTATTAACTTAATCTCATATCTACTTATCCTTGCCGACATCATGTGCTGTGTGGATAATTTGTTCAGTAATGATTGTAAGGCATGACTGCTATAGATCTCCACCTTTGAGTGTAAGGTAATATTTTCTGCTGAGGTCACTGCATGGTAGGCTGAAGCTATGTCCTGTAGACATCTAGGGAGGGCTCTCTCTACTGGGTCTAGGCGAGTGGAGAAGTAAGCCACCGGTCTCTGCCTGTCTCTATGTCCCTGAGTTAGGACTGAATGTGAGCATCCATCGGTAGTAGTCACATACAACCTAAATGGTCTATCATACATTGGTCTTCCTAAGGGCGGGGCCTCTCTTAAGGCTTGTTTTAAAGAATTAAACGTATTTCTTTGTGCTTCTGATAGAACAAACGGTTCTCTAACCTGTGATCCTATTAGTATAGTTAGGGGCTTTGTATGTTTAGTGATTTCTGGTATCCATTGCCTGCAGAAATTTATGAATCCTAAAAATGCTCGTATCCCTCTTTTAGTGGTAGGTTCTGGATATTGGGATATTGTTTGGGTCCTTTCTGAGAGCAGGACTTTTTCATCTGGTGTCAGAATGTGCCCTAAATACGTGACACGCTTTTTGCAAAATTGAATCTTTGTTTTTGATACTACATACCCTTCCCTTGACAAATGGTTCAAAATGAATTTTGTATCCATTTGACAATCCGTCTCTGTGGGTGATGCAATAAGCAAGTCGTCCACGTATTGTACAAGAGTTGAACCTCCCGGTAGTTGCAAAGGGGCCAAACATTTGTGCAGTTTCCTTGAAAAGACGGTCGGAGAATCAACAAAACCTTGTGGTAATCGTGTCCAAGTATACTGTCGGCCGTCAAAAGAGATGGCGAACAAGTACTGTGAATCCACATGGATTGGAATCGTGTAAAAAGCATTTTTTAGATCAATAACCGTATATCTTTCAACCTTCGGGGGAATAGAAGCCATAATAGTGGATGGGTCCGGGACTAATGGAAACATTGGAACAACTACTTCATTTACGGCCCTTAAATCATGTACTAATCTCCAATCATTATTTTGCTTAGGAACTAGAAATATAGGTGTGTTGCACGGGGAGGAGGTGGGTACTAAAATTCCTTGTTGTAAATAATCCTTCAGCATTGGTCTAATGCCATCTCTAGTCTGCAGTTTCATCGGGTACTGTGGAATGGCTGGCAATCGAGTCCCTGGTTTTAAATGGACTCTGTATGATTCAGCGTTTTTAGCGAATCCTTCTTGGTTAGGATGTATTGCCCATACAGCAGGATCTATTCCCTCTGTCAGGTTATTATTAACCCCCTCTTCCATTTTTAAGGGAACCGTGGATCGATCCGGGTGACGAGAGAGGATCGATGCAAGGAGTAGGGGCCAATCGCATAACCAAGCGAAAGTGTGCTCATCTAGCCGGTGAAATCCTGGTTCAGCATCGATTGGTAGTTTTGACAGAACTCTTTGAACCATAGGCCCGAGATCTTTGGCCGAAAAACCTAGGTTGACATGCAGTGTGATATGGGGGGCCCTATTACAACCTTGTTGGTAAAGATTCGTATCTCCTGATGCTAGCTGAACCCAGGCGGCAGTTCCTTCCCTTCCCGCAAATGATCCCCAGACTTCAAGAGTATGCTGTGTCCCAATAAAAGGTTTGAAAAAATCTTCCAGAACCTGATCCTTCCCAGTTTTATCATATGCTAGCGTACAATGTAAAGGTGATCTCGGGTTTATTTGTTCCGTAAAAACTTGTGACTGATTAGTTTTACAGCACAGTGATCCAAGGGACAGGACAAGCTTTTCTTTCTCATCCTCTCCTAAGTCCAAAGCCCACCATTGCGGAGAATACCTTTCCGCCTGGGAAAGCATAAGACTCCTTTCCTCCTTTGTGGATTCAGCCGCTCTGGAAGCCGTTTCTGAGAGAACGAAACCAGACACCCACATATACATATAGATTGGATGCAGATCCAGTCAAGATCGGCCTGTAGATAAAGGCCATCTAAATATTTAACCAGACAAAAGGGAACAGTTTCATATTCATGAGAAGAGCATCAAGGACCCGTTAAGGACATCACCAGGACATTAAAAACAATGAAGGTCATTCCAGACCAGAGATGGGCCATTACCGGCCATCCAAGAACAGTTTAAAATATAATAACTACCCCGTTGTGCTCCCAGCCCACCAAAATTAAAACAAAAGACTAACCTGATTTGGTGCGAGATAAGGGCTTCTGATGAGAAGTACATCTGGGAACCCAGGGGTAGATAGAAGGAAGCGGCCATCATAGAAAGAAAAGACAGCCATCGTGGAGAGCGGTCCTCATGGTGCTACCATCGTATCGGTGGCATCATCGCTAGATGAAAGAGAAGAAGACAGTTCGAGCCGGCATCCCGCCCCGGGGTAAAACATCAGGAGATCATCGAGCAACCCCGGGCCGTTGACGAAACAGGAGGCCATCGACCCACTCCGGCTCGGGAGAAGAGACAATTAAAACCGACAGAAGAAATGATGGGGGCCAGCCCAAGGCTCCTCTGACCGGGGTCGAGCAAACGATCCCCGACCCCGCCGACATCCAGACCAGCCGGTGTCCAGCCGTCCCCGACCCCCACCTCAGGAGAGAGGTGTGGCGCAGTTCGCTGGGGCTCCACCAACCACGTGGAGACGGGACGCCTGAAAGGATGAAACGCCGACCTGTTTCAAACCCTTACACTTCCTAGTTGGATTGGTGAGCATGTTTCTGGCCCTTCATAATCAGATCTAGATAGGTTTAAGGGGGTGGACATTTAAGGGTATAATTAGCATGAATTGTTGTCCCTCAATGTTCCGTGTGTTTTCCCCATTTCATGATGATCTTTGTAGAGTATAATATGCCTGTATTTGCCTTAGTTAGTACTGTGTCATTATGATTTGTTTGTGTTTTCCCCTCCCATGTACCCTCTTATTTGCTTGCATTTTGATTTGTTTTACATTATGCAATAAAATTCCATTTGGTTTCATCAAACTTGGTCTATAAGAGTTTTCCCTACATTGTAGTTCCTGCCCCAAAACCAGAGTACAGAATCTAAGGGGCGAGTGGGTCGAACCACTCACTGTTTTACTGTGCAAGAGAGAGAGGCCTCTAGAGAGAGAAACCTCTGCGATCTAAAACCCCTTACAGATCGGTCACAAAGCTATCAAAAGTCTCATTTTGCTGCTGTGTCCGTGAACGGAACACGTACCTCTCATAGGTCTCCTTCTTTTTGGGAGAACAATGTGTATCAAACTTCTTTAGCACATCGTCCATTTTTTCTCTGTCCTCCGCTTGATCAAATACAAACGCATTAAATACTTCTATCGCCTGCGGGCCTGCAACCATGAGCAGTAACGCTATTTTCCTTGCGTCTGGCATCGTACCGAACCCGATGGCAGCAATATAGAGTTCGAATTATTGTTTGAAAGTCTACCAATTGCAGTCGACATTCCCCGTGAGTTTCAAACCCTCCGGTGGCTTCAAATTCTCCATGTCGTGTTTCACAATATTCAGCAGATATTACCAATCCTGGTAGCATGTTATATTCATAAATAGACGTTTTCATTATGAACAGCTAGCTTGAGCTAGTCATTTATTCAGCCATGTGGACTAGTGTACAGGCATCCATCTTGACTACTGCCTTGTGGGTAGCTCACTCTTAAACATACAGCTCCACCTAGTGTATCATTCTAGAATGACATGTTACTGATCATTACAATGCTGAAAAGAATGGGCTCCAAACTCATAGGCCTAGAAATTCAGTCTGGCCACTTTTGGGGCGGTAAAGTCGGGCGGTCGCTAAAGTTGGCGCCCGCCGGAAAGTGTAGGCCACTTCGCCGAAATTCAGTAGATTTGGCCAAGAGTTTGGGCGAGCGCTGAAACTGGCGTTGCACTGCTATCTTCAGGCGCTAAGCCGGCGATGCGGACTGATAACGCCGAGGCCGGGCGCAGCGCAGGTGCGGTCATGTTGTGATTGACAGCAGACACCCTGACGCCGGCCAGCTCTGAAAGGGGGAAGGGTCGACTTTGACTGCTGCCACGCCCTGCATAGTGGAGCCCTGCAGCTAGGCCTCAACACTGCTGGTGGACCCAAATAGCACCTGAAGCCATGGAGAAGGCCCGTGAACGAGCGCAGCGCTTCTCAGAGCATGCTTTGAGGGTGCTGGTTAATGGTGTGGAAAAGAAAAGAGAGATCTTGTGCCCGGACAGTGGCAAGAAGGCTCCCAGGAGGCAGTACAGGAGAGCCTGGAAGAAAATCGCCCACAGGGTGTCATCTACCAGCGATGTCCCCAGGAGTGTGGACCAATGCCGCAAGAAGTACAACGACCTCACTCGGATGGTGAAGGTGAGTACCCTTTCCAGTGTCCTCCTCATCCTTGCATGTGCACCTCACATTATGGGCAAAGGGACCTCAAAGGCCTAATGGGCAGCCCTCCTCCCGCAGCTATGGCACTGGCATGATCATCAATAGCACTTTCTGCACTTAACACACTGGCCAAGCTATTCGACCATGGGAGGCAGTGCACACAGCAACAGGGTACCACACTGCACTTAGAGGCCGTCCTTTCTCTTGCAGGCCAAGCTGGCGTGGAATTTGAGGAGCCAGTCTGCCACCGGGGGAGGCCGTCCCCAGTACCAGGTGCTCAGTGAGCTGGAGGAGAGCATGGCTCGACTCATGCGTGGCCGGGTGACTGGCCCTGTTGCCATTGGAGATGCGGACCCTGTACTGGGACCCACTGGTAAGGACATGACCGGTTGGACCTCTCTTGTTGCCCCTGCGCTTCAGATCTACATCCTTTCCCACTGTCCGACCAATGCGCATAATGCCACCACTCATGCCTCCCTTGCTGATGCCCTGTCCTCACTCTAAAGCTACTCTTGTGCCTTCCTGCTTTCAGCTGGTGAGGAGGAGGTGGTCCCTGAAGCTCAGAGTGCCAGGCCCTTGGAGGAGGAGGACGACGAGGACCAGGAGGAAGGCGGCACATCGGGGGAACCCTCATCCGCGCCAGGGGATGGCAATGGAGGGGAGACGTCTGGCCCGGAGGAGAGACAGGGGGAAGTGTTGCAGGGGGGTGTAGCTCCTGGGCCCAGTGGGGTCGAGGCACGCGGGAAGGGTCGGGCAGCACGGCGGCCTTCTCCCCAGAGGGGGGAAGTGTTGCAGGGGAGGGCAGTTCCTGGGCCCAGTGGGGTCGAGGCACGCGGGAAGGGTCGGGCAGCTCGGCGGCCTTCTCCCCAGAGGGAGAGTCCGCCCTCCAGTCCGGAGACGGTCCTCGCCCAGGAGGTGCGCCTCCTTGATGAGATGTCCGCGGCGTCGGAGCGGCGCCACAAGGAGTTCATGGGGGTTGTGGGACAGTTGCCTCAGGCCATTGAGTCCCTGGCTCATAGTGTGGTCGCTTTCGGGGAATCACAGGCCAGGGGGGTGGAGCAGCTCGCGGCAGCACACGACAGGGGTGTCCAGCAACTCGCGGCAGTGCAGGACAGGGGTGTCCAGCAACTCGCGGCAGCGCAGGACAGGGGTGTCCAGCAACTCGCGGCAGCGCAGGACGCGAGTCGCGAGTCCATGAGTGGTGCCGTCCAGACACTGGCAGATCTGATGCGGGCACATACCAGGGCAGTTCGGGCACTCACTTCTGCCACACTCGCTGTGGCACGGAAGCATCGCCAGGGCACCCGCCGCCCTGCTGCAGCACAGCGGTCTGGCCTCCACCAGATTGCTGCGCTTGCTGCACTGCCAGCCCGGCCGAGTGCCAGTGTCTCTGGCGAACAGCGCGCGCCTGGCATCAGCCAGCTTGCCCCCATTGGTGCAGCCGACACTGCCACTCCCCCAGCCAAGGTGCGACGAGCTGCTGCTGAGACTGATGCTGGGCAGCCACAGCTGCAGCAGTCAGCAGCCGGCCCCTCCCGGGCCGGGCCTCGTCTAGGCCGACCCCCAAGGGCATCTGCCGTCACGCATTGTGGCCCTCATGAGCCTTCCCCCAGCCTTGCCACACCCACAGGGCCCAGGTTGAGGCGGAGCAGCAGGTTGGACAGGGGCCGGAGAAGCCTGCATAAGGACTCGCCCTCTCGGCACACCCAGTAGAGTGTGGTGATAGCGGTTTTTTTTATATGGGGGTGTTTGTGTTCTGGGGGGGGCTTATTTTGGTAAGGCCGAAGATGAAGGCATTTTTTGTTTTTATGGGGGTGTTTGTGTTGTGGAGGGGGGGGCTTATTTTTGTAAGGCCGATGATGAAGGCCAATTGGATGGGCAAGTTTTGTTATTCCTCCCCAGGTTGTGGGAGTGACAGATGTTTTTGACTGTTTTTTGGGGGTCTCGTCTGTTTTTCTGTTTCATGTGGGAAGGGCCCTGAGTTTGTAAAATAAAACTTTTTATTTATTCAGCATGTCCAGGTGTCATGTTTCAAGTGGTTGTTGCGTTAACCGGCTGAGGGCTTGCGGAGTGGCTGCATTCAGGTGCATTCATTGCCACAGGCCATTCCCTGACAGGGGGCCTAGAAGTGTCGTTCAATAAGCCGCCGGCGGATGGCCCTTGGACCTTGTGGCTCCCTCCTGGGCTGGTACTCCTCCTCCTCCTCCTCTTCCTCCTCATGGTCCTCCTGCTCGTCCTCCTGAGGTGGTGGTGCAATGTCAGGTGGCAGTGCCTGAGTCCTGCGGATAGCCAGGTTGTGCAGCATGCAGGACACGACGACGAACTGGGAGACTCTATCCGGCGAATACTGTAGAGATCCGCCGGAACGATCCAGGCAGCGGAACCGTTGCTTGAGGACACCAATCGTTTGCTCTATGATGTTCCTTGAGGCTTGATGGCTTTCGTTGTATGCCTCCTCCGCTGGGGTCCTGGGCGCGCGGAGCGGGGTCATGAGCCATGTACACAAAGGGTAGCCCTTGTCCCCAATAAGCCATCCCCTTGGTGGAGGCTGTGCCTCGAACATGTCAGCCACAGTAGTCTGGCGCAGGATAAATGCATCGTGGCTGCTTCCTGGAAAGCGGGCATTGACAGCTAGGATGCGCTGCCTGTGGTCACACACCAGCTGTACATTGAGGGAATGGTAGCCCTTCCGGTTGCGGTAATCCTCGGCATTGTCGATAGGTGCCCGCATAGCCACATGCGTGCAGTCAATGGCGCCCTGCACCATGGGGAAGTCCGCGATCCTGCCAAATCCGACTGCACGCTGCTCCTGCCTCTCTAGGGTCATGGGGAAGGAGATGAATTGGTGTCTCCTCGCAAAAAGTGCATCGGTGACCTGCCGGATGCAGCGATGCGCGGCGAACTGGGAGATGTTCGCTATGTCCCCAGCAGCGGCTTGGAAGGAGCCGCTTGCATAAAAGTTCAGAGCCACCGTGACCTTCACTTCCACCAAGAGAGACGTCCTGCACATCAGCTGTGGACGCAGATCTCTGTGAAGCAGCTGGCAGATCTCTGCAACCACCTCCCTTCTGAAGCGCAGCCTCTTAACACAATGCGCCGCAGTCATGGTGAGATAGGACACCTGCTGCCGGTATTCCCTGAGTGGGTAAGGCCTACATTGCCGACGCCTGATGGCCCCTCTGCGTCTAGGCATGGCTGGCCCTCTCACACAGCGTCTGCGAGCCCTTCGCACATAATGCTGCAACTGAGGGTTGGAACCCCATACAGCCCCCATAATAAACTTGCAAACAGTGAAATCACAATGATTCAAATGTCAAAGCTCTGGCCAGAAGCCAAAAATACCTCTCCTATGTTGTCCCAAATAAGTAAGCTCTGTCCCTTGGTCTCTGTCCAGAAATCCAAAGCAGTAAAGTCATTGCAGCAAAATGGCTGGGCTTTATAGGTCAGTGTAAGTGCCCTTTAATTAGCGCTCCCCGAGGCCCACAGGGCCTCTGTTGCGTTCCACTTCACAGTTCTTAACAGCGCCACGCCCACATTGGGCGGGCGCCACTGAATTTCTGGTTTGGGGCGCACAAACAGCGTTGCACAACGAAATGACGTCATAAGCCGCGCGCGCAGCTGAGCGGGCGCCAACACTTTGCGCCGGCGCTAAATGTCTACTGAATTTGGGCGTAGGCGCAGATCGGCCTGCGCCCGGGCGCTAAGTGCCTAGCGCTGGAAATATACCCCTCTTATGGCGTTAACGGCTGGCGAACGCAACTGAATTTCTAGGCCATAGAATCATAGAATGGTTACAACACAGAAATAGGCCATTTGGCCCATTGAGCCCGTGCCAGCTCTCTGCAAGAGCACTTCAGCTAGTCCCCACTCCCCCGCCCTTTCCCCGAAGCCCTGTAATTTTTTTTCCTTCCGATACTTATCCAATTCCCTTTTGAAAGCTATGATTGAATCTGCCTCCACCGCCCTTTCAGGCAGTGCATTCCAGATCCTAACCACTCGCTGCGTAAAAAAGTTTTTCCTCATATCGCATTTGGTTCTTCTGCCAATCACCTTAAATCTGTGTCCTCTGGTTCTCGACCCTTCCGCCAATGAAAACATTTTCTCTCTATCAACTCTGACTAGACACCTCATGATTTTGAACACCTCTATCAAATCTCCTCTCAACCTTCTCTGCTCTAAGGAGAACAGCCCCAGCTTCTCCAGTCTATCCACATAACTGGAAGTCCCTCATCCCTGGAACCATTCTTGTAAGCCTTTTCTGCACCCTCTCTAAGGTCTTCACATCCTTCCTAAAGTGCAGTGTCCAGAATTGGACACAATACTCCAGTTGAGGCTGAACTAATGTTTTATAAAGGATCCTCAGAACTTCCTTGCTTTTGTACTTTATGCCTCTATTTATGAAGCCCAGGATCCCGTATGCTTTTTTAACTGCTTTCTCAACCTGTCCTGCCACCTTCAATGATTTGTGTACATATACCCCCAGGTCTCTCTGTTCATGTACACCCTTTAGAATTGTACCCATTAGTTTACTTCATCTGCCATGTGTCCACCCATTTCACCAGCCTATCTATGTCCTCTTGAAGTCTATTACTATCCTCCTCACTGTTCACTAGTGTTGTGTCATCTGCAAATTTTGAAAATGTACCCTGTACACCCAAGTCTAAGTCATTAATATCTATCAAGAAAAGCAGTGGTCCTAGTACTGACCCCTGGGGAACACCACTGTATACCTTCCTCCAGTCCGATAAACAACTATTCACCATTGTAGGGGGTTTTGCACAAGCGTGTTTGGATCAGTTAGCTTTGCCTCTGACTACCTTCCTTGAGCGGTTCGAATTGCTCGCCCCCTGGGTTCTAGACACCGGACTTAGGTACAGGCAGCGATACAGAGAAGTCTCGAGTAGACAGGTGGTTGGATGCAAACAAAACCAAGATTTTATTGAAGAGGAAAACCTGATACAATCTTATGGAAAATCATTGATGTACACTTCTACAGGCAAAAATTAAAAGACAGTCATAATAATACTACATTTATACAGGGAATGGGGAACACACGGCACATCGAGGGAAAACAACTATCTTAACAATCCCCTTATCCTTATCCCACCCCCTATACCTAACTAGGTTAATCTATGAGGGGTCAGAATTCATGCTCACCAATAAAAAGGGTTTGCTAGACTCAAAACAACGGTTGGGTTCGGGGTTCACTCTTGGTGCTCTCTGGTGCCTGCCATCACCATGTGGGCTCCGGGTGCTGCAAGGGCGTTGTCCAGGTTCGAGTACCCTGAAGTTACAGTCTCTGCTTGGGTACTTTACTTTGCAGGGATGATTCTTCGCCGATAGCTTGAGTTTGCATGAAGATACTCGCAGGCCGGCTGAGGCTGAAGGCCCGATAATTTGAAGCCTACCCTCAGTTGGCCTTCCCCGGGTGGTCTTCCTCCTCCTCCCCTCGTTGCGTCCCGCTTCGCCTGGCCTGAATTGCCCGTGTTCGCCCGACCCGGTGTCGGGGCGAGTCTAGATGGAGTTGGAGAGGGCATGGGCAAAGGCCAGGGGGTAAGCGCGGGATGGGGGAAAGGGCAGCAGCCACGAGGGCGAGGGGCCGAAGGACCAGGGAGCGGTGATACCAACAGCAGTCGAGCAGCTGTCTTCTTCTTCTTCGTCCAACAACTACCCCCACTTGCTACCTGGAGGCCTTCAATTATACCTTCATCGAAAAACCTTATCTGCCCGCCAAATCAGGTTAGTTCTTTGTTTTATTTTTGGCGGGCTAGTTAAAATAATGGTAGCAATCTATACTGACGGGTTTTTAGATGGCCGGTAATTGCTTCTACCGGCCCGATAATGGACTCGCATTGTCCTGAAAGTCCTTGATGGGCTTGTCCAGCCTCAATGGATGTGTTTAATCTGTTTCTGATTATGTATGCAGACTGTTTGATGGCTTTAACTGTAGGCCTCATTGAATTCAGATCTGCCTCTGATTCGGCCTACTACATAATTCAGTTTGTCTGGGTCCCAAATCACAAAGTGCTGTTCACAGGAAACCTGCAGCCTTAGTTTCGATTTACCTCAAACAGCCTCGGTTGCAGGATCCATTTTGGAGACCTGCAGGCTTTCTGCCACGAGGCACGGATGCCATTTTGGGCACCCTTTTTAATTTCAAAGAAATGTCCACGCAGGGTCCCTTTTATCGATAATAACCTTCGGGGAAATGCACAAATTTTGTGAATCTTACACTCCCCCCTGTGATACTAAAACTTGCTTGAAGTATCATATTTTTCCAAAGTGAGCAAAATTTTTCTGACCCTCCATAGACAGCCTTCCCCTGTAATTATCTATCTAATATACCCACGACACATTCACTTCCCATTCCGCGAAAATGTAGTGTACATCAGCATAAAGAGTAAAATTACAGGCTTTACACACACATCCAAAAATGGAGGGGCCCTACACCCCTGCACCACTTGGTACGCATATCTTTATTAAACCGCGTCACAAAAGAAAACAACAAAAGAAAAACCTTTAATTGAAAATAGCAAACACAAAGAAACCACAATTCTTTAGTCGAAATACAGGGAAAAACTTAAACCGGCGCATCTTCCTCCACCTTTACATAATGTTCTTTCCAAAAGCCCTGATTTCGGAATTCTGACCACCGACCTTTTCCCTTACACTGGATGCAAACTAAATACAGCACTATTCCTAACTGGCAAACCACGAGAATGTGGGAGGCCAGCCTGATCCACGAAGGGACCTCTATATTATTGAAAAGTTTCCACCAGGGTGGAGTCACAATATCCAATATCTTAGTCCATATCTCTACTGTTTTCTGCTTGAGAGTGTAAAAATGTTTCTGTGAAACTATAACGGCTTTTAGAATTTTGGTCAAATGTTCAGGGAGAGGGGGAATTTCGTAGCCAAAGTGCGCTACGTACTTCTGCAAGTCCGTAAAATTCTCCTTCACAGTGAGGTGAACAGTGGAGGGTTCAGGGATGGGGACAATTCGCTCCTGGGCCACTCAAACTTCTGCCTTGGGTTTAAAACAGAAACTGCTGTCACTAACTGGGCACCAGCTGTGTTGTCCGTGCTGGTAGTGGGATGCGCCGGTGGTGACACAGTATGTCCCACCCCCTATATATACTACCTGCAGGGGCACATGGCCTTGTGCCATTGCCTCCATGATGCAATTTATAGGCTTCGCGTCAGCAGCTCTGAACCCACACTGCGGTCTTGAGAAGGCATTCAAGTGCTGGGGACACAGGATTAAGTGTACTCCCCGGCTCCGGCACCCTGAGAGGTCAGTACCTGTGATAGCGTGCTCCCACTTAATGACGTAAGGCGGGACCGCTGTGAACCGAATGTGTGCACCCCCCTGAATGATACCAATGTTCTCTACCCTGTATACCGGGGTGGGTCAGGCTGTCCTACCCATGACCGGCATCCTAACTACTATTCCCATGATTGTGCAGTTGGACCGCCCACAATCCACGGGGACTGGATAGGCTTCGGAGGCTAGCCGGAGTTGGCACGGACTCAATGTGTTCTCAAAAGGGTGGAGGGCTGCGAGGTGCTTGCTGCTAATCCAGGAGGGGACCAAACCTTGTTTTAAATCCTCCAGGTTACTGCGGCCCTCGCCCAGTAACCACGCCCCGTATAACACACACACCTCATTCTGCGCAGCTTGGTCAGAAGCATTTCTGTCCTCCCTTATGAGAGCATTTACCATCTTTGCGTGCTTTACCAACTCGGCTATGATCTCTTTTAAATGGACCGTCATGGCCTGGTCCTCGTGCAACTCCGAGCCCACTACCTTATTCTCATCCAGTAATATCCTTTTTAACTGTGTTTTTAAACTGTTTATCTGGGTCTGTAGCTCTATGTCATCCAAGCTGTTGATGACAGAGGACCCAGTATTAAACGCAGTAAAAACATCATTCCATACTCCCCTTCTTTGTCTCCCTGGGTTACCCAAAATTCCCGGCGTGTGGTGTAGAGTTCGGTCGTGCCCACATGGGCAAAATCGAACTCGTAAAATTTCTTGAACATGTCCTTTAATAGGGCCTGGTATAACTGCTCTGTTTCTTTGGGGCACCACTCCGATAAATGTACCTCGGTGAGATTTAAAATCACGGAGGCTACTGCGTAGTGTACCCCCTGGTACAGCATCTGATCGGTGGGGACTAGTACCGATCCATTCCCTGGTCCCTTGGTGGTGGTGGGGCAATCTTCCCTGGATAACCTCGCCGCCTGCGCCGTGGGCGGGGCACAAATTCAGTGGCGTTGACTGGGATCTGGGTGTATGGGACCGCACACACCTTCAGGCTGACATTCCACCTTATCCCCTCCCCGGCGTCGAGCCACTGCTGGTGGAACATAATGGATATGCCTGCGGGGCAGACCTTCTCTGACCCCCACATACAGATGTAAATCCCTTGGTCTGGTTCCCACCACTTGTCCCAGCACACACTCAGTCCTCCATGAGTCCCGGTAATTGTCCGATGGGTGTTATTCCCCAGGTGCTCCCATTCGACTTCGGGGTTCCTCATGTCCTTGCTCAACTTATGGAGCCACCAGCATCGGTCCAGTGGAATGTGTCCTTTGCAGGTTAAACATATTCGCTTTCCAACGGTGACGCTGACCCTCGTGGAAATGACTCGCACTCGGGTGCACAGGAGGGAGGCTTCCGTCGTACGTGAATCCGGTTTGGCTGGAGTACTGAGATGAATTGGACCCCAACCATCCTGGCCACCTTCCCTTGTGGAAGTAGACAGTGGTCTCCTCTGCATCCCGTTCGCCACTCCCATCGATCGCCAGGGTCGCCTTGTCTCCCGAACACCCATAGATGTGGGAGTCTTGGATGTCTCCCCTCCTCTCCTCGCTCATCCCGATCAGGGCGAATAGGACCACGATCCAGTCCATCCCGAACATCTTTCTGCAAAAAGATGTAAAAACATGCAGCCAGGTCCCAAAGAGATTCTCTGGCTTGGTGAGGCATGGTCGGGTCCCGCGACCTCGACCCAAATATATACATTCTTGGCAGATTTCTTATTCAAACTACCCATCACCTTATTTAACCTAAGCTAAACACCCAAACTTAAGCTAAATAATTCCACCAACTTAAACTTAAACTTAAACTATACTATATCCATCCGCCGCCCGTCTCTGGGCGGCCAGGCTAATCCCTGGTCGGACTGCGGCTTGAGCTACCCCCGGCGTGACTGCACCGTCCGTCACGGTTGGTCCCTCGCAGCCCGAGGCTGCTGGCTGAGGACCTCTGTCCTTGGGCCTCTCCCTGGCTCGAGGGACGGCCCTGGGGAACTGGAGGGCTGGTGACCATGGCTTTCTCGGCTGGGGCATCCGCGGGGACTTTCTGAGGGCTTTGGCGGGTGGGGCTTTCTTGGCCGCTGGGCCTTTTACCCGAACCGCTGCTCCCCCAGGCTTGACCCCTCCTGAACCTGGGCTGGGGGTAGGTAACTTTTCGCAGCCTGCTGCTGCGAGCTGAGAGTCTCCGCCCCCAGGTCCCATTGCTGGGTCCGGGGCGGGGTTTTCGACCTCAGGTCCCTCTCTCTCTACACCTGGGTTAGGGGCGGGGTTTTCGCCCTCAAGTCCCTCCCTCTCGTCTGGATCCCAGAAGAGTGGGGGCGTGTCCCAATCGACTGGCTGGATGGCCCCTCCCTTCAAGCAAGCCACAGCGCCTGCCTGCATGGTCTGTGAACTTGCTCGTGCTGCAGGCTGAGGATCTTTATCCTCAGACCTTACCCCAACTGGCTGTTTTCCCCTTTCAGGCTGAAACAGTTTGCACTGGTTGATGTGAAACCATTTCGTACGCCGGGGCATCTTCACGGCGTACACCATGTGGCTGGCTTTGTCTACAATGCTGTAGGGCCCCATGTACAATGGCTCCAAACTACCCACTCGGGCATAGTTTCTTACCATGGCCTGATCTCCTATCTCCCACTTGTGGTGCTCCCTTGGTTCAAGCAGCAATTGGTTGCCCCGATGCTGCCTCCCCATGTTCCTGGCCACCTGCTCATGGACCTGCTTCAGGTGCTCAAAAAGGTTTCGGGCGAACTTATCCCGGTTTACCTCCCTGAGCTGACCCTCCGTGAGCACCGGGACCAGTACATGGGTGGGGGTCTGCATAACTCTGCCAGTCATCAGCTCGTATGGTGAGTACCCAGTGCTTTTAGACTGGCTGGCTCGGATCCCCCTCAAAACCAACGGTAGGACTTCGGCCCATTTACGGGGCGAGTCCACCGTTTCCTTTCTTAACCTTTCCTTAAAGGTCCGGTTCATACGCTCTACGATCCCCGATGACTGGGGGTTGTGGGCTACGTGCCATTTCCCTTCGATGCCCAGCAGCATCAGGGTGTTCTGCATCACCTATCTGGTGAAGTGACTCCCTTGGTCGGACTCCACGAATTGTGGCAGTCCCCACCTCGAGAACACTTCCCAGACTAGGATCCTGGCAGTACCCAGAGCTGTGACAGTTCTGCAGGGAAAAGCCTCTACCCACTTGGTAAAAACGTCCACCAGGACTAGGCAGTACTTATAGCCTCCCTGGGCGGTGGGCAGGGGCCCGATGTAGTCGACTTGTATCGACTGCCACGGTCCCTCTACCCTCCTGACGTGTCCCATGGGGACCTTCCTCCTGCGGGGGTCAGGGTTGTTTGCAGCGCACATGAGACAACCTGCACAGAACTCGCGGACATCGTCCCTGAGTCCCGGCCACCATCCCGCCTGTTCCACCCGTTGCCAGGTAGTTTCAGGCCCGGGGTGTCCCGCTCCTGGGCCCCCATGGGCCAGTTGCAGGAATTCCCTCCGGTGCTGCTGCGGTACAACCCACTGCACCCCCGGAACAGCTTACCCTCTTTGATGGAGAGAGTCGCTGTGCCGTACGGACCTTCTATCTCCTTTCCCTCAGTTATGGCACTGAAGACTGTTTTGAGGGCGGGGTCTTGAGCTTGGACCGTCTTGACGTCCGGGGCTAATGCTACTCCTACATTCCCTTGGGTCCCGTCCCTGCCTCTGACCGCCGCCATGGGTCTGGATCTGAATGGGTCCCAGAAGATGCCTGTGCAGGCACCCTCCTTGGCGAGCAAGTCAGCCTGCTGGTTGCCCTGACCGCGGGGCTCTGTGGAGGAATGGGTTTTCACCTTGTGGATGAAAACCTCCCCTTCCTCCCCCACTGCTGCCAGTATTTTTCCAGCAGGGGTTTTACTGTGAGGGGTCTCCCGTCCGCGGAGGTATATCCGCGGCGGGACCAGATGGCCAGGTACTCCGTACACGAATTGCACGTAAACATACTGTCCAAGCAAATCGTGTAGGGGGTGGGGAAGATCTCGGGGTGTGTAACAACGTACACCACCGCGGACAGTTCAGCCTGCTGGGTGCTCATGGTGCTGGGGAGCTTGATCGCCAGGGTAATGTCTGCCACTGGGTCGTAAACTCCACACCCCATGAGACGCTTGCCAGCCGATACCGTGCTAGAACCGTCTACATAAATTTCGCGGCCTGTGGGATGTATCCCAGCCCATAAACCTATGTTCACTTCCCAAACCCCTTCTATGGAACACCGATGGGCTGTTCCAGGATATACCATGTTGGCTGCGAGCTTTGGCTCACAGAGACCCTTCACCTTCAGATCCATCTGTGAAAGGAGCAAGGTCCAGCGGGTATTGTGGGCACTGCTCACTGTCCCATCCTTGATCCTCCCATCCAGAAGCATCTGGGTGGGTGTGTGATGGGTGAGGAGGGTGATAGGAGAGGTGCCTGTGAAGATCAAAGATCTTTTCACAGCCCAATGTGTGGCCAAAAGATGCCATTCACAATTGGAATAACTCCTTTCCACATCTGTGAGCATCCTGGAGGAGTAGACCACCGGCCGCAGCCGGCCGTGCCGCTCTTGGAGCAGCACAGCACTCAGGCTGTCCCTGCTGGCTGCTACCTCCAGGAAAATCTCTTCCCCCCCATCTATGGCTCCCAAGGCTGGCGCGGTCTGCAAGTCTTCCTTGAGCCTGACAAATGCTGCCTGGCAACCCTCGTCCCACAACCACTCCACTCCCTTGTGTAGGAGTCGGAGCAGAGGGGCTGCGGTAGCCGCATAGTCCTCAATGAAGTCTCTACAGTACCCGGTGAGCCCCAGGAAAGACCTCACACCCGTTACTGTGTTGGGGACCGGTAGTTCTGGCACCTCCTCCCTCCTAGCCTTATCTATGGCCCTTTCTCCAGCGCGCACAGTCAGGCTGAGGAATTTCGCCTCCTGCTGGCCGATCTGTGCCTTCTTGGGATTCACTTTGAAACCCTTCTGTTCTAACAGCTCCAGCAGTTCGGCCAATAGTGGGCCATGCTCCTCTTTCAAATCGGTGAACAGGAGTAGGTCATCCACATATTGTACCAACTGTCCGGGCTGGCTAAAATCCTTCAAACTGTCTGCCATGCACTGATGGGCTATTATGGAAGCCCTGAGGCAAGCAGTTCCACATGTACTGTTGCCCTTTAAACGTAAAGGCAAACTTGTACTGACCCTCCCTCCTTACAGGGAAGGACCAAAACCCATTTGAAATATCCAGCACCGTGAAAGTGGTCGCGGATGCTGGAATACTCCCGATCAGGTCGGCAACTGCTGCCACTGTGGGTGCACAGGCTGGGATGTTACTATTGAGCACCCGATAGTCCACCATGGCCCTCCAGGAATTGTCTGGTTTTCTGACCGGCCACAACGGAGAGTTTACATGGGTGGCTATCGGCCTCAGAACCCCCTACCGTACTAACAAGGACATGGCTGTTTCCATGTCCGGCTCCGCTTCCCTGGGGAAGTTATACTGTTTCTGTGGTCGGGCCATGGGGTCCCTGTCTACTCTGACCTCGAACTCTGTGACCCTCCCGCAGTTGTGTTTGTGAGTGGCAAATGCGGCCAGGTGGGCCTGCACAAATGCCTGGAACTCTGGTGGGGTGTTGCTGACCATGAGCCCGAGGTTGTAATCCTCTTTGGGCTTCATGGTGCAGAGGGTCCCCTTCCCTTCCTTACCCGGGATAACTACGATCTCACCGTTCTTTACCTTTCCTGCCCCCCCAGAGGCAGTGATTCCTTAAATCCACCAGGATCCCGTGACCTACGGTAAAGTCAGCCCCCAGGACCTCTCTTCCACCCTCCACTTCCCAATTCATCAGGATGCACGTCCACGTGGAGCGGTCCTATCCGAATGGCGAGCGGGATGGAAACCGAGCCAGCCTGTTCCTTGCCCGTGAACCCCGATAGACTGTATGGGACCCCGCTAGAGAGAGGTGAGGTGGTGGGGTTAGCTGAGTAGATCACGGTGCGTGATGCCCCCGTGTCCAACAGATACCTTTTCCACCTCCATCTCCATCATGGGTCTCCTCCACTCATCATATCGGAGCGAGCACAGATACACAGGCTGCGCCGGCTCTAGTCACTTTTGTGGGTGGGATAGGGCTGACGGGGTGAGAGCACCGGTGGTGGCTGCTACTCTTCCCTGGCCAGTCAGTAAGGACCTCATGGTGTCCAAAAGCGACTCAACCTCTGCGGAAGGGGCCCCTACCCCCGCCTTTTGGGCCGGGGCTGTGGGATGCTTTCCCTTGTTATCCTTCCAAGGGTTCTTACACTCCTTCCGCCAGTGACCATCCTTCCCACACCCCTAACAATTGGTCTTATTGTTGGGGGAATTACTCCCTTCCTGATGCCACTCTTTCCTACCCGGTCCGGGTTTTACCTCATGCAGCTTACCCTTGGGTGGTTGTGCATCGGCTCCCCTACCGTTTTTATAGGCCAGAGTGAGCTGTCTAATAACCGTGATCTCTGTGGTCTGGGGATCTTTGGGGTCAAACCAAGCTTCTGCCTTGGCTCGGATCTGTGGCAAGCTGTTCGCCACCAGACAACGGAGCCAATGCGTCAGAGAATCCCCGTTCAGGAATCCCTGGTCCCGCGTCCCCGGGCAGGCTTTCTGGTATACCGGCGCAACCGGTCCGCAAAAGCCTGCGGGGTCTCCCCCGAGAGCTGTACCGTCTTCTCCACGCGGGAGAAAGCACTTCCCTCATCCACCCCCATGGCCTCTAGAACCGCGTCTCTAAGCTCCTCGTACCCGCTCCGTCCCCTCTTACACTCTTTAGCAAGGGATTGGAGGAGATTATTCTCCAGGGAGAATAGCAGCACCTTGGCCTTTTCAGCGTCATCGCAGTTGTTGACGCTGGCGGCCTGCTCTATTTCCCTGAAGTGGATCGAGGGGTCTCCCTTGGCGGAAAGCTTTGTGATATGGTTGACCTGTTGGGTGTTAAAGGGTAATACGAACTGGTTTTGGAGGGGTCCCTCATCTTCGCCATTGGCGGGTCGGCCGAACCTCCGATGCCGTGCTGGGCACATCGGCTCTGGTTCTGGCTTTTCAGGCGGCGGTTGCTCTACTTCCGCCTCCACCTCTGGCTCCACTCTGGGCTCCACCCCCCCTTGCTGCCAAACCTTGCTGAAACTTGGTCTCCTCTCTTTCAACCGGTTCGTCCCTAGACACTACCGGTGGCACTGGAACTGTCCTCCCCTCGTTCCCCATAAAATCTGCCTGACCTGCTTTTGGGCTTATGAGGCATACCATGCCTTTTGCCTTCCGGAGGGCCTGGCTCAGATTTTCTATTTTCTCTTGGCAGGGGCCGTAGTCTGCCTCCTCAAACCCCTGTTCATTCGCATACTTGTAAGCGGCTTTTACCTCCTGTACTTTCTCTTCCTGTTCCCTAACCTGCCTTGCCATGCGGGCAGTTTTCTCCCGCAACCTGGACTCATTTCCCTTGGCCTCGGTGACTTGGCACCGTAGGTATTCCAACTGGGCCTTGTGTTCCCTTACTAGATGTACTCTTTCTTGGTTCAGAGCCTGCAGAGCTACTAACAACTTTTCCCCCGCAAGAGCCTTATCCTGGATCTCCAGGGCTGACTCCCTTAACTCGATTGCCTGTGCGGCAACGAGCCCGTCCAGAAGCTGGATCTGCTTTTTAAAGCACATCAGCCAAACTGCTTTCTCTAAGGACTTCTTGTGTTCCTTTCCCTCTGTCCATTTGGCTCCTGCATCTACCGGATGCCCAGCCTTTGACAGAGTGGTGATCCACTTCTTAGTGATATTCACCTTGCTAAACACATAATCGGAAATCCTTTCCTCCATCACGGTTCGCTCATCCGAACCACTGTCTACCGTATCGCAACCTTGTTGCCGGTGTCCTGCCACGGTCGCCATTTCTGTAGGGAGTTTTGCACAGGCGTGTTTGGGTCAGTCAGCTTTGCCTCTGACTACCTTCCTTGAGCAGTTCGAATCGCTCGCCCCCTGGGTTCTAGACACCGGACTTAGATACAGGCAGCGATACAGAGAGGACTCGAGCGGACAGGTGGTTGGGTGCAAACAAAACTAAGATTTTATTGAAGAGGAAAACTGTAATGTATATACCTTTAAGGGGGGAACTACTTTTTGCAGCTCGTGTACACTGCAGTACCGGCAGTGACCACACCTGTATATAGCACTGAGTAGTAATCTGTACACATCAGTTCCAGAGTAAGCCACGTTGAGTAAACACCTGTTGTACCGTTCTCCTGCAGTCTGTGTCTTACTACTGACGGACACAACATTGGCGACGAGGCAAATTCGATCCTACCTGCAACTCTGCATCACCTCCCAGGGATTCGTTCCTGGAGACCAGTAGATTGGACGTCAACGCCAGAGACACGGGCATCGACCAGGGGCAACAGCCCAGTCATCCAGCAGAGACTCGAGAATTGCGGGGAAGGCTGTTGAGAGCCAGGCTTGGCTTTCCAGTTGCGGTGGTCCACCGAAACAGGCTGGCAACAGATAGTGCGCAGACCCTTCCCGGACAGCGGCGGGCTAGAGCCTGACCGAGTGGCACAGCAAAGGGCTGAGCAGCGTCGACGGGAGAGAGAGAGGGAGGGCAGAGCGCATAGGGCGCAGCCGGTGTTCAGGGGCCGAGCAGCGTCGAGGAGAGGGAGAGAGACTCGCAGAAACCCACGAGGTGCCGCCATTGCCACGAGGACCGCCGAGAGCGGTGTTGGCAGCAGCGCAGGAGAAGCACGCGAAACCTACAGGGCGCCGCCATTGCCACGAGGACCGCCGAGAGCGCCGTTGGCAGCAGCGGGGGAGGAAGGAAAGCGTGGGAGACGCCATTTTAAGCCATTGTAAACCACACCCAAAATGCCGAAGAGTGGCAGTATCACCGCATTTGACAATGAAGTCGAAGATTGGACTACATATGTCGAACGAATAGAGGTGTACTGCAAGGCAAATGAGTTGTCAGATGACAAGAAAGCGCCGGTATTGTTAAATTTAATGGGTGCAAAGACGTATGGCTTATTACAAAATCTAGTAACCCCAGCGAAGCCAGTGGAAAAGAGCTTTGGAGACATAGTGAGGATATTACAGGAACATTTAAACCCCACACCGCTGCTGATAGCAGAAAGATTCAAGTTTCACAAACGGAACCAGCATAAGGATGAAAGCAATGCTGAATATTTAACAGAACTGCGCAAACTATAGAAACACTGCCAGTTTGGAACGGGACTGGCAGATACATTAAGGGACAAGTTTGTGTGTGGGCTTCAAAGTGAAGGAACCCAGAAACGGCTTTTATCTGAAAAGGACCTTACGCTGGACAAGGCTTTCAGCATTGCGGTATCATATGAAGCAGCAGCACGGGGCGCTGCAGAGATACAACAGAGACCGCAAGAATATGGCACAAATGAAATGTCATACAGAACAGAGAAGTGCTATCGCTGCGGCAGAACAACACACGACCACAATGATTGCTGGTTCAAAGACAAAGTGTGCAGACAGTGTGGAAAAGAAGGACACATAGCACGAGTCTGCAGGTCGTGAAAGAAAACCAGCAATAAGAAATCTCCAAAAGAAAATTACAAGAAGGTACATAAGGTGATGGAGAATAGTTCAGACGAACAAAAGAGTGATACTGACTCTGAAAACAGGGAGCTGAGTTGTCTGAAACTACATAATGTGATCAAAACGGAGGATCACCGAACCATTTGGGTCACTCTCAAGATAGCAGGAGTCCAGGTAAAAATGGAATTGGACACATGATCAGCCCTAACAGTCATAAACCAATGGGACTACGAGTGGCTATTCTCACACATACCCTTGAGAGAGACAAACATTATTTGGAAGACGTACACGGGGCAAAAAGTCTACCCCAAAGGAAAAATAAGGGTGACCATTATATATAATGGTAAGGAAACACCAAAACTAGACCTGTATGTATTGCAAGATGGAGGACCACCATTACTGGGACGTGAATGGATCCGGAAAATACAGCTGGATTGGCATTCCATACAAGCACTGACTGTGGCTGCCAAAAAGGACGACGACGTCACACCTGGGCGACTGTCAAAGATCCTAACCGACACGCAAGAAGTGTTCCAGCAAGGACTCGGAACACTAAAAGGCATGACAGCAACAATTAAAATCGAAGAAAACGCAAGCCCAAAATTTTTTAAGGCCAGACCGGTACCTTATGCGATCCGCCCAGCTGTCGAAGCAGAGCTGGAGAGTTTGGAACGTTCAGGAGTACTGTCCAAGGTAGACTGGAGCGAGTGGGCTACACCCATCGTCCCTGTGATGAAAAAGTCGTTGAGCAGCACGCCTGGGGAACCAAGGAAGGTTCGCATCTGTGGGGACTTTAAGGTAACAGTGAACCCAGTCCTTCACACCGTGCAATATCCACTTCCGCGGACTGAAGATATTTTCGCCTCGCTATCTGGAGGGAAACGCTTCACTAAGATTGATCTGGCCCAGGCGTATCTGCAAATGGAGGTAGAAGAAGCATCAAAAAAACACCTCACAATCAACACCCATAAAGGTCTCTATCAATACAACTGGCTGGTATTCGGGGTAGCATCAGCTCCGGCTATTTGGCAAAGGGCAATGGAACAAGTCCTGCAAGGGATTCCAGGGACCCAGTGTTATTTGGACGACATCCTGGTCACGGGCGAAAATGACAGTGATCACCTCGCCAACCTGGAGCAGGTGCTCACTAGATTGAAGGAATATGGGCTCCGAGCTAACCGTCCCAAATGCGAGTTTAAAAAAAAACAGATCTCGTATTGTGGCCACGTTATCGATAAAGAGGGGTTACATAAGTCCCCAGAGAAGATTGAGGTAGTAGTCAAGGCTCCAGCACCGGAAAACGTGTCACAACTGAGGTCGTTCCTCGGGCTGGTAAACTACTACCATAAGTTCTTGCCAAATTTGTCTACAATACTACACCCACTGAACACCCTACTGCAAACTGGAGTGCCATGGAAGTGGAGTGATGAATGTAAACAAGCTTTCCAGAAGAGCCAAACACTAATCACATCGAAAGAGGTATTGGCCCATTTCAACCCAGCACTATCAATTCGGTTGGCGTGTGATGCGTCACCCTACGGCATTGGAGCGGTGCTGTCGCACAAATTCTCGGACGGCTCAGAGAGGCCAATAGCCTTTGCGTCACGATCACTATCCTCAGCTGAGCGTAACTACGCCCAGATTGACAGGGAGGCCCTCAGCCTAGTGTGGGGAGTGAAAAAGTTCAATCACTATCTGCACGGGCAGAAATTCACCTTGCTGACTGACCACCAGCCTCTTGTCTCCATTTTTAATCCGAAGAAGGGCGTTCCGGTGATGACTGCACAACGACTACAAAGATGGTCACCCTTTCTAGGGGTGCAACACTATGAGATTGAATATAAGGGCACGAAACAGCATGGAAATGCTGATGGGCTATCACGCCTGCCACTGCCTACTGCGGAGGAAGCACCAGCAGTGGATCCTGTCGAAATATTTCATTCGACTATAGTTGAATACCTACCGGTAACTAACGCTCGTATAGAAAAGGAGACACGAAATGACCCGACACTGTCTCGGGTATATGATTTGACGGTGAAGGGATGGCCAGCACATGGCGACTCACTGTTGCCAGCATTCTCGACAAGAAGAGAACCGCTGTCAGTGTGCCGGGGGACCTTGATGTGTGGATCCCGAGTGGTAATTCCACCCAAGTTAAGGGATAGAGTGCTCAATGAGCTTCATGAGGGTCATCTGGGAGGGGTAAAAATGAAAAGCCTTGTCAGGGCTTATGTGTGGTGGCCGGGAATCGATAAACAAATCAAGGACCTGACCACGAGCTGCTCAGGATGCCAGAAAGTTCCAAATGCACCACCACATGCCTCTCTACACCCATGGGAGTGGCCCTCATCTCCATGGCAACGGGTGCATATTGATTTTGCTGGTCCATTCATGGACTCAATGTTTTTAATAGCCGTGGATGAGCACTCGAAATGGCCTGAGGTCATCAAAATGTCCTCCACCACCACAGAGAAACTATTGCAGTCCTACGGACCATATTTGCCAGGAACGGCTTGCCAGAACAGATTTGCTCCGATAACGGACCACAGTTTGTGTCCAAAGAGTTCCGGAGGTTTATGCAGAAGAATGGGGTAAGGCATTACAAATCCGCCCGTATCATCCAGCCACAAATGGATTGGCTGAGAGGTTCGTACAAACCTTTAAGAAGGCAATAAAGGCTATGTACAATGACAACATTCCGCTGCAGCATAAGGTGGACAATTTCCTGTTCGCCTACCGGAATGCGACACATGCAGTCACCAACCAGGCCCCGGCCATGATGCTCTTTAACCGAAGGTTAAGATCTCGCCTGGATTTGCTCAGACCAAACGTACGAAGAGATGTTGAGAGTAAGCAATTCCAGCACATCCATGAGAAGCCAACAAGGAGCTTCAATGTAGGGCAACCAGTTTTGGCCCGCGACTACCGAACAGAAAAATGGCAGCCAGGAACGATATGCACACGGCAGGGCCCACTAATGTACACAGTGGACGTTGGGGAGAACATCGTGAGACGCCATGCTGACCAGATCCTAGAGTCAGAGGAACAAGTCAACCCCATGCCTCGCCCATACGTACCTGGTGAGGAACCCGACGTACAGGTCGCATCTACCCCAGAAACAGTAGCATCGGAAGCTGATGACCCAACCGACGACAGGGTGCCAGAATCGCCCCCGCACCAAGAGCGAGACACTCGGGAAAGGCGCTATCCAGAAAGGATCAGAAAGCCTCCCCAAAGACTGAATATATAAAGGGACTATTTTCAGCTAACGTTGTAACACAAAAGTGTTAATTGTAATTAGTTTGATATTTAATTGTTAAATGAGTGTTATGGTACTGTTAATCTAAAAGGGGAGGAATTGTAATGTATATACCTTTAAGGGGGGAACTACTTTTTACAGCTCATGTATACTGTAGTACCGGCAGTGACCACACCTGTATATAGCACTGAGTAGTAATCTGTACAGTTCAGTCCCAGAGTGAGCCACGTTGAGTAAACACCTGTTGTACCATTCTCCTGCAGTCTGTGTCTTACTACTGACGGACACAACAAAAACTTGATACAATCTTATGGAAAATCATTGATGTACACTTCGACAGGCAAAAATTACAAGAGAGTCATAATAATATACTTATACAGGGAATGGGGAACACATGGCACATCGAGGGAAAACAACTATCTTAACAATCCCCTTATCCTTATCCCACCCCCTATACCTAACTAGGTTAATCTATGAGGGGTCAGAATTCATGCTCACCAATAAAAAGGGTTTGCTAGACTCAAAACAACGGTTGGGTTCGGGGTTCGCTCTTGGTGCTCTCTGGAGCCTGCCGTCGTCACGTGGGCTCCGGGTGCTGCAAGGGCGTTGTCCAGGTTCGAGTACCCCGAAGTTACAGTCTCTGCTTGGGTACTTTACTTTGCAGGGATGATTCTTCGCCGACAGCTTGAGTTTGCATGAAGATACTCGCAGGTCGGCTGAGGCTGAAGGCCTGATAATTCGAAGCCTACCCTCAGTTGGTCTTCCCCGGGTGGTCTTCCTCCTCCTCCCCTCGTTGCATCCTGCTTTGCCTGGCCTGAATTGCCCATGTTCGCCCGACCTGGTGTCGTGGCGAGTCTAGATGGAGTTGGAGAGGGCACGGGCAAAGGCCAGGGGGTAAGCGCGGGACGGGGGAAAGGGCGGCAGCCACGAGGGCGAGGGGCCGAAGGACCGGGGAGCGGTAATACCGACAGCAGTCGAGCAGCATTCTTCTTCTTCTTCGTCCAATGACTACCCCCACTTGCTACCTGGGGGCCTTCAATTATACCTTTGTCGAAAAGCCTTATCTGCCCGCCAAATCAGGTTAGTTCTTTGTTTTATTTTTGGCGGGCTAGTTATAATAATGGTAGCAATCTATACTGACGGGTTTTTAGATGGCCGGTAATTGCTTCTACCGGCCCGATAATGGACTCGTATTGTCCTGAAAGTCCTTGATGTGCTTGTCCAGCCTCGATGGATGTGTTTAATCTGTTTCCGATTATGTATGCAGACTGTTTGATGGCTTTAACTGTAGGCCTCATTGAATTCAGATCTGCCTCTGATTTGGCCTAATACATAATTCACAGTTTGGGTCCCAAATCACAAAGTGCTGTTCACAGGAAACCTGCAGCCTTAGTTTCGATTTACCTCAAACAGCCTGGGTTGCAGAATCCATTTTGGAGACCCGCAGGCTTTCTGCCACGAGGCACGGATGCCATTTTGGGCACCCTTTTTAATTTCAAAGAAATGTCCACACAGGGTCCCTTTTATCGATAATAACCTTCGGGGATATGCACAAATTTTGCGAATCTTACACCATTACTCTCTTTTCCCTGTCACTTAGCCAATTTCGTATCCATGCTGCCACTGTCCCTTTTATTCCATGGGCTTCAACTTTGCTGGCAAGCCTATTATGTGGCACCTTATCAAACCCCTTTTGGAAGTCCATGTACACCACACCAATCACATTGCCCTGATCAACCCTCTCTGTTACCTCATCAAAACACCCAAACAACGTAGTTAAACATGATTTGCCTTTAACAAATCTGAGCTGGCTTTCCTTAATTAAGCCACCTTGTCCAAGTGACTGTTAATTTTGTCCTGGATTATTGTTTCTAAAAGCTTCCCCACTACTGAGGTTAAATTGACTCGCCTGTAGTTGCTGGGTTTATCCTTACACCCTTTTTGAACAAGGTAGCTGAGATCATCACAAACTAAGGATCTAACTTGGGCCTGTGTGGTTCAGTACCATACTATAGAGTGTATTCACCCAATAAGCCAACATGAGAACATTTCGTAAGGTTTCAATTCTTCCGACATGCATTCCTAGGAACTGAGCAACCTCTTTGGTAAATCTAATTGAAATTCTTCCTCTACTTATCAGAATCAAAAGAAATGGGATGATAATCAGCTAGCAACTAAATATTCTACATGTAACTACTTGTAGAATAAGGTATACAGGGCACATCTTGTGCCAATGGGGAAAGAAAGCAGCAAGGCAATTTGATGACTGATGGTGAAATCTATGAAGAAATCAATGACGAGAATCACGAATACCTTAATGGTATTCAGAATAACTTCCTTTAAGCTTCAAGAAGATCTCTGCAAGACCTTTGCATTCACTCAAGCAAAATTAAGACTGAATAGAATTTTTAATATATCTTCCATGATCTCCTATTATATAAGAAGTACTGGGTATGTAGGAAGTATTGAACATGAGTACGACAGCTCTTAATATGTTTCATTACGTTTTTGAAACTTATTTCCCCATTCTTTCTGTGTAAGGTATTTTAAAATGATATCATTTAGGCTAATATACCTAAGTTAGATAACTGTGAGAAGAATGCCTCCGGTCACTACATGCAGTGACTTTAGAAAGGCATTCAAAAAGAATGTGTTTATGATTTAATTACAAATGGCAACCAGAGACATTCTTCCCCAAGTACTTCATAACTATGCAACAGCATGACTTTCTGTTACTTTTTAAGCAAATGATAATCGAACTAATTTTAAAAGATTTTCTGATGTGACCTTTTAATCCTGCTTTTACAGATGCCTCATGCACTTTTTGCTTCAATGCATGAAATACTGAATTATATTCATTTGGGAGCTAATTAGATTTCAACCTTTTTATAATAGAAGGGATTTTGGACGGTGGTTATCTCTTCATAAACACATACGCACATATCATTTCATGTCAAAGACAAACATTTTTGATGACAGCCAACTGACAAGAGTCATAATGAATAATGTGAACTCTTACCTCACAGAGAATGTGATGTGGGACCTTATTTACATGAACATGCAGTATTAACATCACCTAATCCATCACTCCACATGGAGTTAACCTTATTGCATTATCTCATTAAAAATCCAACTTAAATTAGGTACACGTATAGCAGATATTTTTAAACTGGTTTAATTTGACATGCTGGATAGTCTTGGAAAAAAATCAATTACTGTATTAGCAGTATAAATGGATTATGGAATTTTGTCAAATTATTCTAACCAAACTTGTACCATTGGGAATCATTAATCAACTGCATATGAATAACTGTATTTTTTAGGGTCTCACTTCTATGTTAAGTTGTTTGCTACCTCATTTCTAATCAATGCCTCCTTGTCTTTGTTATAATTGATTAAATAATAAGTGAATTGGTGCTGTATTTTTTTCTCATCATTTTTATCGTTCTTCGGAATGTGGGCATCGATGACAAGGCTGGCATTAATTGCCCATCCCTAATTGCCCTTGAGAAGATGGTGCTGGGCCTTCTTCTTGAACTGCTATAGTCCATATGGTGATCATGCTCCCATAAGGCTGTTAAGTAGGGAGTTCCAGGGTTTTGACCCGACGGCAATGAAGGAACAGCAATATATGTTCAAGTCAGGATGATGTGTGACTTGGAGGGGAACTTGGAGGTGATGGTGTTCCCAGGCACTTACTGCCTTTGTCCTTCCATCACACTTGTGCCTTGTAGGTGGTGGAGAGGCTTTGGGGAGTCAGGAGGTTGGCCACCCACTTCAGAATACCCAACGAAAATCAGTGAAAAATAACAATTCAACTTGATTGTGGAACCTTGCTGTATATAATCACCCAATGATTTAATCATTTATTAATCCAATTCACAAGCGGACTTCTCATTTAAGGACCAAGAAGCAATGTGGCTAAATGGGCCAACCATCCAGTGTTAATTTTATATTGGTACGAGCTCCAGCAATGCTGTTCAGGCAGCGAGAACATGTCACAGGGCAAGGGCTGCATAGACATTTTTTTTGAGGTGTGAATAAGGCTAGCACATGCCTGCTGCTCTAGCCTTCAGTGTCACTGCCCTTTGGGATGCCTCAGGTATCAGCACCAATAAATGCAGGTCACTTGGACCCAAAAGCATTATTGATCCCTACAGGCTCAGGTTCTGGAATGGGGCTTGAAATACAATCTTCTGACTCAGAGGCAATTAAGGTTTCTGATATGAATATTAAATCAAAAGAGGGAAGGAAAATTTGGGTACTATCATAAGTCTGAATATTTGGGGGAAATTTTTATCTCTTTACCACCACATTGACAATCAAAAACAGGATGAAACTGGATGGAAAATAAAACTGCTGTTCGCCCTGCCCACTTGCTGCTGTTTTTACAGCTGGTCAGATTTTCCAATAGACATTAACCTTGTCTGAAGCAGGTGGAAGCTGCATGAATAAATTCAAATCGGGGTCAAGTGCCATCATAATGACGCCAATGTTATTTCCCAACCTCACCGTCTAACTACTGTAACTTTCTGCTCCCTCCCATCAACCATGGGCAGTACAATCCTGAGGCACCCAATTGAAATGCTATTTAAAGGGATTCACAGCTGCTCTCATGTAATGCTGTACAGAGCTTTTGGAGACATTTTTGATTCTTTAGCAAGAAAATGATAAAATTTAGTCTTTGTTGTATCCGTGTGTTAATGGAGACACGGAATGCAGGAGTTGGTTTCACAGGTGTTTACTGAACAAAGTCTGGAGGTGAACTAACAGATACAAGACACTATACAGGCTTATAAAGCCCGAGTGGCCATTACCGGCATTACAGTACACAAGGGGCTCTTAAAGGCATATACACCACAATTCCTCCCCCTTTAGACAACCAGTACATAACATTTTAAGTAATCATTAATTAACATGTTACAAGAACAATAATCTACACATTTGCTGCAGTTATCAATTATAAGTCAGTCTCTCTGGAGGCTTCCTGACTCGGTCCGGATAACGCCTCGGTGGTGTAGTAGTTTCTGGTGGTGTAGTAGGTTCTTTTGGCAAGGTCGATTCGACTTGAAGGCCAGTGTCAGGTTCATCTGGTTCCAGTATCACCGGATCGGAGGTAGATACTATGGGTATCTCTGCTTCATCATTAGGCGTATAGAGTTGTGGTGTAGGTTGTCCCTTTTCGGATGACTCTATGATCTGGTCAGCATGGCGCCTTATTATGCTTTCTCCAATGTCCACGGTATACATCAGCGGTCCTAGTCGTGTGCAAATAGTTCCAGGCTGCCATTTCTCGGTACGGTAGTCCCGGGCCAAAACTTGTTGACCTATCTGGAAGGTTCTAGTTGGCCTTTCATTCATGCCTTGAAATTGCCAGTTCTCCACGTCCCTTCTGATGTTTGGCTTGATCAAATCCAGCCGGCATCTTAGGCTTCTATTGAAGAACATCATGGCGGGAGTTTGGTTTGTAACCACATGTGTTGCATTCCTGTATGCAAACAAGAAGTTATCTACCTTATGCTGTAGATTTATGTCTTCATTACCCATGGCCTTTATGGCCTTCTTGAAGGTCTGGACAAACCTTTCAGCCAATCCATTGGTGGCGGGATGGTATGGGGCGGACGTGTAGTGCTTAACCCCATTGTTTTTTAAGAACTTCCTGAATTCTTCGGACACAAATTGCGGTCCATTGTCAGAACAGATCTGTTCAGGCAGCCCATTCCTGGCAAATATGGTCCTTAATACTGTGATGGTTTTTTCCGTGGTGGTGGAGGACATCTTTATTACCTCCGGCCACTTGGAGTGTGCATCAACCGCGATTAAGAACATTGAGTCCATAAATGGACCAGCAAAGTCGATGTGTACCCTTTGCCATGGAGATGAGGGCCACTCCCATGGATGTAGAGGGGCTTGTGGTGGGGTGTTTTGGACCTTCTGGCATCCTAGGCAGCTCTTGGTCATTTCTTCGATGTCTCCATTGATACCTGGCCACCACACAAACGCTCTGGCTAGGTTCTTCATTTTCACTCCACCCAGATGCCCCTCGTGAAGCTCTTTTAGCACTTTATCCTGGAGTTTGGGTGGAATCACCACTCTGGATCCACACATCAAGGTTCCTCGGCACACTGACAGCTGTTCTCTTCTTTGCGAGAATGCTGGCAACAGTGGTTCGCCATGTGCTGGCCATCCCTTCACCGTTAAATCGTAGACTCGTGAGAGAGTCGGGTTATTTCTCGTTTCCTTTTCAATGGCAGAATTTGTTACTGGTAGACATTCCACTATGGTTGAGTGGAACATCTCCACTGGGTCCACTGTAGGTGCCTCTTCTACCGTTGGCAGCGGTAGGCACGATAAACCGTCAGCATTCCCATGCTGTTTTGACCCTTTGTATTCTATGTCATATTGGTGTGCCCCTAGGAAAAAGGACCACCTCTGTAGCCTTTGCGCTGTCATAATGGGAACACCCTTTTTAGGGTTGAATATGGAGATGAGGTGTTGATGGTCAGTCAACAAGGTAAATTTTTGTCCGTGCAGGTAATGGTTGAATTTCTTCACTCCCCATACCAGGCTGAGTGCTTCCCTGTCGATCTGGGCATAGTTACGCTCAGCTGAGTTCAATGAGCGTGACGCAAAAGCTATCGGCCGCTCCGAGCCATCAGGGAATCTATGCGATAATACCGCTCCTACGCCGTAAGGGGATGCATCGCACGCTATTCTGATTGGCAGTGATGGGTTGTAATGAGCCAAAACTTCCTTGGACGTGATCAAGCCTTTGCATTTATGGAAGGCACGTTTACAGCCTTCGCTCCATTTCCAAATTACTTCCGTTTGTAGCAGTTCGTTAAGAGGGTGCAGAACAGTTGACAAGTTCGGTAAAAATTTATGATAGTAATTTATCAATCCCAGGAACGACCTTAATTGTGAGACATTTTCAGGTGCTGGGGCTTTTATGACCGCTTCAATTTTTTCAGGTAACTTATGCAACCCTTCCTCGTTAATTATGTGGCCACAATATGATATTTGTTTCTGGAAAAATTCGCACTTGGGGCGATTTGCTCGTAGGCCCCGTTCTCTCAGCCTAGTGAGCACCTGCTCCAAATTGGCAAGGTGCTCTTTGTCGTTTTCTCCTGTTACAAGGATGTCGTCTAGGTAGCATTGAGTCTCCGGAATCCCTTGGAGGACTTGCTCCATAGCTCTTTGCCAGATAGCTGGAGCTGATGCTACTCCGAAAACCAGTCGATTGTACTGGTACAGGCCTTTGTGTGTATTTATCGTGAGATACTTTTTAGAGGCCTCTTCAACCTCCATCTGTAGATATGCTTGTGCCAAGTCAATTTTGGTGAAACGTTTCCCTCCGGATAGTGAGGCGAAAGTATCTTCTATCCTCGGAAGAGGATACTGTACCGTGTGAAGGACCGGGTTTACAGTCACCTTGAAGTCCCCACAGATGCGAATTTTTCTCTGTTCTTCAGATTTATCATTATTCAATGTTTTCTTCATGACCGGGATGATGGGTGTTGCCCACTCGCTCCAATCTATCTTGGATAATACGCCTGCCTTTTCCAAATTCTCCAGCTCTGCCTCGACTGCTGGACGAATTGCGTATGGCACCGGCCTTGCCTTAAAAACTTGGGAATTGCCGCATCTTCCACTTTTATTGAGGCAGTGACGCCTTTCAAGGTTCCTAGTTCCTGTTGAAACACTTCCTTGGCGTTGGCCAAGATGTCTTTTAATCGTTCAGGTATGACGTCATCATCATTTTTTTTCTTACTGGTCACCGTCAGTGCCTGAATGGAGTGCCAGTCTAAACGTATCTTCCTGATCCATTCACATCCCAACAGCGGTGGACCACCATCTTGCAGAACGTATAAATACAACTTCTGTATTTCCTTGCCGTTGTATACAACAGGCACCCTTATTTTCCCTTTGGGGTATACTTTCTGCCCCGTATATGTTTTCAAGATAATGGATGTGTCTTTTAAAGGTATATGCGGAAATAGCCGCTCGTAATCCCGTCGACTTATGACGGTCAGAGCTGATCCTGTATCTAGCTCCATTTTAACTGGGGACCCAGCTATCGTGAGGGTAACCCAAATGGTCTGGTGATCTTCTTTGGCAATTACATTATGTAATTTGAGACAGCTTAGTCTCTTGTTTCCGGAGTCGCTATCGCTTTTCTGGTCTTTGGAGCTACTGTCCGTCATCATTTGTACCTTTCTGTACTTTTCCTTATTGATTTTTTTCCTGTCCGTGGATTTTTTGTTTCCAGATCGGCATACACGTGCAATGTGACCCATCTTTCCGCATTGCCTGCATGCTTTGTCCTTGAACCAGCAGTCCCTCTGGTCATGGGTGGATCTGCCGCAGCGATAACATCTCTCGAAACCCTGTGTCATTTCATGGGTGCTGAAGTCCTGTGGCTTTTGCTGTATCTCTGCAGCTCCTCTTGCGGCTGATTCGTATGGTACAGCCACACTGAAAGCCTTGTCCAGTGTCAAATTTTTCTCAGAAAGTAGCCTTTTCTGTGTTCCTTCATTTAGGAGACCGCAGACGAATTTGTCTCGAAGAGAATCTGCCAGTCCTGCCCCGAATTGGCAGTGCTTTGACAGCTTCCTTAATTCGGTGAGGTAATCAGCGTTACTTTCATTCTTGTGCTGATTCCTCCTGAAGAATTTGAATCATTCCGCTATCAGCAGCGGTGTTGGGTTTAAGTACTCCTGTAGGGTATCAACAATCTCCTTAAAATTCTTGTCCCTCGGTTTGGCTGGAGTGATTAAGTTTCATAACAGCCCGTATGTCTTTGCGCCCATTAGATTTAGAAGTACTGATGCCTTTTTATCATCCTCTATTTCATTTGCTGTGCAATATACCTCCACTCTTTCCACATATGTGGTCCAATCATCTATATCGCTATCGAAAGCAGTAATATAGCCAGTCTTAGGCATCCTGAAAAAAAAATGGCGCCTCCCGCGCTTTCCTTTCTTCCCCGCAGAAAAAAAATGGCGCCTCCCGTGCTTTCCCACCGCTGCCGCTGCTGACAACGCTGTTCTCCGTGGTTTTTATTTATACAGGTATTTTTAATCGGTGGAGACTCGTTCCCGCCGGACTCTCTGGGACTTTTCCCTCCCTCTGCTTGGTCCGAACGCTGACCTGCTTTGCAGCGCCGGCCGTCTCCCAAGTGCTCCACCCTCTGTCTCTGCTTGCCTCCACCTTCGCTGCTCGGCCCCGCTGCAGAGCCAGCTGATGGAGCCCCAGCCCACCGCCCAGGAAGGATTATTGCATTACCTGCCACCAGCTCGGCTAGCTGGTGAAACCACAGTTTTTTTTTCTTTCTTGTTTTTCTTCGACTTTCGTCTGAGGAATCGATCTCCTTGAGGTGCTGCTGAATTGCAGGTAAGTCAGTTTCCAATTCGTCGCCACTGTTGTATCCGTGTGTTAATGGAGACACGGAATGCAGGAGTTGGTTTCACAGGTGTTTACTGAACAAAGTCTGGCGGTGAACTACCAGATACAAGACACTATACAGGCTTATATAGCCCGAGTGGCCATTGCCGGCATTACAGTACACAAGGGGCTCTTAAAGGCACATACACCACAGTCTTGGTATCAGTTTCATAGGAACAGGAATAGGCAATTCTTCCCCTCGAGCCTGTTCCGCCATTCAACGAGATCATGGCTGATCTGTATCCTAATTCCATTTAACCACCATGGCTCCATATCCCTTAATACCCTTGGCTAACAAAAATCTATCGATCTCAGTATCAATATTATTAATTGAGCTAGCACCTACTGCTTTTTGTGGGAGAGAGTTCCACTCTTCTACTACCCTTTGTGTGATGAAGGCTGCAATTTTACTTACGTCGACGGTTCTGGTGTGGGCGATGTTGGTGGCTGGTCCCGACCCCGCTGCTGGCTCCATCCCGCTCTGTGAAATTACTTTACGTTGTTGGGGCTTGTTAAGGCCTCCCAGCGCATTTCCTGGGCCAATTAGAGGAGGCGGGTCTGGTGACGTCATTTCATGACGCGTCATCAGCCGGTTTCCTTAAAGTGACCATGGCCAACTTTATTTTGACATGTGTGCTGTCAGTGTTCTACAGCATTGAGGTGCTGCAAACACTGACAATGACTGCACAAAGGCACAGGGCTGTACCCAGGCTCTCCCATGACTCCCTTTGTATGCTTATGGAGGGAGTCACAGCCCACAGGGAGGTCCTCTTCCCTTCCGATGGGTGGAAGAGACCTCCCCAGGAGACCAGCGCAGCCTGGTTGCACATTGTACAGGAGGGCACAAACAGGGAGGTCATCAGGAGGACCAGGCTGCAGTGGCGCAAACCTTTCAATGATCTCAGTAGATCACAAAATGTTAATACAAAGCCACACTCACCTTCATCCTGCTGTGCTTCTCATCACATCCCCATCACTCTGCCTTCCCTACCCTACCCCTGCACATCCTTACTCACACCAACTTACCTTACACCTCCATCCATCCATCCCTCTCTCTCTCTATCTACATTATCACATCCCCATCTCACTAGCTACCTCTCACCCTCATCCTAATGCAATCATACCAACTAACAACACACAAGGGTAGCCACTTGGATGTTTTTTCCAATGTTCATGTGAAGTTTCTGATAATGCGGTGTCAAACATTGAATCCTTTATTTTCAGCACTTTGCGTTTTTGGACAGATTTGTCTGCACCTTTGTAAGTGGCTTAGTGAGTTGCAGTGAATGGTGAGACATAACAGTACCCCCCGCAATGGTGGTGAGTGTAAAAGGAATGGTTTGGACATTGTAGGGATGCTTTATGGTGTTGGTGTGGGTGGTGCCAACCTGGCGCATCATGTGGCAGCCAGGGTGTACAGCATCAAGTGAAGTAAATCTAGCCATGTTGAGGCCATCCTTGGCCTCCTGGGCAGCAATGTGGTCGGGTGCTGATGCCCTCTGTCCTGTGCAGTATCAGGTGATTGTGGAGAAGGTTGGTGTTGTTGTTGGTGCTGCTGGTGTGCCTGGTGCTGCTGGAGTTGAGGCTTATCATGGTGGGATTCTGAAGACCAAGGTGAGACAGTATAAAGTGCACCCATGTTGATGGAATAGATGACAGGTGAAGGAGAGATGGCAGAAGCATTCTGTCAGTGGTGAGAGTTTTCTTACAAAGAGGTGATACTGGATGGAGAGTGGAAAGTGGAAAGCCTGCATAATCTGTGCTGGAAATGGACTGAGAAACAGCTTGTGGCTGAGGCAAGTGAAGAAGATATGTTAGGTGGGAGCTTTTACTGTACATTTGAAGCTGTCAAGAAATCAGCTGGAGCAATGACCACTGAACTGCCACCTCAGGTTGACAGCCATGGTCCCCGAACGGTGTGGTTCCCATGGCCATGAAGTTAAAGTCAAAAGGTAAGTTAAAAAAGCCTGTTTATGATCTGTCAACAAGGTAATAATGAGATTGATTGGATCCCCCACCGCTGCTGGTCGGGTCTGCTCAGTGCTGACAGACCCGACATTGGGAAAGGCATGTGGTGGTGGGTTGACAGCGGGGTCCTGACCTGCTGTCAAAAAAAAACACTTTCCCACCCGACCTGCTGTCACCCTGGAAAATTCCCCCAAATTGTTTCCTAACTGTGCTCCTGAATGGCCTGGCTCTGATTTTAAGGTTACGTCCCCTTGTCTGAGACTCCCCACCAGCAGAAAGAGTTTCCCTTTATCTACCCTATCAATTCCTTTCAAAATCCTAAACAATTAAACCCTAAAAGCCTTCTAATTACAGGTGGCTTATTTGTTTGTCTTTTCTCTTTCAATTCTCAGCATTCACAGTGTAAAACAAAAACAGCCTCAGAATGTAAAAAAGTTCCTTTATATGGGCAAAAGAATATAAGATTCATTTTCAACTGACTTATTCCTCCTATAAATGTGGCAAAATCTCAGTTGCAAGGCTCACTCTAAAGCTAATCAGATGGCTGCCAGATTTACCATCTCAGTCCTGGCTGCTCTCACCCCCTTGCAGCCATTTCCTGCTCCCCTTTGCTGGCTCCTTCCTCTCCTACCGCCACTGCTTCCCAAGAAAATTAAGAACAAAAATAAAGTTAACTTTTTTCAAGGCTAGCTCAGTGACTTCACTCAGTAAATCTTCTTCTTCTTCTTAGGCTGTCCCTTGGAACCGAGGATGACTTGCTTCCACATTAAAAATGAGTTTGCAAGTGACTGATTAGTCCAATGTGGGACCTACAGTCTCTGTCACATGTGGGGCAGATGGTGGTCGAAGGGGTGGGTGGGTGGGGTGCTTGGGTTGACGTGCGCTCCTTGTGCTGCCTGCGCTTGGATTCTGCTTGCTCCTGGCAAAGAGACTCGAGGTGTTCGGCGCCTTCCCAGATGTTTCTCCTCCACTTTGTGCGGTCTTGGTCCAGGGATTCCCAGGTGTCGGTGGGGATGTTACACTTTTCCAAGGAGGCTTTGAGGGTGTCCTTGAAGTGTTTCCTCTGCCCACCTGGGGCTCTCTTGCCGTGCCGGAGCTCCGAGTAGAGCGCTTGTTTTGGGAGTCTCGTATCGGGCATGCGGACAATGTGACCCGTCCATCGGAGCTGATTGAGCGTGGTCAGAGCTTCGATGCTGGGGATGTTGGCCTGAGCAAGAACACTGACGTTGGTGCGCCTATCCTGCCAATGGATTTGCAGGATCTTGCGGAGGCAGCGTTGGTGGTACCTCTCCAGTGCTTTGATGTGCCTGTTGTACATGGTCCATATCTCTGAGGCATACAGCAGGGTGGGTATCACTGCTGCCCTGTAGACCATGAGCTTAGTGTCGGGTTTGAGGTCCTGGTCTTCAAACACTCTCTTCCTGAGGCGACCGAAGGCTGCACTGACACACTGAAGGCGGTGTTGGACTTCGTTGAATAGTTGAACCCTGAAGATCAGAAGTCCCCATGTTCAGTTATTGGTCTGTGCTGAGCTAACAGATCTCAGCCTAGACAGTGCTACACTTGCCTCAGTGCTCATGGGTCATGCAGGGGAAATCATTCAGGGTCCTGATCACTATCCAGTCACCCATGTTGGAAAACATATGTATGTGGATGTCAGGCAATGGTAGGATTGAACTTGATTGTGATATCCTATATGGTTAAATCACCAGCCAACTCTGAAAGTCCAAGTCACACATGACCAATGCACAAATGGATGAGGTACCAAAGGGCAAATGGTGCCAGTGGAAATATATCACTGGAAGATTGGGGCTTTCAGGAGAGGAAGGGAGAAAACTCACATGTGGACATACGTATGAAGTTGCGTCACATCCTGCACGAATACCTGCACCCAATTGCAGCAACTGGCGCAGCATTATCTGTTGCAGTCAAGGTCACTGCAGACCTGAATTTCTTGCCTCCAGCTGCGACAGGCTGCGACAGGCAGTGTAGATGGGAGCAGGAAGTTACAAAAGGACATAATCTAAGTGAGTGTGTAAAACTGTGGCAGATGGAGTTCAATGTGGGGAATTGTGAAGTCATCCACTTTAGATCTGTGAAAGACATCAGAATATTTTCTTCATGGTGAGAAACTAGGAGCTGTGGAGGAGCAAAGGGATTTAGGTGTCCATGTACATAAATCACAAAAAGCTAGTGCATAGGTACAAAAGTAATCAAAAAGGTTAATGGAATGTTGACCTTTATCTCAAGGAGGTTGCAATAAAAAGGGGAGGAAGTGATGCTTCAGTTGTAGAGAGCCTTGATCAGACCCCGTCTGGAGTACTGCATTCAGCTTAGGGCATTAAACTTCAGGAAGGATATATTGGCCTTGGATACAGCGCAGTTTCACCAAGGTGCTATCAGGGCTTAAAGGGTTAAATTATGAGCCAGGTTGCGTAAACTTGGCTTGTATTCTCTTGTGTTTAAAAGGGTGAGGGGTGATCTAAATGAGGTGTTTAAAATGATAAAAGGATTTGATAGGGTAGATACAGAGAAGCTATTTCCTCTGGTGGGAAAATCCAGAACAATAAGGTACAATCTTAAAATTAGAGCTGGGCCATTCAGTAGTGAAATCAGGAAGCACTTTCTCACACAAAGTGTAGTGGAAATCTCAAATTACCAGTTCTGGGGAGCTGCAGGGTTTTCCCCTGAAGAATGAAGGAAGAGGTGGGTGGTCCCTCACCCCCCTTTTGTAACGGAGCCAAAATACATCTTCAAAATTTGCCTCCTCTTGGGGAGTCCAGGACTAGAGCTCCAGCTGGCGCCCACATCTGCCCTTCGGCTGCTTGGTTTGCCCGGTCTCACTGATTTCAATGGAATGAAATTTGGGCAGGTCTTCCAGATTGTGACCCAGGTGGTGAAGTCAAAAGCCTACCCCCATCTCTCCAAATTAAAAAAGTCAGAAGGTTTCACCTAACATGTACAGAAATGTTATTTTCAAAATACTGTGACAAAAAGCCTCAGAAAGACATGGACAACATTGTTTCTTATTTGCTGTTTATGGACAGAAAAGATTTGACCTTGAGATGTTGAGCTGCTGCCATTGAGAAGAATCGATCCAGCATCTGTTGACCTTTCAAAAATGACAAAGTCTTTAGATACTCAGGAGGCCAGTCTCCACTGACATTTGTATCAAATTCAGAAAATGGAATATCCGCAACTATCAATTCTTTTAGCCAGCTCCTCCGTTGAAGTTGACAAGACCATTATTCAGTGCCACCTTCAATATTCTTCTAAATACTGGAGCAATTAGAGCTCTTTCTAATGTTTTCTTTTGAAACTTTGAAGCGTGCTTGAATAACATATTTATTTTTGTTTCCATTTCCCTTTTTTCTCTCCTCTCTTGAAGATGATGACTAATTCACACAGTTCACAGTTCACAGAAACCCCACAGTGCAGATAGAGGCCATTTCGGCCCATCGAGCCTGCACCGACACATATCCCACCCGATCCCCGTAACCCCTACATCAACACATATCCCACCCTATCCCCGTAACCCCACATATTTAATCCCCCTAACACTAAGGGTCAATTTATCATAGCCAATCAACCTAACCTGCACATCTTTGGACTGTCGCCGCGCGAGTCCTGGGCCTCGCCCACCGCCAGCACCACCTCACCGTCGGTTGCCGAGGAGCGGAGCCGCGCTGCCTGGTGGCCGCTCCCCGAGGGCTGGAGATGGCGATGAGACAGACTCCTCTCACCTGCAGCGGCCACACGAGGCCTGTGGTCGATTTGGCTTTCAGCGGGATAACGCCTTATGGCTACTTCTTAATCAGCGCGTGTAAAGATGGCAAGCCTATGATGCACCAGGGTGACACAGGGGACTGGATTGACTAATGAGGAGTAATTTTCTGAATATCTGCTTCCCACTGCCAATTCCTCGTGCAAGGCTCTGCCAGGGGGTAGCCTTCCCTGGGCCATAATAATGACAAAGCCCACCAAATTTGTGCGATCTGATGCTTGGACAGATGAAGCTCATGTTGGGTGCAGGAACATTGGGACCTACAAGCATGGGTTTTATGGTAATCTGAGTGACTCCATTTTTAAATGTAATGTATTTAAACATATGCATTGAGCTACATCCTGCAGTGGAGTAAACATCTGTTCCAAAATAAATAAAATCAAAACTATGGCCTCGATTTTAACTGACCCGTGCAGTCGGGATTGGAGGCGTGCGGGGGGTTAAAGCCCCGAATTCGGGGGTCCCGACACCATCCTGCCCAAAACCCACCTCCATGTAAGTTTCAAAGGAGATGGGTACCTGCCCTGCACTGGGACCCGCCTACCTGAGGCAGGAAGGGATTAGTGACAATTAACTGCCTGTTAGCAGGCAGTTGTTATCCTAATCCCTATTTTTAATCTTGAACTGTGGGATTCCCGACGGCTCCAAACCATGCCAGGTTAGAGGAGTTGGGCCGTCGGGTTGAGGACTTGGAGGGGTCGAGATGTCGGTGTTCAGGTGAGTGATAGGTGCATGAGTGCAAAGGTAAGTGTGTTTGGTGTGTCTAAAGTGTGTAAAGAAGTTTAAATTACCTGAACTTACCTTTTTAGCCTTCCTTCCTCTAGGTTTCGGGAGTCCATCATCTAATCGGCACAGAAAGCAGAATGGCTATGAAGTGTCAAAAGTGACAGCCTGCAGCTTTCTGTGACGGAGAGATTTCTAACTGAGTCTGTGTAGAAGGACTCAAGTTAGAAGTAAGACTGTCAGTGTTTGACAGCTTCAAACAGCAGTGAAACACTGATATTTCATCTGTTAAAACGTCTTGACAGATGAAATTTCAGTCTGTGACGTCACCTGTTGCCGGGTGGCCCTTAGTTGGCCTGCTGAGCCCGCCCAGCGGGCTCAACAAGGTCAATCAAGTTAAAATCACGTGGATTGGCCGTATCTCGATGGAGGCGGGACTACAACCCTGAAAGTTGCAGTCCCGCTTCCTTCCCGACTTCTGAGTGAAAATCACCCCCTATGTATCACAAAGAATCACACACAACTATCCTCAGACTATGCAAAGTGACTAGTATAGTAGTCAGTCTAATGTCTAAAAGAAACACTGCATAGTTTGGACACTAGTTACTGGATCATTCAGGTTAATTCAGTTTTTTGGGATCAGATTTAGCTTCTGTGGGCTCCTTTGAATTCTAAGTATGAATTTAAAGATGTGCAGGTCAAAATGGAAAAAGTCCTTATCCATGTTTTGCAGCACTGGTGGAATTGCTCTGTAACATAGAATGATTTGATTTACATCAAGAAGAAAGGGTAAGAACTACTATAATTTTTCACTTACTCCTTAACATAGGTAACATTGCTCTTTTCGGAGCTTGGGTAGGATTGGATCACCACTGAATGACCATCTAATATCTCCCACTGGACAACTAGGAGTCTCATAGACACCTTCTGGGAATCCTGCTCTGCCAGCAGAAGTGTGACAGAGTGGAACCCCATCTACTCATGCACGTAGATGAGACCCGTTCCCAAATTCCGGGGACAGGATCAGAGCAGGACATTCGCACCTGCAAGGGCACTTCAAAGGCAAATGCCCCCAATCTGCCCTTGAAAAATGGAGTCGCAGTGCGCCAATCTGCCAGAGGCCAACCTAAGCACTTCCTGGGCAGAAGAAAAGATTCTGCAAATAGAAATCCTAAATTGGGGCCCAGTGTTTGTTTAATGCATTGTATTCATGAGAAATTGAATGATTTTTGCCTTCGATGCTGAGTTGAAATTTTTGCAAGACATTTCAGCTCACTTCTTTGGTTCTTTATCAGCTTGAGACTAGATGCACCAAATCAAATGGTGAGGATAATCTGAGGCAGTGAGCTATACTGCTGGATTTCTGCCCACTCAGAATTTGTGGATAATCTGATGTAGTGATTCAAAATATTCGGGCAGAATTTTCATAGCGCGCTTAAGTAAAAAAAAAGCTGGGAGTCTAGTTTATCATGCATAAAACAATCTATTGGGCTGAATCACTGGCTGAAATGAAATAAAATTTAAGCTGTAAGTGATAAACTCTGCTGATATCTATTTAGAGGATTCTACAATTCTGATAACTCTGCTAATTTAAAGTACAAAGGAAGAACAAGTTTCACTACATATAAGTAACTCCCTGAGGTTCTCACAGATTTTGTTCATGTTTGTGATCGAGCACTAAGCTCCTGGGCTACAGAGCAGCAGTGATACCCGCCCTGCTGTATGCCTCAGAGACATGGACCATGTACAGCAGGCACCTCAAAGCACTGGAGAGGTACCACCAACGCTGCCTCCGCAAGATCCTGCAAATCCATTGGCACGATAGGCGCACCAATGTCAGTGTTCTTGCTCAGGCCAACATCCCCAGCATCGAAGCTTTGACCACGCTCAATCATGTCCGATGGACGGGTCACATTGTCTGCATGGCCGATACGAGACTCCCAAAACAAGAGCTCTACTTGGAGCTCCGGCACGGCAAGAGAGCCCCAGGTGGGCAGAGGAAACGCTTCAAGGACACCCTCAAAGCCTCCTTGAAAAAGTGTAACATCCCCACCGACATCTGGGAATCCCTGGCCCAAGACAGCACAAAGTGGAGGAGAAGAATCCGGGAAGGCGCCGAACACCTCGAGTCTATTCGCCGGGAGCAAACGGAAGCCAAGCGCAAACAGCGGAAGGAGCGCACGTCAACCCAAGCACCCCACCCACCCGCCCCTTCGACCACCGTCTGCCCCACCTGTGACAGAGGCTGTAGGTCCCACATTGGACTAATCAGTCACTTGCGAACTCATTTTTAATGTAGAAGCAAGTCATCCTCGGTTCTGAGGGATTGCATAAGAAGAAGAAGATTTTGAACAAAAAGACATCTGTGTAAAAAATAATCCATGATGGATGATTTGTCTGAAAAACCCTTGAACAGTAAGGTAACATAACTAGAATGAGTCACATCCCTCAAACACAATTAATGTGAGTACATCATTCAGATGCTAAAGGAAATCATCCGTTGTTTTGGAATGCTCAGGCAGGGTACTCCTCTATATCTAGCAAAGGTGTTCAAAACAACCATGGTTTGCTGTATGCTGCATAACTGCAATGTAAAGAGAGGTTAATCTCCTACAGTTTATCTCCTACAGCTTTAATTTTATTTAATTTCTGCCAGTGATCAGAGAGAGCCAACATGAATTTGTAAAATCATGTCTGACTAACCTAATTGAATTGTTTGAGGAGATTACTAATGTGGTAGATAAGGAAGTGTTTATGGATGTTATTTATATGGACTTTCAGAAGGCATTCGATAAGTTTCCACACAAGACTGTTGACAAAAACAAAAGCACATGGAATTGGAGGCAACCTATTGACATGGGTAGAGAATTGGTTAGGAGGTAGGAGACAGAGAGTAGGGATAATGGGTATGTACTAATGGTGTCAACCAGGGGTCTGTACTGGGGCCTCAGCTTTTCACTATATTTTGCAATGAAGGAATCAAAAGCCACATATCCAAGTAGTGTAGATGGGATCAGAAAGTTGCATAGGGATAGATTAAAGGGCGTGGGCAAAACTGTGGTAGACGGAGTTCAATGTAAGAAGTGTGAGGTCATCCACTTTGGACCTAAGAAAGATAGATCAGAGAATTATTAAATGGTGAGAAAAAATAATTAAAAAGGCTAATGGAATGTTGGCCTTTATCTCAAGGAGGTTGGAATACAAAGGGGTGTAGTTTATGCTATGTTTGTATCAAACTCAGGTTAAACCACATCTGGAGTACTATGTTAAGTTCTGGGCACTGCACCTCAGGAAAGATATATTGGCCTTGGAGAGGGTGCAGCGCAGATTCACCAGAATTATACCAGGGCTAAAGGGGTTAAATTATGAGGACAGGTTGCATAGATTAGACTTGTATTCCATTGAGTATAGATCTTGATTTTGTGCGATAGTGTAAAACGGGTGATAGGGAACCGGCAGCTCGCTTTACATCTCTCCTGAGTTTTATTTCCATTGAAGTCAATGCTGACACTTTGCACTCACCTTCCCCTCACCCCATGTTCTGGGCAATTACACCACAGTTTGTGGCCTGCTTCACACGGGTTGCTAGATGTGCCCACCAATGGCCTCCAGATTAAGCGACCTTCCCCATACCCTGTATAATTTGGTAGGGTCAGTGGCAAAGGTAACTGTTGGGTGCAATCCTGGTGTAAATGCTCGGAGCTTCATTAAAAGACATGACGGTGGATAGGCAATGACTAACATTTAAGGAAGGAATGCATGAATTGCAAAAGTTATACATTCCTTTCTGGTGCAAAAACACAAAAGGAAAAGCAGCCCAACCATGGCTAACAAAAGAAACTAAAGATAGTATTAGATCCAAAGAGGAGTCATATAAAGTTGCCAGAAAAAGTAGCAAGCCTGAGGATTGGGAGCAGTTCAGCAAAAAAGGACCAAGAGATTGATTAAGAGTGGAAAAATAGAGTATGAGAGTAAACTTTCAAGGAACATAAAAGCGGATTGTAAAAGCTTCTACAAGTATGTAAAAAGAAAAAGATTAGTGAAGGCAAATGTAGGTCCCTTACAGTCAGAAATGGGAGAATTTATAATGGGGAACAAGGAAATGGCTGAGCATTAAACAAATACTTTGGTTCAGTCTTTATGGAAGAGGACACAAATAACTTCCCAGAAATGCTAGGGAATCAAGGGTCTAGTGCGAAGGAGGAATTAAAGGAAATTAGTATTAGTAAAAAAATATTGCTGGAGAAATTAATGGGACTGAAAGCTGATAAATCCCCAGGGCCTGATAATTTGCATCCCAGTGTACTAAAAGAGGTAGCTGTAATGTCCATGTGTAATTGAGACATGGACTGCAGAAGTTGGTTATAACAGGTGTTTACTGAATGGAGACAAAACTGGAACTACAATACAAAGATACTACACAGGCTTATATACAGGGGTGGTCACTACTGGTACTGCAGTATACAGGGGCTGCAGAATATAGTTGCTTCTTCAAGGTACATACACTACAATTCCTCCCCTTTTAGCTAAACAGTACATAACATTCGATTAATAATTAAATAACATATTTGCAATTACAGTTGCTATATACATTAGCTGAAGTTAATCAATTATAAATTCAGTCCTTGAGGAGGCTTCCTGATTCTGTCCGGATAACACCTCTTTGGGGTATCAGGTTCTTCTGGCAAAGTTGATTCGGGATCAACGTCGTTGTTTGGTTCGTCTGCTTCCAATATCACCGATTCTGAGGTAGATGCAATTGGTACTTCGGTTTCATCACCAGGTGTATAGGATCGTGGTGTAGATTTGATGTTTTCCAGTGACTCTAGAATCTGGTCAGCATGGTGTCTTACAATGCTCTCTCAACGTCCACGGTATACATTAGAGGTCCTTGCCGTGTGCAGATCGTTCCTGGCTGTCATTTCTCTGTGTGGTAGTCCCGGGCCAAAACTGGTTGACCTATCTTGAAACTCCTGGTTGGCCTTTCATTCATATTCTGAAACTGCCTGTTCTCCACATCTCTTCTGATGTTTGGCTTAACCAAATCCAAGCGGCATCTTAGTCTTCGATTGAAGAACATCATGGCTGGAGTTTGATTGGTAACTGCATGTGTCGCATTCCGGTAGGCAAACAAGAAGTTATCCACCTTGTGTTGTAGGGGTATGTCTTCATTACACATTGCCTTGATAGCCTTCTTGAATGTTTGAACGAACCTCTCAGCCAATCCATTGGTGGCTGGATGATATGGGCTGGATGTGTAATGCTTAACACCATTGTTCTTTAAGAATCTCCGGAACTCTTCAGACACAAACTGTGGTCCATTGTCGGAGCAAACCTGTTCAGGCAGCCCATTTCTGGCGAATATGGTTCGTAAGACTGTGATAGTTTTTCCTGTGGTGGTTGAGGACATTTTTATTACCTCTGGCCTCTTTGAATGTGCATCCACCGCAATTAAAACATCGAGTCCATAAATGGACCAGCAAAATCAATGTGTACCCTTTGCCATGGAGATGAGGGCCACTCCCATGGATGTAGAGGGGTTTGTGGTGGGGCGTTTTGGACCTTCTGGTATCCTGTACAGCTCTGGGCCATCTCTTCAATTTCTCTATCGATTCCTGGCCACCACACAAACGCTCTGGCTAAGTTCTTCATTTTTACCCCTCCCAGATGACCCTCATGAAGCTCATTGAGTACTCTATCCTTCAACTTGGGTGGAATTACTACTCTGGATCCACACATCAAGGTTCCTCGGCACACTGACAGCTGTTCTCTTCTCGGCGAGAATGCTGGCAACAGTGGTTCGCCATGTGCTGGCCATCCCTTCACCATTAAATCATAGACCCTGGAGAGTGTCGGGTCATTTCGTGTTTCCTTTTCTATGTTTGCATTCGTCACAGGTAGACATTCGACTATGGTCGAGTGGAATATCTCCACAGGATCTACTGCAGGTGCTTCTTCCACCGTCGGCAACAGTAGGCGCGACAATCCATCAGCATTCCCATGCTGTTTAGTTCATTTGTACTCGATGTCATATTGGTGTGCCCCTAGGAAAAGGGGCCACCTCTGTAGCCGTTGTGCTGTCATTATCAGGATGCCCTTCTTAGGGTTGAAAATGGAGACAAGAGGTTGATGATCAGTTAGTAGAGTAAATTTCTGTCCGTGCAGGTAGTGATTGAACTTCTTCACCCCCCACACTAGGCTGAGGGCCTCTCTGTCAATCTGGGCATAGTTATGCTCGGCTGCAGTTAACGAGCGTGATGCAAAAGCTATCAGCTTCTCCGAACCATCAAGGGTTTTATGTGACAGTACCGCTCCAACGCCGTAGGGAGACGCATCACATGCCAGTCTTATCGGTAGTGATGGGTTGTAGTGAGCCAATACTTCTCTTGAAGTGATCAGGCCTTTACACTTCTGAAAGGCCCGCTTACATTCATCGCTCCATTTCCATGCTACTCCAGTTTGTAGCAGGGCATTCAGTGGGTGCAGAATTGTGGACAAATTCAGCAAAAACTTATGGTAGTAATTCACCAATCCGAGGAATGACCTCAGTTGCGACACATTTTCAGGCGCTGGAGCCTTAACTACCGCTTCAATTTTGTCAGGGGACTTATGTAACCCCTCTTCATCAATCACGTGGCCACAATACGATATTTGTTTCTTAAAAAACTCGCACTTGGGGCGATTGGCTCGTAACCCATGTTCTCTTAGTCTAGTGAGCACCTGCTCTAGGTTGGCAAGGTGTTCACTGTCATTTTCACCTGTCACTAGGATGTCGTCCAAGTAACACTGAGTCCCCGGAATCCCTTGCAGGACTTGTTCCATCGCTCTTTGCCATATAGCCGGAGCTGATGCAACTCCGAATACCAGTCGATTATACTGGTAAAGACCTTTGTGAGTGTTTATCGTGAGATATTTCCTACAGGATTCTTCAACCTCCATCTGCAAATATGCTTGCGCAAGGTCAATTTTTGTAAAACTTTTCCCTCCAGATAGTGAGGCAAAAATATCTTCTATCCTCGGAAGAGGATACTGTACTGTGTGAAGGATTGGGTTCACAATCACCTTGAAGTCCCCACAGATGCGAACCTTCCTTGGCTCCTCAGACTTGTTGTTTAACGTTTTCTTCATGACAGGAACGATGGGTGTCGCCCACTCGCTCCAGTCTACCTTAGTTAACATGCCTGCATTCTCCAGATTCTCCAGTTCTGCCTCGACGGCTGGGCGAATTGCATACGGTACCGGTCTTGCTTTGAAAAACTTGGGAATTGCATTCTCTTCTATTTTTATCGAGGCGGTTACGCCTTTAAAAGTTCCCAGTTCTTGTTGAAATACCTCTTTAGCGTTAGCCAAGATTTTTGACAATCGACCAGGTGTGGCGTCATCATCCTTTTTACCAGCCACAGTCAGTGCCTGAACGGAGTGCCAGTCTAAACTTATCTTTCTGATCCATTCACGTCCCAATAACCGTGGTCCACCATCTTGCAGTATGTACAGATACAATTTCTGTATTTCCTTGCCGTTGTATTCGACAGGCACCCTTATTTTCCCTCTGGTGTATACTTTCTGCCCCGTATATGTCTTCAAGACAATGGATGTGTCTTTCAAGGGTATGTGTGAGAATAGCCGCTCGTAGTTTCGTCAATTCATGACGGTCAGGGCTGATCCTGTATCCAATTCCATTTTGACTTGGGACCCTGCTATCGTGAGGGTGACCCAAATGGTTTGGTGATCCTCTTTTGCGATTACGTTGTGTAGTTTGAGACAGCTTAGTCTCTTGTTCCCGGATTCACTATCGCTCTTCTGGTCTTCGGAACTACTGTCCGTCATCTTTTGTACTTTCCTGTACTTTTCCTTAGTAGTCTTTTTGTTGTCATTAGTCTTTTTCCCGGACCTGCAAACTCGTGCAATGTGTCCCACCTTTCCACATTGCCTGCATGTTTTGTCCTTGGACCAGCAGTCCTTCTGGTCATGGGTTGTTCTGCCACAGCGATAACATTTTTCAAATCTCCGTGTCATTTTATGGGTGCCGTATTCCTGTGGCTTTTGCTGTATTTCCGCAGCTCCCCTTGCTGCTGCTTCGTACGATACTGCCACGCTGAAAGCCTTATCTAGCGTCAGCTCTTTGAGAGTAACCTCTTCTGGGTTCCTTCACTCAGGAGTCCACAGACAAATTTGTCCCGTAGGGTATCTGCCAGTCCTGCTCTGAACTGGCAGTGCTTTGATAGCTTGCGTAGTTCCGTAAGGTAATCAGCATTGCTCTCATCTTTATGCTGATTTCTCTTGTGGAATTTAAATCTTTCTGCTATCAGCAGCGGTGTAGGATTTAAGTGTTCCTGTAGGATATCAACAATTTCGTTAAAACTCTTCGCCATCGGTTTGACTGGAGTGATCAGGTTCCGCAATAGGCCGTACGTTCTTGCGCCCATTAAGTTTAGTCGTACCGATGCCTTTTTCTCATCGGCTACTTCATTCGCCTTGCAATATACTTCGACTCTTTCCACATACGTGGTCCAGTCTTCTATTGCATTATCGAAGGCGGTGATATTGCCAGTCTTCGGCATCTTGGAGATCTAAGATGGCACCTCCCGCGCTTTGCCTTCTTCCCCGCTGGGTTAAGATGGCGCCTCCCGCGCTTTCTGCCTTTTCCGCTGCTGCCAGCGCTGTTGCTGGCGTTTTTATGCCTTGATGGCGATGCCCTATGGTCTTTGCGCGCTTCCCCCCGCGCTGCTGCCAACACCGCTCTCCGCAGTCTCTGTGGCAAACTGCAGTTCCTCGCGGCTTTCTGCGCTTCTAATTTCTTTTTCTTTTATTTTAATTACTGTTCCCGTCGTCAGAGCAGACCCTATGGGACACTTCCCTCCCTCTTCTCGGGTCTGTACGCTGCCCGGCTTCGTAGCACCGGCCACGCCCTGTGTGCTCCACCCTCTCTCTCTCTCTCCTTTTCCCGACAACGCTGCTCGGCCCCGTTGAAAAGCCACCCGATCGAGCTCTAGCCCGCCGCAGCCCAGGAAGGATCAGTGTGCTACCTGCCACCAGCCCGATTAGCTGGAACACCATAGACTGGATAACCAAGCCCAGCTCTCGACAGCCTCTCCTGCAAATCTTTGAATTCGATGAATCAGAGGGCAGTTGCCCACGATCGACGCCCATTTCTTCTGTTTGTTTTTTTTTCTTTTTGTATTTCTTCCTTCTGGCTTCGACCTCTAATAACTTCGCTTCAGTGATGGATCCCCGTGAGGTGGTGCAGAACTGTAGGTAAGTTCGGATCTGTTCGTCGCCAATGTAATGTCCATGTGTAATTGAGACACGGACAGCAGAAGTTGGTTATAACAGGTGTTTACTGAATGGAGACAAAACTGGAACTACTATACAAAGTTACTACACAGGCTTATATACAGGGGTGGTCACTACTGGTACTGCAGTATACAGGGGCTGCAGGATATAGTTCCTTCTTCAAGGTAAATACACTACAGTAGCCATGGAAATAGTGGATGCATTGTTTGTCATCTTTCAAAATTATATAGATTATGGAACAGTTCCTGCAGTTTGGAGGGTGGCAAATGTAACCCCACTATTTAAAAAAGGAGGGAGAGAGAAAACAGGGAACTACAGACCGGTTAGCCTAATATCAGTAGTAGGGAAAATGCTAGAGTCTATTAAAAAGGATGTGATAACAGGACACTTAGGAAATATCAACGAGATTAGACAAAGTCAACATGGATTTATGAAAGGGAAATCGTGTTTGACAAACCTACTGGGGTTTTCTGAGGATGTAACTGGTAGAATAGATAAGGGAGAACCAGTGGATGTGGTGTATTTGGATTTTCAGAAGGCCTTTGATAAAATCCCACATAAGAGGTTAGTGTGCAAAATTAAAGCACATGGGATTGGGGGTAATATGGGTTGAAAACTGTTTAACAGACAGGAAACAGAGAGTAGGAATAAATGGGTCTTTTTCATTTCATTTACATTTAATCATTTATATATCCTTTTAATAACCATTCTTGTGTCTGTCAAGTAGGCCTTGTCTTTTGCTGCCATAGTGAACATTGGCCGATATTTCCTCAGAGCTGCGCCTGTTCTGTAACTTTGCCGGAAGTGTGGCAGAAACCTAGTTTTTCAGGTTCAGCCATATTTCTGTTTTGTGGGGAGATTCCCAGCGGTAATACTGCCTGCTTGCCACTTGTGTGGGGAACCAGAAGCTGCGGCAGTATTTAAATGGGTGCAGCAGTTTAAAGGGGAAAGCCACAGAATTGTGAACCGTTACTGAAACCTGAATGTATGGGGATACTTTTAACCTAACCATTGAAGTTGATGGAAATTAAAATTGGGTGGGGTATAAAACAGGCTGCCATTCCAAGCCCATCAGTTTCCTGTTGGGTGGGTTAGGTTAAAATGAGCCTCATTATTGAAAGCAAAATATCTTGCAGTGCAAGCCCCAAAATTCTCTGACATATTGGTGGCAGAATTGCTAATCCAAATTAGACAAATGAGGGAACAAATATCTGGGAATGAGTACATTGAAAGGAAGTGTACAGGGATGGCAGTTAACGGCATCTCCATGCTCCCCCTCTACAATGCAACAGAGCACCAAAAGAACCTCGGCAAGGCAGTCAAGGTGATCAGAGGCTTTGCCATTTTCTAAGAATGCCTGGTGAACACTTAAATTCACCCTGCTCCTCATTGTTTGGAAGTTATTCAGTATCTTACCATCAATGTATAGGAAGAACTGCAAAAACATTAACTCTCTTTTTCTTCCCTCAAGCCTAACTTGGATAGATGTACAAAAAAGCCTCACATGATTTTCTTGCTTTTTCCATGCACCTGTTCTCACCTCCATAGTGATTTTCTTTCTGTCAGCTGGGTACGATTACATGCCATGGTAACCAGCGGGCATTCATACTGTGCGATTTCCTTTTAAAGGAGAAAATAACTCATAATGGAAGGCAGAGAACTGGAACAGGTGGTGGACTCCCCAGTATCCAGCCTCTAACTGCTTATGAGGAGGAAGCTTTCAAACTGCTGGGCAGGCAGACAGGAGAAGGAATAGGAGATAAGGAAGTAGGAAGGAAGATGCCAGCTGCAGGTTGGTCATAACGTTCATGCTGTCTTGTCTCTTATGCTTATGCATCACACATAATTTTTCATACAAATGCATTAATAAACTCTTATATAATTGCTTGCATTGACAATCACATGGCAGCAGTTTTCGAGCAGTTGGCACACTCGTCTGAGGTTTGGATGATTTTAAGTTAAGCCTCAGTAGCATTTGATTGGCGGGCTGCCCACCTGATCAAGACAGTGATGCCCACTTGTAGGCTGGGATTTCCTGTGGGCCTCCTGATGGCTATTTAAAATGTGAATGCCCCGCTTAAGGAGATGTTACATTTACATTGATGGCAACATCTCAATGTTGAACATGTGTCAGAAGCAGGCCCTCAGGTTCTCAGACACATCCGTGGAAGTCTTTGTTGAGGAGGTGAGGGCACAGAAGGATGTCCTGTTTCCATATGATGCAATGAAACTGCCCAAAATAACTTGCAGCAGGCCTGGGAGAGGTAGCAGAGGTAGTGAACTCTCTGAGCATCACCTGAAGACTTGGATTCAATACAGGAAACACTTCAATGAACTGAAGCAAGGGTGAATACAGCTCTTCATATCTCTATTCCTCTGCATTACACCAGGCAACAGTACTTCTTCCTCACCCCACTCCCCCAGCACTCTGAAACACTTACCTCCCCTGCACAAGATCCTTCTTCACCAATAACCATGGGACACTGTACCACCTCTGCCCAATCACACACTCACTTGCTTGTTGTAAAGGCTTGATACAGCAGACAGCCCTGGAGATAATAGGGCCATCCAGAGAGAAGAACATCAGAGCTGGTGAGGTGGGGGGGGGGGCGGGGGCAGCACCTAGCATGGTGTCTGCCTATTACTTGCATCTTTCCAGTGACCTCAAGCAATTGTACGTTCAAGCTGCATGACAACTTAATGTTGCATAGTGAAGCCTATTATCTGCTATTGTCTACCCTGTCAATGCTATGTTACCTCTTGTCCCTTTCCCCTTTCTCTAGGTCCTTCTCAGCAACTGGGCTCTGTTGAAGAGGATTCAGAGGAGGACAATTCTCTGGTAGAAGCACAGTCACATGCTCCATCCATCCCAAGCATCAGCACAGAGAGTGGCACCATGGTGCCAGAAAGCCAGCTGGGCCAGCCTGCAGCAGTGTACAGCTGGGCTCTCTAAGGCCTGAGGTCCCAGAGGACATAGAGCCTGGGCATCTCAAGGGTTTCAACAACAGTAGCCTTCCACTAGCTATGCTGAAGCCACTTGGGGCTCCACCCATATTAATCGTAGGATTAGTAAAAAAAATTAAAGAAAGGCACCATGGGTTGCCACATAAGTGACAAATGGTGTTAAGGCTATTATTGTCGCAGCTATTAAAAAATTCATCTTTTCTAATCCATTTTGAAGACACTTTTGATTTGCATTTTCATCTTCAGTGTGGTTTCATAGCAGGTTATGAGTCTGCAATGTCAGGATGTCATATATATGATAATTGGTTCAATGATTTCAATGTTCTTTATTGCAGGGTTGAAAGACTGCTAAAGGAGGTAATGAGGACTGTCAATGTGAAGGGGGATTGTGGAATCTTTGAGGGTAATGAGCAGGTCAATCAAAGCGCTGCACCATGAATTTATCCCTGGTATTTCTGGCTGCAAGGTGTTGCACTGGCCCTTCCTTTTCGGCTCCTTCCTCACCTTCGCCCGAGTCCTCCTCATCAGACGAGGGAAGGTCCTCTTGCTGCAACTCCATGTGCAATTCTCTTTGGATTGTGAGATTATGCAACATGTCGGACTCCAACACAATGTTCCAGCCTCTCTGCGGGATGTACTGGGGTGAGCCCCCAGACTGGTCCAAGCACTTAAACCATTGCTTCAGGAGCCCAACTGTGTGCTCGATGATCACCATGGTGGTCCCATGTGTAGGGGGTGGCATGTGGTGGCGTTGTTTGGCGCGTACGTACGCCCAATCAGTTATGCCCCTGACTGTTTTGTGAGCGGTTCGAATTGCTCCCATGCCCCTGGGTTCTAGACACCGGACTTAGGTACAAGGCGGCAGTACAGAGAAGACTCAAGTAGACAGGTGGTTGGATGTAAACAAAAACCAAGATTTTATTGCAAAGGAAAAACTTGATACAATCTCATGGGAAAAATTACTAGTGTACACTTCTACAGGCGAAAATACAAATGCAAAAGAATAATAACTATACTTATACAGGGAATGGGGAACACACGGCACATCGAGGGAAAACAACGATCTTAACAAAACCCCTTATCCTTATCCCACCCCTTATACTGTCAGGGTTGGGAGTCACGGGGCCGTGTAGATACAGGGCCGTGCTGTCCGGGCGAGGCTGGTTCTGGACCTAAGTGCAGGCAGATGAGGCGAGAAGCAGGTATACAGTCTTAAATAACAGTACTTTACTAGATTCACACATTACTAGATTCACACAAGGAAAACAGTAACAAACATAAGAGCTCAAGACAAGCTACCAAATGGCTAGTCAAGATAGGAACTCAGGACAAGCTTCCATGAGGCAACCCACTTGTCCAGACTGAGCTCGAGACAAGCTACCACATAGGCAACCGGCTTGCCGAGATAAGACTCAAGACAAGCTACGACAGGGGTAATCGGCTTATCAATACAGAGCTCAAGACAAGCTACCACAGGGCAACATGCTTGTCCAAACTGAACACCTTATCAAGACTGAGCAACTTGTCAGCACCTTGTCAAGACCGAGATCAAAAGGAAGAACCACAGACTTAAATACAAGCAACAACCATAGCAACCAGCTTGTCAAGGCAAGCTGCCACAGAGCAAAAGGCTAGTCGAGACCGAGCACCAAGTCAAGACTAACTCCCTTGTCAGGACTGAGCACAGAAGGAAGAAACCACAGAACTTAAATACCAACAAAACCAGGTGAAACCAATGAACAGATAAAAGGCAGTTAACTAATAAACACAAGAGACTAGAAACAATTAACAAAGGGAAACCAACAAGTGAAGGTGCCATCTAGAGGTTACTGAAGGAACTGACTGGCACCCTCACACTCATTACAGACCTTGCTCTCTGTGGAGCTGGTCGTGCTGCAGCAGAGTGGAAAGTGGTGGTCGCCTTGGCCAGGGAGTGGAGGGGAAGGAGAGACCCCAGGCCACCACTACCATCAACCATCTACCAACATCATCAACTGAGGTGCCTGGAGAGAGAAGAGGAGAGGGAAATAGGAGGCCAGCATCTACAACAGGAGAGGCCTTTCCATCACTGCCTCCCCAAATTGGCCTCCATTTCAGGAGAGGGAGAGAGGGGAGAGGAGCAGCACTCAACATCAACTGCTTGGAAGGAGGGTAGGAGCAACTTCTTTTCTATTTGAACTTCTGCAGGGGGGTGTCATTCGGTGCATTCCCCAAAGACTTTGTATTGTGGGTGGGGGGAGGAAAGAAGACCGGGCCGGAAGACCAAGGGGTGTCTAAAGACCCCTTCCATTGCCTGGCCTGGGTTAGCTGGAGCTGCCCAGGTGAAGCCTTTTCAGTGCATCGCGAAGACCTGGTGTGGGGCTGAGCCTGGGCTTTTCTCCAGCTTTCCCAGGCAAAGACATCTTCTCCCCCTGCCTGAAGACCACCCACAGAGACTTTATTTTTCCATCGGGGAGTGCACCCCCTGCCGACACCCACCCACCCACCTACCATCCTGAGTGGCGCCCCTGCCTTTGCGGTCTCCCTCCTTCCCACCCGCCCCCCTCTCCCTCTCTTTGTCTCTCTCTCTGTCTCTCAGGAGGCACCTCTTTTTTCAAAACTCATTACTAATTGCCACTTGAGCAGAGGGGAGAAGGCCCCTCTCCCAATTACTTCTAACAAGGGGAGAGGCGGGCCTTTAGTTTAACAGCTCCCTCTGCTCAAGGGAAGACTTAAAAAACCGAAGGCCTTTTAACACCTTCAGGCCTGTGACTTGGGGTGAGTGTAGCTTTTTCTTTTAAAAAAAAAAGAACCACCCCATAATGGCGGCTACATCTTTGCCGGTGGTGGGGTCAGCCAGAACCTATGCGAGAGTGGTAGCCACAGCCACAGCCACTCCCGCTTCTTCTGCTGCCCCGTCACCTTTTAAACTTATTACCAAAAAGCTTGGGGTGAAGAGCTACACCCACCCCAACATGACAATTGAGGCGTGTGTAAAGGCCATGGCTGGGGTTTTCGGCCCTTCAGCCATCTTCGCCACCTCAAAAATGTACGGGAAGGCTGTGTTCTTCCTGGGGTCGGAGCGGGCGGTGTCCCTGGCCATCGCCAAGGGGCTCACCGTGGGCGGGACCTTCCTGCTGGTGGATCCTCTTGAGGCAACCGCGCGGAGGATCGTGATCTCCAACGTCCCGCCCTACATTTCGGGTGAGCTCCTCCTCCCCCGCCTGCGCCAACTTGGGGAGGTGAGGTCGGGGATTGCGCCTATCCCGCTCGGCTGCCGGGAAGCCAGCCTTCGACACGTCTTCTCCTTCCGGCGCCAGGTCTACATTCAGCTGGCGTGGGAGGAGGACACCGGTGGGGCTTTTGTCGTCCTTCACGAGGGGACCGCCTACCGTGCCTTCTGGACGTCGGACGGTGTGCGGTGCCATGCCTGTAAGGAGGTGGGGCACATTAGAAAGAACTGCCCCACCTCCAAGGCCGCCAGATCGTCTGGCGTGGCCGAGGCTGGCGCCGCCGCCGCCCCCCCCGGGTCTGTCCACGCGTCGGGTACCATTGATGCGCGGTCGTCATCGGAGGCCAATGCCATCAAGGCCTCCGGCGGGGGGGAGGGAGTGCGTCTGGGTGGAAAGAAGGCGCAGAACAAAACCAAACATCTCAGGGTGGGTCCCCACGCGGAGGGCGAGCCCTTGGACTTAGAGCCCCTGACACCCACGCTCATCGCGGAGTTGGTCGGGGCAGACGAGGGTGGGAGGGGCCTCGTGCCCGAGCCTGTGGCCGCCGCCGCCGTGGCGGAAACGTTATTACCTGCGGCCGGGCTCGGGCCCGAGGGACCCGACGAACCTGCCCCGCCGGAGGGAGCAGAGGAGGAGGCCCCTGCAGGCATGGAGGTCTCCCTCGCTCCCTCCGCGCTAAAAAGAAGGCGCGACCCCCTGGAAGAGGAGGAGGACCGGGAGGAGGAAGGTCCTTCCGAACAGGGGGAGTCATTGCCTGCCGCGGGTACTGCACCCCCCCCCCCGCTGTCACCATCTCCGGCGTTCGGCAGGGGTCGCCTGTCCCTCGTGAGGCTGAGGCAGATGTGTCTGTCCAGCACGTGCCTCCCGGGGATGGGGACGAGACCCTGCCCGTGGGGGGGGTCGCGGAACAACCCGCGGCTGAAATAGATTATCTTTCGGTGCCGTTACCCCTCGACGGGTCGGGTGGCCTGGGGTCTGGGTCGGGCGAGTTCGATGAAAGTGAGCTCACCCAAAGCGACCCGGACATTTCCCAGGGGCTGCTCGACCTGGTCGAGGTTTTAGCTGAGGTCACCCCATCTGCTGGGTCAGAGGCCAGTGGCGCGGAAGAGGAAGGCCCTCTGACTGTGTCTCCGGCGCCGGACGACTTGGAGGTGTTCGGTTTTGTATTTTCTCCGGATTCTCCGGTCGTTCCGGCGTCTGAGGCGGAGGGGGGCTCCGAACCGCCGCCGCCTTCTGGCCCGGCGCCCCCAGAGGAGCCCAGGGAGGATTCCTCTGCCACCGATCCTGGGGGTGGGATCCGGGCGGAGGCGGGGCCAGCTGTTGTGGCCGAGCTGTTCGCTGCGCACTGTAGGTAGAGGTTGCACTATGCTTCTGAGATGAAGATAACCATAGCCAGCCTCAACATCAACGGCAGCAGGGAGGCTCGCCGCAGATTTAATAACCTTTCGGTCCTTCGGGACGGGAAGCATGCGGTGTGCTTCCTGCAAGAAACCCACACCGTTCCGGGAGATGAGGCCATGTGGCTCCTGGAGTGGCAAGGAGGGGTCAGCATGAGTCACCTCTCCAGCGTTTCCAGCGGGGTGGCTATCTTGCTGGCCCCGCATTTTCAGCCGGAGATCTTGGGGGTCAAGGAGCTCGTGCCGGGCCGCTTGCTCCAGGTCACTGTGCGCCTGGGGGGCGTGCCGCTCCATCTAGTGAACGTGTACGCCCCTCAGGCCGGTGCGCAGCAAGTGCGCTTCTTTGAAGAAGTGTCCGCTCTTCTGGGCTCCATCGACGCGGGCGAGTGCGTCATCTTCGGAGGGGATTTTAACTGCAACCTCGAGGCGAGGGACCGTTCGGCCCCCCAGCGATGCCCGGCGGCGATGGAGAAGTTGAGGGACCTGGTTGGGTCCTTCGACTTGGTGGACGTCTGGCGACATCTCCACCCCAACTCCAGCGCCTTCACTAGCGTGAGGTCTGGAGGAGGATGGTCCAGAATCGACCGCCTTTATATTTCCCGGGCGTACGTCTCCTGCGTTCCAGCAGCTTCCATGCGGCCGGTGCTGTGCACGGACCACCACCTGGTGTGGGCGGAGCTCGTTCCGCTGCGCGCACGGGGGGGGTCCGCGTACTGGCATTTTAATAACCTGCTGCTGGAGGATGCGCAGTTCCAGGATTCGTTTCGCCGGTTCTGGGCCGACTGGAGAAGGAAGCGGGGGGGCTTCCCCTCCTTGAGGCTATGGTGGGACGTGGGCAAGGCTCACATCCGTCTCTTCTGTCAGGAGTACGCGAGGGGGTCGACCAAGAGGCGGGAGGCCCGTGTCGGGCGGTTGGAGAAGGAGGTGCTCGACCTGGAGTCCCGTCTCGGTCAAGTCTTCAAGGACCCGGCCCTGCGGATGGTATACAAAGAGAAGAAGGGCGCGCTGAAGGACCTGCAGCTTGTCGGGTCCCGAGGCGCATACGTGAGGTCACGGATCCAGTTCCTGCGGGACCTGGACCGCGGCTCCCCCTTCTTCTACTCGCTGGAAAAAAGACAGGGGGTCCGTAAGCAGCTCTTGGGGCTGCTGGCCGACAACGGATCTCTGGTCTCGGATCCGGAGGGAATCAGCGCGGAGGCCCACACCTATTACGGGGCTCTGTTCTCTCCGAATTCGTCCAGCAAGGCTGCGCGCAGAGTTTTGTGGGAGGACCTGCCGAAGGTCGGCCTGGAGGGCGCCGAAAAATTGGATGCTCCTCTGAGTCTGGAGGAGCTGACCGGCGCCCTCCGCCAGATCTCCAGGGGAAAGTCCCCGCGGCTGGACGGGCTGACCGTGGAGTTCCACAGGGCATTCTGGGACGTCTTGGGGGGTGACTACGCGCGGGTCCTGGGGGAAAGTTTGGCGACCGGGGAGATGCCCCTCTCTTGGCGCAGGGCGGTTATTGTCCTGCTGCCTAAGAAGGGCGATCTCCGCCTCCTTAAGAACTGGCGCCCGGTCTCCCTCCTCAGCACGGACTATAAATTTTTTGCCAGGGCTATGTCTGCTCGCCTAGGCGCCGTGCTGGCCCACATGATCCACCCCGACCAGTCCTACACGGTCCCGGGCCGGACCATCCACGATAACATCCATCTGGTCCGGGACCTGGTCCACCATTCCCAGAGGGCTGGTCTGTCAGTCGCCTTCCTTTTCCTGGATCAGGAGAAGGCGTTCGACAGGGTGGATCACGAGTATCTCTTCAGGACTCTGCGCGCATTCGGGTTCGGGACGCATTTTGTCGCCCGGATCCGACTTCTGTACGCTGCCGCAGAGTGTCTGATTAAAGTTAACGGGTCCTTGACGGCACCCCTTCGCTTCGGGAGTGGGGTGCGTCAGGGATGCCCCATGTCCGGCCAGTTATACGTCGTTTGCGTAGAGTCTTTCCTGCGCCTCTTGCGGAAGCGGTTGACGGGACTGGATCTGCAAGGGCTGGGCGTGGAGGTGGTCCTCTCGGCTTACGCCGATGATGTGCTCCTCACGGTCACGGATCCCGCTGACTTGCGGAGGATGCGGGAATGCCAGCAGATTTACTCGGACGCATCCTCCGCCAAGATCAACTGGGAGAAATGTTCTGGACTCCTGGTGGGTCAGTGGCAGGTGGATTCCCTGCCGGAGGAGTTCAGGCCCTTCGCCTGGAGCACCACGCACCTCCTCTACTTGGGAGTCTACCTCAGCCCTGCCGAGGACGCCTGGCCAGCGAACTGGCAAGAGTTGGAGGCCAAAGTCACCACTCGCTTAGGATGCTGGACAGGATTGCTCCGAGTGTTGTCCTACAGGGGTCGAGCGATGGTCATAAACCAGCTGGTGGCCGCCATGTTGTGGTACCGGTTCGTCACTTTGATCCCTCCCCCTGCGTTTGTCGCCAAGATACAGAAGAAGCTCGTTGACTTCTTCTGGGACAAAAGGAAGCACTGGGTCTCTGCCGCGGTTCTGAGTCTCCCGCTTAGGGAGGGCGGTCAGGCGTTGGTGTGCCTCCGCACCCAGGCTGCGACTTTCCATCTTCAGACGCTGCAGAGACACCTGTACGTCGAGGATCCTCTGAGATGGTGTGCGCTGGCGCCGTACTTTTTCCGCCAGCTGCACGGCCTCAATTACGACATGCAGCTCCTGTTTTTGGAAGTGGGCGGCAGGCGTATCAGCCTGCGGGAGCTGCCTGTCTTCTACCAGGAACTGCTATGGGTTTGGAACTACGTCGCCTCCAGGCGGAGCTCTCCCCCATCAGGAATGGCGGCTGTCCTTCGGGAGCCGCTGTTCAGGAATCCGCACCTCCACGTCCGCGAGTTCGGGTAGCTGGCGGAATGCAGGGCTGTGCCTGGCAAGGTGACTAGAGTCGGGGACCTACTTGATGGCGGAGGAGCGGGCTGGATGGCGCCGGAGGAGTTGGCGCGGCGCATGTCTTGGGACAACGTCCGGCTCGCGGTCGATGCCATCGAGTCGGTGAAAGTGACGCTGCACCCCGGCGCCACGAGGTGTATCGAGGCGGCTCAAGCACGTGGGGTGATACCGTCCGAGCTTTCCCCCGTTTGGACGGAATTCCTTATCGGCGCCCTGCCCCGGAACCCCCCTCTGGAACCGGCACCTCACAACTTGAGCCGTCTCGAGGAGATGCCCTCCGTGCCTTTTCATTCCGCATGGAGGGGTTTCCTGTACGGGCTGCTCCTGCACACTTTCCACTTTGTCATCTTCGCCTGCTGTCCAGACACGCCGTGGCATGCCGTTTTGCCTTCCGGCGGAGGTCCCCAATGGAGGGCTCTCTATGCGGGAGTCCTCCCTTGTTCTATTGGGGACTTGGCCTGGAGGGTGTTGCACGGAGCAGTCCCGTGCAATATATTGTTAAATAGGTTCACGGACTCCCAGACCGCCTGTTTGTTCTGCGGTCTGGAGGAGTCCGTTTTTCATGTTTATTTTGAATGTGAGAGGTTGCAGCCCCTCTTCCATTATTTGAAGGGGCTGCTCCTCGATTTTTGGTTGCACTTCAGTCCCACGCTCTTGATCTACTGTCACCTGGTGTGGAGGGGAGCGGGCAGGTTGGAGGACCTCCTCGTGGGTCTGCTCCTGGGCCTGGCGAAAAAAGCCATCAATTGGTCCAGGCAGCGGGCGGTCGAGGGGGTCATCCAGCCAGATTGCCTCCCTCTCTTCCGCGGCTATGTTCGCGCCCGGGTGGCCCTGGAGATGGAGCACGCGGTGTCCGCCGGCGCGCTCGAGCACTTCCGTGACCGGTGGGCGCCGCGGGGACTGGAGTGCATAATTGGATTGGAGAACCAAATTTTAATTTGATTTGTTAAGGTTTATTTAAAGATTTTTTAGACGTTTAGTTACAGTTTACTTGTTCAATTTATTTGGCCCTACCAAAAGAGGAGAGACTAGAAACAATTAACAAAAGGAAACCAACAAGTGAAGGTGCCATCTAGAGGTTACTGAAGGAACTGACCGGCACCCTCACATATACCTAACTAGGTTAAGCTATGAGGGGTCAGAACTTCATGTTTACCAATCAAAAGGTTTGTTAGACTCAAAACAACGGTTGGGTTCGAGGTTTGCTCTTGGTGCTCTCTGGAGCTTGTCGTCATCACGTGGCCTCCAGGCGCTGCAAGGGCGTTGTCCAGGTTCGAGTACCTCAAAGTTAAAGTCTCTGTTTGGGTACTTTACCTTGCAGGGATGATTCTTCGTCGACAACCACCAGATTATGTTGGTGTGCAGTTATTCGAAGGTCGGCTGAGGCTGAAGGCCCGATAATTCGAAGCCTCTCCTCAGTTGGTCTTTCTCCGGTGGTCTTCCCTCCTCCCCTTGTCACGTCCCGCCTCGCCTGGCCTGAATTGTCCGTGTCTGCCCGACCCGGTGCTGGGGCTAGTTCCAGATGGTGTGGGAAAAGGGCACGGGCAAAGGCCAGGGGGTAAGCACGGGACGGGGGAAGAGCGGCAGCCACGAGGGCGAGGGGCCGAAGAGCAGCACCAGCACACCAACCAACACGAACACCCGACCGAAAACTTGAACTCCTTGCTACCCGAGGGGGCCTTCAATTATACCTTCGTCGAAAACCCTTATCTGCGCACCAAATCAGGTTAGTTCTTTGTTTTAATCTTGGCGGGCTCTTTTAAATAATGGTAGCAATCCATACTAACTGGTTTTAGATGGCCAGTAATCTCATCTACCGGCCCGATAATTGACTTGTATTGTCCTGAAAGTTCCTTGATGGGCCTTGTCCAGCCTCGATGGCTCGATTTTGGCCCAGTAATTCCGTTCCAAACGCGTGAGTACGGTCGGGGTACTCACGCGTCTGGCCGGAGGAAATGCCGGTTTTCAGCATGCACAGCGCATGCGGGGAAAACCGGCATTTCCTGTCCTCTGAACGAAGGGGTTCAGAGGCACAGCGCGTGAGACTGCACAGGCAGCGCGTGCGCAGTGAACTTCGTCGATTTCATTCATGGATTCAGTGAGGTTAAGTCCTTACAACTTACACATGAAAGAAGCATGAGCAAAGTTGCTCCAGAGGCTGCAGAGGAAGATATATTTTATCGTGGAGCTTCTGAAAGGCAATATTTTTGTTTGGGAAAGGGAGGAAAGTTATTTTAAGAAATGATGAGGTAAGTTTTAAAGTTTAATTTTTTTTTAATGGGTTTTCAGTACTGTAGGTAGAAGGAGCAATTGTGGCTGTGTGAATTGAATTTGCTGTGTTTATTAAATGTGAAAATGACTGTTCTAAAATGAATAATGTAACATTTCCAACATTTTTAAGAAAGAAACGTTTCATCAGTAAGTAATTATGTATGTATGTCCGTATATATTCCTTTACGTATATGTATGTATGTATATATTCCTTTACTTATGTGTATGAATGTATGTATTTAATTATGACTTTGAGAGAAAGTAACTTATTGGAAAATCATCTTGGGCTGTGAAATTGATCAGGCGGGTATGATGTATTACCAAGACGATAACGCGTTTCTCCTGCCATAGGCCGGGGTGATTTTCTAGCCAGTCACTTCATTAAAATTACTTTAACAACTCTTTCCATTTCTTCCTTGCAAGGACGTCTGTGTAAGCAGGAGGCCTGTGAGTGAGAAAAATGCCCGGGAACTGCTAGTAGCCAACACCTTCACGAGCTAGTGGCGCCTTGTACCTCCCCCTCCCCCCGCAAGGCAAAGAAAGGAGCAGACACAATTTAAAGTGAAGCAGTGAACTTTTATTGCATCATAAAACAGTTTTCAGGGTCAGTTTTGATGTAGATAGTTTATAACTTTAAAATGTTAACTAGCTATTTCCTGCTTTTCAAACATTTGTAAACATGAATAGTTCAGAAAAAAATGTGTTAACATTTTAAAGTGACTTTTTCTGTTTTCTTAGTGCAATAAAGACATTCAAGGTGGAAACTAGCTATGATCCAATTTTCAAATAGTTGTTGTAAAAATACTTTGGCTCCAATAAAAGTTGCTAATTTTTTTCAAACTGACTACAGGCTGCACTGTTTAAAGGAAAAGGTTACATATCCTTTCAGTCACAAATAAACATTTCAGTGAAAACAGCAAACACAACATTTTACATGTCAATAAAATGAAAAATTTAACAATTGCACGATTTGCCCCCTTGCATCTGCGACTGAGGGTCCAAGGAGGTGCATTGCGCAAGAGGTCATCGTCGTACGTATCCTCACACTGTTCCCTTTCGGGAACAGTATGAAGTGGTGGAAGGATTTCTGGCCACATTAACGCTCCTTCCGTGACCATAGCCATCTTCATACCAACCATTAGGGTGGTTAGTCCTATGGCGCGAGGGTTTTACGGGCTCCCACAACCCATTTGACGGGGGGGGCCACCCACACCCGCGGACGCAAGTATCCCGCTGGATGTCCACCCAGAATTTATAGTTGGAGCTCCGACTCCACTTGCCGGGACTGCCTGGAGCGGGGTTCGAAACCCTACTCCTTCTGGCCCAGCGGCGGGGATGCTTACCTCTACGCAAAAGGCCCACTCCGCGCAAAAGGTGACACCCATACGTTTCCTGCGCCTTTTCCCTCCCCGTGACTGGAGCCCTATGCTGCCACTTGAAAGACCAAGCTATCATCTGTCCTTTTTGCGGCGCCTTGGACTTCTCATTACCAATGATGAGCAGGCGCTGCGCCTCCACCTCGTTGAGGAGATTGCTGAGGTCATCATCAGTTCAATTGTGAGTTCTTTTAATGCCGTGAATTGTGCTCATTCCAGCCATTTCATGTTGCTAATCGGAGTGGGCCTTTGGCGTAGCGGTAGCATCCCCGCTGCTGGGCCAGACGGGGTGGGGTTTCGAACCCCGCTCCAGACAGTCCCGGCAAGTGGAGTCGGAGCTCCAACTATAAATTCTGGGTGGACATCCAGCGGGATACTTGCGTCCGCAGGTGTGGGTGGCCCCCCGCCCTCGTATAGGTTGTGGGAGCCCGTAAAACCCTCCCGCCATAGGACTAACCACCCTAATGGCTGGTACAAAGGTAGTTATGGTCACGGAAGGAGCGTTAATCACGGCCATAAATCCTTCCACCACTTCATACAGTTCCCCAAAGGGAACAGTGTGAAGACACGTACGACGACAACGTTGCTAATTAAATAAATGGAATGAAAAAAATGCTTTCAGGGCTTTTAAAAGTCTTTAAATTGCTTTAATTCTGTTTAAAACTACTTCAGATTCTTCAAAATAATGTAAACGTTTTTAAAAGTTACCAAAAGCTTCATAAAAATACCAAAAACCTATTTAAAATGCTGCTCTGCATGTAAAAATGCTTTGCAGCTTGTGAGAAAGATTGGGGGCGTGTCCTATTAAACTGAGACCTCAAGGGGCGTGTCTCAATTGCACTGCGTGCTCCAGGCTTCGCGCTGGCTGCACTCCTGGGCGGCGTGACGTCAGACGCTGCCCGGGAGTCATCATTTTAAAACAGGAATTCCAGGCGTCCCTGAAGCTCAACGGCCGGCGCGTCGGGTAAGTGCACATCGGGGGCTTGCACGCGCGGCAAGCCCCCGATCCTAATTTCTGCCCCAATCTGTTTTTGATAATATATGCAGACTGCTAGATGGCCTTAACTATAGGCCTAAACTGAATTTAGATTTGCCTCCAATTCGGTCTAATGCATAATTCAGAGTCCTGGTTGGTTCCAAAATACAAAGTCTCTCTTCACAGAAGCCTGCAGCTTGGTTTCGATTTCTCCAAGCTGTCTGCGTTGCAGAGTCCATTTTAAAATCTCACAGGCTTGCTGCCACGAGGCACGGACGCCATTTTGGGTACCCTTTTTGATTTTAAACAGTCCATGCAGGGTCCCGTTTATTAATAACAGCCTTCGGGGAAATGCAGAAATTTTGCAAATTTTACAGTCTGCCCTGTGATACTAAAACTTGCTTGAAGTATCATACATTTAAAGTGAGCAAAAATTTTTTGACCCTCCATATTCAACCTTCCCCTGTAATTACCTATCTAATATACCCACGACACATGCACTTCCCATTCCGCGAAAATGTAGTGTACATCAGCATACAGAGAGTAAAATTACAGACTTTACACACACATCCAAGCATAGAGGGGGTCCAACACTCCTGCACCACTTGGTACACATATCTTTATTAAACCGCGTCGCAAAAAAACAACAGCAAAAGAAAAACCTTTAATAAAAACAACAAACACAAAAGAAACGACAATCCTTTAATCAAAATACAGGGAAAAAGACTTAAACTGGCATATCTCCCTCCACCTTTACATAGTGTTCCTTCCAAATCCTCTGGTTTCGGAATTCTGACCACTGACCTTTTCCCTTACACTGAATACAAACTAAATTGTAGAATTCGCAAAATTAATATTGTGCTATAAGGGTCCTCTGGCAGAAGAGGCCTTGATTTAAAAAAAAAAGACTGTTTTAAAAGAAGCCCAGAAAAGGGACACACAAAATGGCTGCCAGGCCCCGTGACTGACTTATTGAACACTTTAAAATGGTTCCTGCAGTCCCCAGACAGGCTTTTTGGATTCAACCCACAGTAAGTTCTGGAAGCCATTTCTGAGAGAACGAAACCAGACACATACACATACATATAGATTGGATGCAGATCCAGTCAGATTGGCCTGTAGATAAAGGCCATCTAGATGTTTACCCAGACAAAGGGGAACAGTTCCATATTCATAAAGAACGCATCAAGGACCCGTTAAGGACATCAAGAAAACATTAAAACATTACCAGGTCATTCCAGACCAGAGTTGGCCATCACCGGCCATTCCGAAAGCAGTTTAAATATAATAACTATCCCGCTGTGCCATAAGCCTGCCAAAAGTTTAACAAAGACCAACCTTGATTAGGCGGGAGATAAGGCCTCGATTGAGAAGTATAATTGGGGATCCCGGGAAAAGACAGGACTGCTGGTTGAAGAATTGAGCGCCCAGATAGCCGATGACATTGGGGATCCATCGAGAATCTAGGAGGAAGCTTGTAGATGCTTCTGGAAGATGAGCACGCTAAAACCTCGTAGCCAGAGAGAGAAGTCGGTAGCGGGAACACCTCGGCCATTCCCGAGTCAAGAAGGTGGTTCAAGTTTGCGTTTGGCCTCCGGGGTATTCGTTGGGAGATCATCGACCAAAAACCCTGGGGCCGCTGCAAAACGAGGAGAAAGTCGAGGAGAAGAAGAGAGGGCAAAACGCCCCACCACATCATGGGCCGGAGCACAGAAAAAAATGAGCTGTGAACAAGATGAGGGTCCGCTCGTCTTGCTGAAGTAGAGGAGCCATCAGCCTGAGCAGCCGTTGCTCCCACAGCCCAACGACCACGAGGAGACAGGATGCCTGAAAGGATCAAAACGCAGACCTGTTTCAAAACTTTGCAATTCCTAGTTGTATTGGTGAGCATGTTTCTGGCCCTTCATAATTGGATCTAGATAGGTTAAAGGGGGTGGTCATTTTGGGTATAATTAACATGAGTTGTTGTCCCTCGATGTTCCGTGTGTTTCCCCATTTCATGATGACTGTTGTAAGGTATGATATGCCTGTATCTATTTTAGCTAGTACTGTATTATTATGATTTGTTTTTCCCTCCCATGTACCCCCTCATTTGCTTGCATTTGATTTGTTTTTCCTTATGCAATAAAATTTCATTTCGTTTCATTAAACTTGGTCTATAAGAGTATTCTCTGCATTGTAGTTCCTGCACCTAAGTCCAGTGTCTAGAACCTAAGGGGCAAGTGGGTCGAACCACTCAAGGTTTCACTGTGCAAAAGAGAGAGAGAGAGGCCTCTGGTGAGAGAAACCTCTGCGATCTCAGAGAGAAAACCCCTTACAAAATACAACACTATCCCTAACTGGCAAACCACGAGAATGTGGGAAGCCAGTCTGATCCACGAAGGGACCTCTATATTACTGAAAATGTTCCACCAGGGTGGAGTCACAATATCCAATACCTTAGTCCCTATCTCTACTGTTTTCTGTTCGAGTGTATAAAAGTGTTTCTGCGAAACTATAACGGCTTTGAGTATTTTCGTCAGATGTTCAGGGAGAGGGGGAATTTCGTAGCCAAAGTGCGCTACATATTTTTGCAAATCCGTAAAATTCTCCTTCACAGTGAGGTGAACAGTGGAGGGTTCAGGAATGGGGACAATTCGCTCCTAGGCCACTTGAACGTCTGCCTCGGGTTTAAAACAGAAACTGCTGTCACTAACCGGACACCAGCTATGCTGTCCATGCTGGTAGTGGGATGCGCCGGTGGTGACACAATATGTCCCACCCCTTATATATGCTACCTGCGGGGGAACATGGCCTTGTGCCATTGCCTTCATGGTACAATTTATAGGCTTCGTGTCAGCAGCTCTGAACCCACACTGCGGTTTTGAAAAGGCATTCAACTGCTGGGGACACAGGATTATGTGTGCTCCCCGGCTCCGGCACCCTGAGAGGTCAGTGCCTGTCATAGCGTACTCCCACTTAATGACATAAGGTGGGACCGCTGTGAAACAAATGTGTGCACCTCCTTGAATGACTCCAATGTTCTCAACCTTGTATACCAGTGCGGTTCGGGCTGTCCTTCCCATGACCGGCGTCCTAATGACTACTCCCATGATTGTGTGGTTGGACCGCCCACAATCCACGGGGACTGGATAGGCTTCGGAGGCTGGCCGGAGTTGGCACGGGCTCAATGCATTCTCAAAAGGGTGGAGGGCTTGTTGCTAATCCAGGAGGGAACTAAACCTTGTTTTAAATCCTTCAGATTACTGCGGCCCTCGCCCAGTAACCACGCCCCGTATAACACGCACACCTCATTCTGCGCAGCCTGGTCAGAAACATTTCTGTCCTCCCTTATGAGAGCATTTACCATCTTTGTGTGCTTTTCCAACTCGGCTATGATCTCTTTTAAATGGACCGTCATGGCCTGGTCCTCATGCAACTCTGAGCCCACTACCTTGCTCTCATCCAGTAATATCCTCTTTAACTGTGTTTTTAAACCATTTATCTGGGTCTGCAGCTCCATATCATCCAAGCTGTTGATGACAGAGGACCCAGTATTAAATGCAGTAAAAACATCATTCCATACTCCCCTTCTTTGCCTCCCTGTGTTACCCAAAAATTCTCGGTGTGTGTTGTAGAGTTCAGCCTTGTCCACGTGGGCAAAATCGAACTCGTAAAACTTCTTGAACATGTCTTTTAATAGGGCCTGGTATAACTGCTCTGTTTCTTTGGGGCACCACTCTGGTAAATGTACCTCGGTGAGATTTAAAATCACGGAGGCTACCGCGTAGTGTAACCCCTGGTACAGCATCTGATCGGTGGGTATTAGTACCAACCCATTCCTTGGTCCCTTGGTGGTGGTGGGGCAATCTTCCCTGGATAACCTCGCCGCCTGTGCCGTGGGCGGGGCACAAGTTCAGTGGCATTGACTGAGATCTGGGTGTATGGGACCGCACACACCTTCAGGCTGGATCCCACTTCATCCCCTCCCCGGTGTCGTGCCACTGCCGGTGGAAAACAATGGATATGCCTACGGGGCAGACCTCCTCTGACCCCCCACATACAGATGTAAATCCCTTGTTCCGGTTCCCACCACTTGTCCCAACACACGCTTAGTCCTCCATGAGTCCCGGTAATCGTCCGATGGGTGTTGTTTCCCAACCGTTCCCAGTCGACTTCAGGATTCCTCATGTCCTTGCTCAACTTCCTGAGCCACCACCATCTATCTAGTGGAATGTGTCCTTTACACGACAAACATATTCGCTTTCCAAAGGTGACGCTGACCCTCATAGTAATGACTCGTACCCGGGGACACAGGAGGGAGGCTTCCCCGTACGTGAACCCGATTTGGCTGGAGTACTGAGATGAATTGGACCCCAGCCATCCTGGCCACCTTCCCTCGTGGAAGTAAATGGCGGTTTCCTCCGCATCCCGTTCACTGCTCCCATCGATCGCCAGGGGCGCCTTATCTCCCGAACACCCGTAGATGTGGGAGTCCTGGACGTCACCCCTCCCTTGCACACTCATCCCGATCAGGGCGAATAGGATCACGGTCCATTCCGTTCCGAAAATCTTTCTGCAAAAGATGTAAAAGAACATGCAGCCAGGTCCCCAAGAGATTCTCTGGCTTGGTGAAGCATGGTCGGGTCCCACGACCTCAGCCCAAATATACACTCTTAACAGATTACTTAACTTAAAACTACCCATCACCTTATTTAACTTAAATTATAAACACCCAAACTCAAGCTAAATAATTACACTTTACTTGAAACTTAAACTTAAACTACAACTATATACATCCGCCGCCCGTCTTCGGGCGGCCAGGCTAATCCCTGGTCAGACTGCGGCTCACTGCTACCCCCGGTGTGACTGCACCGTCCTTCACTGTTGGTTCCCCGCAGCCCATGGCTGCTGGCTGAGGACCTGTATCCTTGGACCTCTCCCTGACTCGAGGGGCGGCCCTTGGTAACTGGAGGGCTGGTGACCATGGCTTTCTCGGCTGGGGCATCCGTGGGGACATTCTAGGGGCTTTGATGGGTGGGGCTGTCTTGGCCGCTGGGCCTTTTACCCGAACTGCTGCTCCCCCAGGCTTGACCCCTCCCGAACCTGGGCTGGGGGCAGGTAACCTTTTGCAGCCTGCTGCCGCGAGCTGAGAGTCTCCACCCCCAGGTGCCAAGGCTGGGTCTGGGGCGGGATTTTCGTCCTCAAGTCCCTCCCCCTCGACTGGATCCCAGAAGAGTGGGGGAGTGTCCCAACCGATGGGCGGGATGGTCCCTCCCTACAAACAAGCCACAGCCCCTGCCTGTGCAGTGTGTGAACTCGCTCCTGCTGCAGGCTGAGGATCTTTATCCTCAGACCTTACCCCAACTGGCTGCTTTCCCCTTTCAGGTGTAAACAGCTTACATTGGATGATATAACCAGCACCCTGTTTTAAAACCTGTGTTGAAGGCTTGTTCGCTGCCCCGAACGGACCTTCTAGGGGCTTCCCTTTCTCTTTCCTCACCGGGACGGTCTTACAGACGGGATCCTGGGCCCGGACCTGCTTTAGGTCCGGGGCCAAAACTACCCCCCGTGTGCCTCCTTTGCCCCGGACTGTGGCTTCCGGACCTGCCTGATAGGGCTCCCGGGACTCTCCTTCCCCAGCCTTATCCATGGCCCTTTCTCCAGCATGCACGGTCAGGCTGAGGAATTTCACCTCCTGCCGGCCGATCTGCGCTTTCTTGGGATTTACCTTGAAACCCTTCTGTCCTAACAGCTCCAGCAGTTCGGCCAATAGTGGGCCATGCTCCTCTTTAGAATCAGTGAAAAGGAGCAGGTCATCCACATATTGAACCAACTGCCTGGGCTGGCTAAAATCCTTCAAACTGTCGGCCATGCACTGATGGAAAATGCTGGGGCTGTTGTGGAAGCCCTGTGGCAAACAGTTCCACGTGTACTGTTGCCCTTTAAACGTAAAAGCAAACTTGTACTGATCCTCCCTCCTTACAGGGATGGACCAAAACCCATTTGAAATATCCAGCACTGTGAAAGTGGTCGCGGATGCTGGAATACTCCCGATGAGGTCGGCAACTGCTGCTACTGTGGGTGCGCAAGCTGGGATGTTGCTATTGAGCACCCGATAGTCCACTGTGGCCCTCCAGGAATTGTCCGGCTTTCTGACCGGCCATAACGGAGAATTCACATGGGTAGCTATCGGTCTCAGAACTCCCTGCTGCACTAACGAAGACATGGCTGCTTCCATGTCCGGCTCTGCTTCCCTGGGGAAGTTATACTGTTTCTGTGGTTGGGCCATGGGGTCCCCGTCTACGCTGACCTCAAACCCTGTGACCCTCCCGCAGTCATGTTTCTGAGTGGCAAATGTGGCCAGGTGGGCCTGCACAAATGCCTGGAACTCATGTGGGGTGTTGCTGACCATGAGCCCGAGATTATAATCCTCTTTGGGCTTCATGGTGCAGAGGGTCCCCTTCCCTTCCTTACCTGGGATAACTACGATCTCACCGCTCTTTACTTTTCTTGCCCCCCAAGGCAGTGATTCCTCAAATCCACTAGGATCCCGTGGCCCACAATAAAGTCAGCTCCCAGGACCCTTCTTCCATCCTCCACCTCCCATTTCATCAGGACACACGTCCACTTGGAGCGGTCGATCCTATCCGAATGGCGAGTGGGATGGAAACCGAGCCGGCCTGTTCCTTACCCGTGAACCCTGATAGACTGTATGGGACCCAGCTCGAGAGAGGTGAGGTGTTGGGATTAGCTGAGTAGATCACAGTGCACGATGTCCCCGTGTCCAACAGATAGGTCCCCGTCACCTTTTCCACCTCCATCTCCAAAAGGGGTCTCCTCCACTCATCATATCGGAGCGAACACAGATAAACAGGCTGTGCTGGCTCTGGTCACGGCTGTGGGCTGGATGGGGCTGACGGGGTGAGAGCACCGGTGGCAGCTGCTACTCTCCCCTGGCCAGTCAGTAAGGACCTCATGGCATCCAAAAGTGACTCAACCTCTGCGGAAGGGGTCGTTACCCCCGCCTTTTGGGTTGGGGCTGTGGGATGCTTTCCCTTGTTATCCTTCCAAGGGTTTTTGCACTCCTTCCGCCAGTGACCATCCTTCCCACACCCGTAACAATTGGTCTTGTTGTTGGGGGGGTTACTCCCTTCCTGGTGCCAGTCCTTTCTATTCTGCACTGCTGGTTTTATCTCATGCACCTTCCCCTTGGGTGGGTGTGCATTGGTTGCCCTGCCGTTCTTATAGGCTAGGGTTAGCTGCCTAATTACCGTGAGTTCTGTGGTCTGGGGGTCTTTGGCGTCGAACCAGGCTTCCGCCTTGGCCCAGACCTGTGGCAAGCTGTTCACCACCAGGCAACGGAGCCAATGCGCCAGGGAATCCCCGTTCAGGAACGTCCGGCCTGGCTTTCCGGTACACCGGCCACAGCCGGTCCGCAAAAGACTGCGGGGTTTCCCAAGAAAGCTGGATCGTCTTCTCCACGCGGGAGAAGGGACTTCCCTCATCCATCCCCATGGCCTCTGGAACTGCATCTCTTAGCTCCTTGTACCCGCTCTGCCCCCTTTTACACTCGTCAGAGAGGGATTGGAGGAGATTACACTCCAAGGAGAATAGCAGCATTTTAGCCTTCTCAGCGTCAACGCAGTTGTTGACGCTGGCAGTCTGCTCTATTTCCCTGAAGTGGATCGAGGGGTCTCCCTTTGCAGAAAGCTTCGGGATATGGTTGACCATAACCCTGAGCTGTTGGGTGTCGAAGGGTAATACGAACTGGTTTTGGGGGAGTCCCTCATTGCTGCCAATGGTGGGTGGGCCGAACCTCTGATGCCGCGCTGGGCACATCGGTCCAGGCTCCGGCCTCTCGGGCAGGGGTTGCTCTACCTCCGCCTCCACCTCTGGCTCTACCTCGGGTTCCACCCCCAGTTTCAACCCCCTTGCTGCCAAACCTCGCTGAAAATTGGCGCAACGGGTGGTGGCCGTGAGGTCTCAGCCCTCTCAACCGGGTCATCCCGAGGCACTGCTGGTGACGTTGGAACTGTCCTCCCCTCGTTCCCCATAAACTCTGTGTGGCCTGCCTTTGGGCTTATGAGGCATACCATGCCTTTTGCCCTCCGGAGGGCCCGGCTCAGATTTTCTATCCTCTATTTACAGGGGCCGTGGTCTGCCTCCTCAAACCCCTGTTCATTTGCTAGCTTGTAAGCGGCTTTTACCTCCTGTACTTTCTCTTCCTGTTCCCTAATCTGCCTTGCCAAGCGGGCATTTTTCTCTCGCAACCTGAACTCATTTCCCTTGGCCTCGGTGACTTGGCACTGTAGGTATTCCAACGGGGCCTTGTGTTCTCCTATTAAATGTACTCTCTCTTGGTTCAAAGCCTGCAAAGCTACAAATAACTTCTCCCCTGCGAGAGCCTTATCCTGGATCTCCAGGGCTGACTTCCTTAACTTGACTGTCCGTGCTGCAACGAGCCCATCCAAGAGCTGGACCTGCTTTTTAAAGCACATCAGCAAAACTGCCTTCTCTAAGGACTTCTTGTGTTCCTTTCCCTCTGTCCACTTAGCTACCTTATCTATCGGACGCCCAGCCTTTAACAGAGTAGTGATCCACTGCTTAGTGCTATTCACCTTGCTAAACACATAATCAGAAATCCTTTCCTCCATCACGGTTCGCTCATCTGAACCACTGCCTATTGCATCGCAACCTTGTTGCCGGTGTCCTGCCGCGGTCGCCATTTCTGTAGGGGGTGGCGTGTGGTGTTGTAGTTTGGCATGTATATACGTCCAGTCAGTTATGCCCCTGACTGTTTTGTGAGCGGTTCGAATCGCTCCCACACCCCTGGGTTCTAGACACCGGACTTAGGTACAAGGCGACGGTACAGAGAAGACTCGAGTAGACAGGTGGTTGGATGTAAACAAAAACCAAGGTTTTATTGAAAAGGAAAAACTTGATACAATCTCATGGGAAAAATTACTAGTGTACACTTCTACAGGCGAAAATACAAATGCAAAAGAATAATAACTATACTTATACAGGGAATGGGGAACACACGGCACATCGAGGGAAAAAAGCTATCTTAACAAAACCCCTTATCCTTATCCCACCCCTTATACCTAACTAGATTAAGCTATGAGGGGTCAGAACATCATGCTCACCAATCAAAAGGTTTGTTAGACTCAAAACAGCGGTTGGGTTCGGGCTTCGCTCTTGGTGCTCTCTGGAGCCTGTCATCGTCATGTGGCCTCCAGGCGCTGCAAGGGCATTGTCCAGGTTCGAGTACCCCAAAGTTAAAGCCTCTGTTTGGGTACTTTACCTTGCAGGGATGATTCTTCATTGACAACCGCCAGTTTGAGTTGGTGTGCAGTTATTCGAAGGTCGGCCGAGGCTGAAGGCCCGATAATTCGAAGCCTCTCTTCAGTTGGTCTTTCTCCGGTGGTCTTCCCTCCTCCCCTTGTCGCGTCCCGCCTCGCCTGGCCTGAATTGTCCGTGTCTGCCCGACCCGGTGCCGGGGCTAGTTCCAGATGGTGTGGGGAAAGGGCACGGGCAAAGGCCAGGGGGTAAGCGCGGGACGGGGGAAGAAACATAGAAACATAGAAGATAGGAGCAGGAGTAGGCCATTCGGCCCTTCGAGCCTTCTCCGCCATTCAATGAGATCATGGCTGATCATCCAAATTCAGTACCCTGTCCCTGCCTTCTCCCCATATCCCTTGATCCCTTTAGCCTTAAGAAATATATCCAAATCTTTTTTGAATATATTTAATGAACTGGCCTCCACCGCCCTCTGTGGCAGAGAATTCCACAGGTTCACCACTCTCTGGGTGAAGAAATTCCTCCTCATTTCAGTCCTAAATGGCTTACCCCTTATCCTTATACTATGACCCTTGGTTCTGGACTCCCCGGCCATCATAAACATCCTTCCTGCATCTAGTCTGTCCAGGCCTGACAGAATTTTATAGTTTTCGATGAGATCCCCTCTCAATCTTCTGAACTCCAGTGAGTATAAGCCCAATCGACACAATCTCTCCTCATATGTCATTCCTGCCATCCCAGGTATCAGCCTGGTGAATCTTCGCTGCACTCCTTCCATGGCAAGAACATCCTTCCTCAGGTAAGGCGACCAAAACTGCACACAATACTCAAGGTGCGGTCTCACCAAGGCCCTGTACAACTGTAGCAAGACTTCCTTGTTCCTGTACTCGAACCCTCTTGCTACGAAGGCCAACATACCATTTGCCTTCTTAACCGCCTGCTGCACCTGCATGCTTACCTTCAGCGACTGGTGCACAAGAACACCCAGGTCTCTTTGCACTTCCCCTTCTCCCAATCTACTGCCATTCAAATAATAATCTGCCTTCCTGTTTTTGCCACCAAAGTGGATAACCTCACATTTATCCACATTATAGTGCATTTGCCATGTTTCTGCCCAATCACCCAACCTGTCCAAATCGTACTGGAGTTTCACGACATCCTCCTCACAGCTTACCCTCCCACCCAGCTTTGTGTTGTCTGCAAATTTGGAGATATTACATCCAATTCCCTCGTCCAGATCATTAATATATATTGTGAACAGCTGGGTTCCTAGGACCGATCCTTGCGGTACCCCACTAGTCACTGCCTGCTGCTCAGAAAACGACCCGTTTATTCCAACTCTTTGCTTTCTGTCCGCCAACCAGTTCTCTATCCAAGTCAATACCTTGCCCCCAATCCCATGTGCCTTAATTTTGCACGCTAATCTCTTATGTGGGACCTTATCGAAAGCCTTCTGAAAGTCCAAATACACCACATCCACTGGTTCTCCCTTATCTATTTTACCAGTTACATCCTCAAAAAATTCCAGTAGATTAGTCAAGCATGATTTACCTTTTGTAAATCCATGTTGACTTTGTCCGATCCTGTCACTGCTTACCAAGTGCTCTGCTATTACATCTTTTATAATAGATTCTAGCATTTTCCCCACTACCGATGTCAGGCTTACCGGTCTATAATTCCCCGCTTTTTCTCTACCGCCTTTTTTGAATAGTGGGGTAACATTAGCTACCCTCCAATCCATGCGTACTGTTCCAGAGTCTATCGAGTTCTGGAAGATGACCAGCAATGCATCTACTATTTCTAGGGCCACTTCCTTTAGTAACCTGGGATATAGATTATCAGGCCCTGGGGATTTATCGGCCTTCAGTCCCATCAATTTTCCTAACACCATTTCCCTACAAATACTGATTTCTTTCAGTTCCACCCTTTCATCAGACCCTATGTTCCCTGGCATCTCTGGGAGGTGATTTGTGTCCTCCTTTGTGAAGACAGAACCAAAGTATGAATTTAGTTGGTCAGCCATTTCTTTGTTTCCCATTATAAATTCCCCTGATTCTGACTGCAAGGGACCTACGCTTGACTTCACCAATCTTTTTCTCTTCACATATCTATAAAAGCTTTTACAGTCAGTTTTTATGTTCCCAGCAAGCTTACTCTCATATTCTATTTTCCCTTTCTTAATTAATCCCTTTGTCCACCTTTGTTGAATCCTAAACTGTTCCCAGTCCTCAGGATTATTGCTTTTTCTGGCCAATTTATATGTCGTCTCCTTGGATCTTATGCTATCCCTAATTTCCCTTGTTAGCCACGGTTGAGTCACCTTTTTTGTTTTATTTTTATGCCAAACTGGGATGAACAAATTCTGTAGCTCATCCATTCGGTCTTTGAATGTTTGCCATTGCCTATCCACCATCAACCCTTTGAGTGCCATTCCTCAATCAATCCTACCCAACTCGCTCCTCAGACCATCGTAGTTTCCTTTATTTAAATTGAGGACCCTAGTCTCTGAGTCAACTACTTCATTCTCCATCTTAATGAAGAATTCGATCATATTATGATCGATCCGAGCCAAGGGGCCTCGTACAACAAGATTGCTAATTAATCCTTTCTCGTTACATAATACCTAGTCTAAGATGGCCTGATCTCTGGTTGGTTCCTCGACATATTGGTCCAGGAAACCATCCCGTAAACACTCCAGGAATTCCTCCTCCACAGTATTGTTACTAATTTGGTTTGCCCAATCTATATGTAAATTAAAGTCACCCATGATGACTACTGTGCCCTTATTGCACGCTTCTTTAATTTCCCTTTTCATGCCATCCCCAACCTCCGCCTTACTGTTGGGAGGTCTATATACCATTCCCACTAATGTTTTTTTCCCCTTAGTATTTCTCAATTCTACCCATACAGATTCCACATCATCAGAGCCAATATCCTTCATTACAATTGTATTAATCCCTTCTTTAACCAGTAATGCTACCCCGCCTCCCTTTCCTTTTTGCCTATCTTTCCTGAATATCGAATACCCCTGGGATGTTGAGTTCCCAGTCTTGGCCATCCTTGAGCCACGTTTCCGTAATCACATCCTAATCATATTCATTTACCTCTATTTGCGCAGCCAATTCATCCACCTTATTACAAATGTTCCTCGCATTGAGACACAAAGCCTTCAGGCTTGTTTTTTTAACGCTCTTAGACCTATTAGAATTATTATTTACTGTGGCCACGTTTGATTTAAACCGTTGATTTCTCTGACTGCCACTTTTGTTTTTCTCCTTCCTATCTTTTGCTTTTATCCCTGTTTCCCTTTCCTCTGTCTCCCTGCTCAGGTTCCCAACCCCCTGCCATTTTAGTTTAAACCCCCCCCGAACAGTGCTAGCAAACCTCCCCGCAAGGATATTTGTCCCGCTCTGGTTCAGGTGCAACCCGTCCGACTTGTACAAGTCCCACCTTCCCCAGAAGCAGGCCCAGTGAGCCAGGAAACTAAAGCCTTCCCTCCTGCACCAACTCTTTAGCCACGCATTCATCTGCTCTATCCTCCTATTCCTATACTCACTAGCACGTGGCACCGGGAGTAATCCAGAGATTACAACTTTTGAGGTCCTGCTCTTTAATCTGCTCCCTAGCTCCCTAAATTCTTGCTGCAGGACCACGTCCCTCTTCCTACCCATGTCATTGGTCCCAATGTGAACCACGACCTCTGACTGTTCACCCTCCCCCTTCAGAATGCCCTGCAGCTGTTCAGTGACATCCTTGACCCTGGCACCAGGGAGGCAACAAACCATCCTGGAGTCACGTCTATGGCCACAGAAACGCCTATCTGTTCCCCTTATGATAGAATGCCCTACCACTATTGCTCTCCCACTCTTTTTCCTCCCTTCCTGAACAGCAGAAGCACCTCTGGTGCCGGGAAGTTGGCTGCTGCTGCCTTCCTCTGGTAAGTCATCCCCCTTAACAGTATCCAAATTGGTATACCTGTTTGAAAGGGGGATGGCCACAGGGGTCCCCTGCACTACCTGCCTGCCTCTACTGCTCTGCCTGATGGTCACCCATTTCCCTTCTGCCTGTACAGCCCTTACCTGCGGCAGCCACGAGGGCGAGGGGCCGAAGAGCAGCACCAGCCCACCAACCAACATGAACACCCGACCGAAAACTTGAACTCCTTGCTACCCGAGGGGGCCTTCAATTATACCTTCGTCGAAAACCCTTATCTGCGCGCCAAATCAGGTTAGTTCTTTGTTTTAATCTTGGCGGGCTATTTTAAATAATGGTAGCAATCCATACTAACTGGTTTTAGATGGCCTGTAATCGCATCTACCGGCCCGATAATTGACTTGTATTGTCCTGAAAGTTCCTTGATGGGCCTTGACCGGCCTCGATGGCTCGGTTAATCTGTTTTTGATAATATATGCAGACTGCTAGATGGCCTTAACTATAGGCCTAAACTGAATTTAGATTTGCCTCCAATTCGGTCTAATGCATAATTCAGAGGCCTGTCTGGTTCCAAAATACAAAGCCTCTCTTCACAGAAGTCTGCAGCTTGGTTTTGATTTCTCCAAGCTGTCTGCGTTGCAGAGTCCATTTAAAAATCTCACTGGCTTGCTGCCACGAGGCATGGACGCCATTTTGGGTACCCTTTTTGATTTTAAACAGTCCACGCAGGGTCCTGTTTATTAATAACAACCTTCGGAGAAATGCAGACATTTTGCAAATCTTACACATGGCTGATGTTACAAAAGAATACCATAAGCCATGAGTGGAGAGTAGAGCCAGTGTCCCCTCGCAATCAATCTCCAATTTTCTTTGATGGGTGGAAAAGTGCAGGAGATAGATGACTGATGCAGAATGGAGGAATTGTGACAGCTGCTTGCAAACCTGGCACAGTCACGCATTATTCTGTGGCAGTGATCACTGCACATTGATAGAAGTAAATCCTTTTGTGTTAACGAATGCTCCTAGCTGGTTTCCTGGTGCCCTGATGGCTACATGTGTACAGCCTATAACCCCCTGCACATGAGCAAAACCAACAACTGCAGCAAATCCCAGAGCTCTTTCATTCTGACTGCTGGTGTACATTGGGAAAGTAATGTAGTCATTGACCTTGGCAAAGAGGGCATTGGTGACCTGCTTGATGCATTTGTGAACTGTAGACTGAGAGATGTGAGAAATGGCCCCTGCAACATCATGGAACGTGGCTGAGGCAAAGAAATTAAGTGCGGTAGTGACTTTCACACCACAGGCAAAGCATGACCACCTGGCACAGCAGGCAATAGGCTCTCTTGCAGGAAGCTGCAAAGGTCTGCAACAGTCAGTCTGGAGAAGCACCAGGAAGCTCACTTTAAGCATGGACACGCTGTGGGCAGGATAATGCCTTCTTCTACCCAACAAAGTGGAAAATTGTCCAGGTATTTCCTGTTCAAGAAAAGCAGGACCAATCCATTCCGGCAAATGACCGCCCCATCTGCCTACTCTCAATCATCAGCAAAGGGATGGAAGGTGTTAATGACACTGCTATAAAGTGGCAATTACTCACCAATAACCTGCTCACTGATGTTCAGTTTGGGTTCTGCCAGGACCACTCAGCTCCAGACCTCATTACAGCCTTGGTCCAAACATGGACAAAATAGCTGAACTCCAGAGGTGAGGTGTGAGTGACTGCACTTGACATCAAGGCAGTATTTGACTGGGTGTGGCACCAATGAGCTCTAGCAAACTTGAAATCAATGGGAATTAGGGGGAAAACTTGGAAATGTATCGCCATTCCTTCATTGTTGCTGGGTGAAAATCTTGGAACTCCCTACCTAACAACACAATGGGATTACCTTCACCACATGGACTGCAGCGGTTCAAGAAGGTGTCTCACCACCATCTTCTCAAGGGCAATTAGGAATGGACAATAAATAAGGGCTGAACAGACCTGACATGTAATGGCGGGGGAGGCAATTCAGTTACATTATGACCATATTAACAGCCCATTAAAAAGTATTTTGAGCTCACCTTACCATTTTTTGAGGTCGCTCACGGGGTTCATGCTGCTCGGGGATCACGCCAGATAAGGAGGTCAGGAATTGTATCACCATGGGATCATCTCATTATTGACAGCTGCAAATGTGCTATAAAAGCTCTCATCTCACAGCTGTTCACTTTCCAAGCTCAGAAGCTGTTGCTTACTATATTTGGAAGATAGATTGAGCTTTATGCAGCTTGTAAGTGCTTGGAGCAAACTCTTTACTCAGTGTCACCTCATTGGTGTTGAATCCGTGAATCTTTAGGTAGTGTGTCCTTCAAATAATCGACAGAGGCTGCAGAGGAACAATCAACAGGTTGAGGGTTGCTCTAAAACTAAACAGTACAGATCCCTACTCAGGGTTATATACAGGTGTGGTCACTGCCGGTACTACAGTATACAGGAGCTGTAAAAAGTAGTTCTCCCCTTAAAGGCACATACACTACAAATCCTCCCCTTTTATATTAACAGTACCATAACATTCATTTAACAATTAACACTTTTAACATGCAACATTAACTGAAAATAGTCCATTTATAAATTCAGTCTTTGGGGTGGCTTCCTGATCCTTTCTGGATAGCGCCTTTCCTGAGTGTCTTGCTCTTGGTGCGGAGGCGATTCTGGCCCCCTGTCGTCGGTTGGTTCATCAGCTTCCGATACTACTGTTTCTGGGGTAGATGCTACCTGTATGTCGGGTTCATTACCAGGTACGCGAGACATGGGGTTGACTCGTTCCTGTGATGCTAGGATCTGGTTGACATGGCGTCTCACAATGTTCTCCCCAACATTCACTGTGTACATTAGTGGCCCCTGTCGTGTGCATATCGTTCCTGGTTGCCATTTCTCTGTTCGGTAGTCGTGGGCCAAGACTGGTTGCCCTACATTGAAGCTCCTTGTCAGCTTCTCATTGATGTGCTGGAATTGCTTATTCTCAACATTTCTTCGTACATTTGGTCTGAGCAAATCCAGACGAGATCTCAACCTTCGGTTAAAGAACATCTTGGCCGGGGTCTGGTTGGTAACTGCATGTGTCGCATTTCTGTAGGCTAACAGGAAATTGTCCACCTTATGCTGCAGTGGAATGTCGTCATCGCACATGGCCCTTACGGCCTTTTTAAAGGTTTGTACGAACCTCTCAGCCAATCCATTTGTGGCTGGATGATATGGGGCGGATGTGTAATGCCTTACCCCATTCCTTTTCATAAATTTCCGAAACTCTTCGGACACAAACTGTGGTCCGTTATCAGAGCAAATCTGCTCTGGCAAGCCGTTCCTGGCAAATATGGTCCGTAGGACTGCAATCGTTTTCTCCGTGGTGGTGGAGGACATTTTGATGACCTCAGGCCATTTCGAGTGCGCATCCACGGCTATTAAGAACATTGAGTCCATGAATGGACCAGCAAAATCAATATGCACCCGTTGCCATGGAGAGGAGGGCCACTCCCATGGGTGTAGAGGGGCATGTGGTGGTGCATTTTGGACCTTCTGGCATCCTGAGCAGCTCTTTGTCAGGTCCTCGATTTGCTGATCGATCCCCGGCCACCACACATAAGCCCTAGCAAGGCTTTCCATTTTCACCCTTCCCAGATGGCCTTCGTGAAGCTCATTGAGCACTCTCTCCCTTAACTTGGGTGGAATTACCACTCGGGATCCACACATCAAGGTCCCCTGGCATACTGACAGCTGTTCTCTTCTGGATGAGAATGCTGGCAACAGTGAGTCGCCATGTGTTGGCCATCCCTTCACCGTCAAATCATATACCCGAGACAGTGTCGGGTCATTTCGGGTCTCCTTCTCTACATCCGCGTTAGTTACTGGCAAGCGTTCAATTATAGTCGAATAAAATATTTCGACAGGGTCCACTGCTGGTGCTTCCTCCGCAGTAGGCAGTGGCAGGCGTGATAGCCCATCAGCGTTTCCATGCTGTTTCGTGCCCTTATACTCTATTTCATATTGGTTCGCCCCTAGAAAAAGGGACCATCTTTGTAGCCGTTGCGCAGTCATCACCGGATCGCCCTTCTTTGGATTAAAGATGGAGACAAGTGGTTGGTGGTCAGTCAGCAAGGTGAACTTCTGCCCGTGCAGATAGTGGTTGAACTTTTTCACTCCCCACACTAGGCTGAGGTCCTCCCTGTCAATCTGGGTGTAGTTACGCTCGGCTGAGGTTAGTGACCGAGACGCAAAGGCTACTGGCCTCTCCAAGCCGTCCGGGAATTTGTGCGACAGCACCGCTCCAATACCATAGGGTGATGCATCACACGCCAACCGAATTGGTAGTGCTGGGTTGAAATGAGCCAACACCTCTTTTGATGTGATCAATTCTTTGCACTTCTGGAAAGCTCGTTTACATTCGTCATTCCACTTCCATGGTACCCCCGTTTGCAGTAGGGTGTTCAGTGGGTGTAGTACTGCAGACAAATTCGGCAAGAACTTATGGTAGTAGTTCACCAGCCCGAGGAACGACCTCAGTTGTGACACATTTTCCGGTGCTGGAGCCTTGACTACTGCCTCAATCTTTTCAGGGGACTAATGTAACCCCTCTTCATCAATAACGTGGCCACAATACGAGATCTGCTTCTGGAAAAACTCGCATTTGTGGCGATTAGCTCGGAGCCCATATTCCTTCAATCTAGTGAGCACCTGCTCCAGGTTGGCGAGGTGATCACTGTCATTTTCGCCCGTGACCAGGATGTCGTCCAAATAACACTGGGTCCCTGGAATCCCTTGCAGGACTTGATCCATTGCCCTTTGCCAAATTGCCGGAGCTGATGCTACCCCGAACACCAGCTGGTTGTATTGGTAGAGACCTTAGTGAGTGTTGATCGTGAGGTACTGTTTCGAGGCTTCTTCTACCTCCATTTGCAGGTACGCCTGGGCCAGATCAATCTTAGTGAAACGTTTTCCTCCAGATAGCGAGGTGAAAATATCTTCAATCCTCAGAAGCGGATATTGTACCGTGTGAAGGACTGGGTTCACTGTCACCTTAAAGTCCCCACCGATGTGAATCTTCTTTGGTTCCCCAGGCGTATTACTCAATGACCTCTTCATTACAGGAACGATGGGTATAGCCCACTTGCTCCAGTCCACTTTGGACAGTACTCCAGAACGTTCCAAACCTTCCAGCTCTGCTTCGACGGCTGGGCGGATCGCATAAGGCACTGGTCTGGCCTTAAAAAACTTTGGGCTTGCATTTTCCTCTATTTTGATCGTTGCTGTTATGCCTTTTAGTGTTCCGAGTCCCTCCTGGAACACTTCTTGTGCATCAGTTAACATTTTTGACAGTCGTCCAGGTGTGACGTCGTCATCCTTTTTGGCATCTACCGTCAGTGCTTGTATGGCATGCCAATCTAACTGTATCTTCCGGATCCATTCATGTCCTAGTAGTGGTGGTCCTCCATCTGGCAATACATAACTCCATTTTTGGTGTTTCCTTGCCGTTGTATATCACGTTCACCCTTATTTTTCCTTTGGGGTAGACTTTTTGCCCCGTGTACTTCTTCAAGATAATCTCTGTATCTCTCAAGGGTATATGGGAGAATAGCCGCTTGTAGTCCCTTTGGTTTATGACAGTTAGGGCTGATCCTGTGTCCAATTCCATTTTCACTTGGACTCCGTCTATCTTGAGCGTGACCCAGATAGTTTGGTGATCCTCCATTTTGGTTACATTATGTAGTTTCAGACAACCCAGCTCCTTGCTTCCGGAGTCTGTATCACTTTTCTGTTCGTCTGAACTACTCTCCGTCACCTTATGTACATTTTTGTACTTCTCCTGTGGAGGTTTCTTGCTGCTGGTTTTCTTTCCCGACCTGCAGACTCTTATTATGTGTCCTACTTTTCCACACTGTCTGCACACTTGGTCCTTGAACCAACAATCCTTATGGTCGTGTGTTGTTCTGCCGCAGCGATAACATTTCACTGCTCCATATGACATTTCATTTGTGCCATATTCTTGCGGTCTCCATTGTATCTCTGCAGCGCCCCGTGCGGCTGCTTCATGTGATACTGCCATGTTGAAAGCCTTGTCCAGCGTAAGATCCTTTTCTGATAGAAGCCGTTTCTGGGTTCCTTCACTTTGAAGCCCACACACAAACTTGTCCCTTAAAGTATCTGCTAGTCCCGTTCCAAACTGGCAGTGTTTCGATAGCTTGTGCAGTTCCGTTAAATACTCAGCATTACTTTCGTCTTTATGCTGGTTCCTTTTGTGAAACTTAAATCTTTCTGCTATCAGCAGCGGTGTGGGGTTTAAGTGGTCCTGTAGGATTGCCACTATGCTTTCAAAATCCTTTTCCACTGGCTTCTCTGGGGTTACTAGGTTTCGCAGTAAGCCGTACGTTTTTGCACCCATGGAATTCAACAATACCAATGCTTTCCTGGCATCTGGCACTTCATTCACTATGCGTTCTACATATGTCACCCAATCTTCGACTTCATTGTCGAACGCTGTGACCCTGCCACTCTTCTGCATCCGTGGGTGTGGTTAGACTGGCTAAAAATGGCATCTCCCGCGCTCTCCCTTCTTCTCCGCTGGCTAAAAATGGCGTCTCCCGCGCTTCCCTTTCTTCTCTGCTGCGGCCCAAATGGTGTCTCCCGCGCTTTCTTTTCTTCCCCCGCGGACGCTGCTCAGCCCTTGAACACCGGCTGTGCTCTGCGTATTTTCCTGTGCGCTTCTCTCGTTGATGCCACTCGGTCTTCAACCCCGGCTGTGCCCTGTGTGCTTTACCCTCTCTCTTACCCGTCGACGCTGCTCGGCCTTTTTCTGTGCCGTCGGTTGGCTCCCGCCGCCGCTGTCCGTGAAGGGTCTGCACCGTAGCTGCTGCCAGCCCGCTGCGCTGGATCGTCATGGCTGGAGAACCAAGCCCAGCTCTCCACAGCCTCCTTTGCCTGCTTAAGTCCTCTCAGGATGTTCGGCACCTGCACTGATGGAATCGGCCTTCTTCTGCAGAGTTGCAGGTAGGTTCGAATCACCTCGTCGCCAATGTTGAATCCGTGAATCTTTAGGTAGTGTGTCCTTCAAATAATCGACAGAGACTGCAGAGGAACAATCAGCAGGTGTTTACTGGATGAGTGTTGCTCTTAAACTAAACAGTACAGATCCCTACTCAGGGTTATATACAGGTGTGGTCACTGCCGGTACTACAGTATACAGGAGCTGTAAAAAGTAGTTCTCCCCTTAAAGGCACATACACTACAATTGGAACAACCTCTCTCACCACTGACAGATTGCTTCGGTCATCTCAAGTTCATCTGCCATCTATTACATCAGCATTGGTGCCCTGGAAATGATCTTACCTTGGTCCTCAGAATCCCACCACGATCAGCCCCAGCACCAGCAGCATCAGGCACACCAGCAGCACCAAAAACAACACCAACCATCTCCGCAATCACCTGATGCTGCACAGGACAGAGGGCATCAGCACCCGAGCACATTGCTGCCCGGGAGGCCAGGGATGGCCTCACCATGGTCAGATTTACTTCTCTTGATGCTGTACACCCTGGCTACCACATGATGTGCCAGGTTGTCACCACCCCACACTAACACCATAAAGCATCCCTACAATGCCCAAGCCATTCCTTTGATATAGGAACATAATACCAAGAGTAGGCCATTCAGCCCCTCAAGCCTGTTCCGCCATTCAATGAGATCATGGCTGATCTGTGATCTAACTCCATATAACTGCCTTTGGCCCATATCCCTTATACCTTTGGTTAACAAAGAGCTATCAATCTCTGAGTTAAAATTAACAATTGATTTAGCATCGATTGCTGTATGCGGAAGAGAGTTCCAAACTTCTACCACACTTTGTATGTAGAAGTGTTTCCTAACTTCACTCCTGAAAGGTCTGCCTCTAATTTTTAGACTATGCCCCCTACTCTTAGAATCCCCAACCAGTGGAATTAGTTTCTCTCTATCTACCCTATCTGTTCCCCTTAATATCCTGAAAACTTCGATCAGATCACCATTTAACCTTTTAAATTCTAGAGAATATAACAATAATTTGTGTAATCTCTCCATGTGACTTAAGCCTTGAAGTCTGGGTATCATTGTGGTAAACCTACGCCGCACTCCCTCCAAGACCAATACATCCTTCCTAAGGTTTGGTGCCCAGAACTGCTCACAGTACTCCAGGTGTGGTTTAACCAGGGTTTTGTATAGCTGCAGCATAACTTCTACGCCCTTGTATTCTAGTCCTCTAGATATAAAAGCCAGCATTCCATAGCCTTTATGATTATTTTCTGTACCTGTTCATGACATTTTAATGATCTATGTACCTGAACCCCAAAGTCTCTTTGGACCGCCACTGTTTTAGCTTTTTACCATATAGAAAGTACCCTGTTCTATCCTTTTTAGGTCCAAAGTGGATGACCTCACATTTGCACACATTGAAGTCCATTTGCCAATTTTGTCCATTCACTTAATCTATCAATATCTCTTTGCAAGTTTATGCTTTCATCTACACTGCCTACAATGCTGCCTATCTTTGAGTCATTGGCAAATTTGGATATATGACTTTCTATGCCATCATCTAAGTCATTAATAAATATTGTGAATAGTTGAGGCCCCAACACAGATCCTTGCGGGACACCACTAGTTACATCCTGCCAATTTGATTACCTACCCATTATCCTTACTCTCTGTCTCCTGCCGCTCAGCCAATTTCCTAACCCCAGGTCAATAATTTGCCCTCAACTCCGTGGGCTTCTTCTGTGGGCTTCTACCTTAGATAACAATCTCTTATGTGGGACTTTATCAAATTCCTTCTGGAAGTCCATATAAATAACATCCATAGACATTCCCCTGTCCACTACTTTAGTCACCTCTTCAAAAAATTCAATCAGGTTTGTCAGGCATGACTTACCTTTCACAAATTTATGCTGGCTCTCTCTGATCAACTGAAAATTTTTGAGGTGTTCAGACACCCTATCCTTAATTATAGATTCTAACAATTTCCCCACAACTGATGTTAGGCTAACTGGTCTATAATTCTGTGATTTCCCTCTGTCGCCATTCTTAAATAGCAGAGTGACATGCGCAATTTTCCAATCTAAAGGCACGGTTCCTGAATCTAGAGAACTTTGGAAGATTATAGTTAGGGTATCTGCAATGTGCTCACCTACTTCCTTTAAAACTTTGGGATGGAAACCATCTGGACTTGGGGATTTGTCACTCTTTAGTGTTATTTTTTTTTATTGTTACTTTTATTTTACCTGCGTTAATTTTTAATGAGTCCCTGTCCACAATTCAATAGTATCGCCATTGCGGGAGTTACCATTATGTCTCACCATTCATTGCAACTCACTAAGCCATTTCCAAAGGTGCACACAAATCTGTCCAAGAACATAAAGCGTTGAAAATAATGGTTTCAATGTTTGACTCCACATTAACAGAAACTTTACATGAACATTGGCTAAAACACCCAAGTGCCTACCCTTGTGTGTTGTTAGTTGGTATGATTGCACTAGGATGAGGGTGAGTGTGAGGGGTGGCTAGTGAGATGAGGAAGTGATAATGTAGATAGAGAGGGATGGGTGGAGGTACAAGGTAAGTTGGTGTGAGTAAGGATGTGCAGGAGTAGGGTAGGGAAGGGGTGTGATGAGTGGCACAGCAGGGTGAGGTTGAGTGTGGCTTTGCAGTAATGTTTTGTGATCTACTGAGATCATTGAAAGGCTTGTGTCACTGCAGCCTGGTCTTCCTAACAACATCCCTGTTTGTGTCTTCCTGTGCAATGTGCAACCAGGCTGCGTTGGTCTCCTGGGGAGGTCTCTTCCGCCCATTTGAAGGGAACAGGACCTCCCTGTGTGCTGTGACTCTCTCCATAGGCATATGGAGGGTGTCATGGGAGAGCCTGGGTGCAGCCGTGCACCTTTGTGCGGTGCTTTTCAGTGTTTGCAGTATCTCAATGCTGTAGAACACTGACAGCAGAACCGTCAATATCAATTTGCGCATGGTCCCTTTAAGGAAATCGGCTGATGACGCGTCATCAAATGACGTCATCAGACGTGCTTCCTTCAATTGGCCGGCAAATGCGCCGGGCGGGCTTTACAAGCCCAATCAACATAAATTCATTCTACACAGCAGGCTGGTGACAGCAGCGGGGTCGGGACCTGCCACCGACGTCGCTTGCCACGGACCCGCCGAGGTTGGGGAAATCGCGGCCAATGTGTCTGAATAAATGAATGTTCACTGTAATACCAAACACATAGTGAGTAGATTATAAAAAACTTCAAACAATTGCCTGAGTATAGATGTGAAACCATGTTCTCCTAAGTCCAAGGTATAAACATAGGTTCAGTACCCAGGGGGTTCTGTTTTGATTGTTGATCTTTTTATTGTATCTCTGTCGCTGGTAGCACCAACATTTAATGGGATACTGAGTGACAAATCACTTTTGCTTTCCCCCTGCCTTCTTCAGACACTTCCCTCTTTATATTCCATGGACTGGCTGGCAATACAGAGGAGGACAAAACATGCTGTCACCCCATTTTATCACTACCACCAATGGAAAATCAAATTACTACAGGCAGTAAGTCAGTTCTCAGTTACTACCAGCAGGAAATTGCAATGTAGTTGCTGAGGAACTGCCAATTCAATGTAAAATTACGTACAGCCTCTAATCTTTGAGGCTGCAGGGCATTCTGGAGGGGGAGGGTGAACAGCCAGTGGTCGTGGTCCACATTGGTACCAACGACATAGGTAAAAAGAGGGATGAGGTCCTGCAGCAAGAATTTAGGGAGCTAGGTGAAGGACCTCAAAGGTTGTAATCTCTGGATTACTCCCGGTGCCACGTGCTAGTAAGTATAGGAATAGGAAGATAGAACAGATGAATGCGTGGCTAAAGGGATGGTGCAGGGGGGAGGGCTTTAGTTTCCTGGATCACTGGGTCTGCTTCTGGGAAAGGTGGGACTTGTACAAGTCGGACGGTTTACACCTGAACCAGAGGGGCACCAATATCCTTGCGGGGAGGTTTGCTAGCACTGCTGGGGAGGGTTTAAACTAACTTGGCAGGGGGTTGGGGTACAGAGTGGAGCTATAGTAGGGGGTGATTTACAGCCAAATACAGAGGGAAAAACAAGTCAGCTGGGAAGGCAGAGCAAATATGTGAAGGCAAAAGAGAATATGGCAGGGCTGGAAGGCATTTATTTTAATGCAAGGAGTCTTGCAAATAAGGTGGATGAACTGAAGTTGTTGTTGAACACATGGGAGTACGATATTGTTGCTATCACGGAGACATGGTTGAGGGAGGGTCAGGACTGGCAGCTCAATATTCCGGGGTATAGAATCTTCAGGCGCGACAGAGGGGGGTGTAAAAGGGGAGGGGGTTTTGCAATATTAATTAAGGAGTCAATTACTGCTGTAAGGAGGGATGATATATTAGCGGGTTCCTCTAATGAGGCCATATGGGTAGAACTTAAAAACAAAAAGGGGGCAAGCACTTTGCTGGGAGTGTACTATAGGCCCCCAAACAGTCAGGGAGAGATAGAGGAACAGATATGTAGGCAAATCTCAGAAAAGTGCGAAAATAATAGGGTAATAATAGTGGGGGATTTCAACTTCCCCAATATAAATTGGGACAGTCAGAGTGTGAAAGGCTTAGAGGGTGCAGAATTCTTAAAGTGCACCCAGGAGAGCTTTTTGAGCCAACATGTAGAAAGTCCTACAAGAGAGGGGGCGGTACTGGACCTAATTCTGGGGAATGTAGCCGGGCAAGTGGTGGAAGTGTCAGTAGGAGAGCATTTTGGCGACAGTGACCATAATTCGGTGAGATTTAAGGTGGTCATGGAAAAAGACAAAGACGGCCCGGAAATAAGGGTTCTAAATTGGGGGAAGGCCGATTTTAATATGATAAGGCAGGATCTGGCCAAAGTGGACTGGGAGCAGCTGCTTATAGGAAAATCCACATCAAAACAGTGGGAGACTTTCAGAAGGGAAATAGAGAGAGTACAACGCCAACATGTTCCTGTAAAGGTCAAGGGTGGGACCAACAAGCAAAGGGAACCTTGGATGACAAGGGATATACAAAAATGCATTAGAAATAAAAGGGGGACTTTTGGCAGTTACAAAAGACTAAAGACGGAAGAAGCCCTAGAGGAGTATAAAAAGTGCAGGGGCATACTTAAAAAAGAAATTAGGAGGGCGAGGAGGGGCCATGAAATAACACTGGCGAGCAAAATAAAGGAAAATCCTAAGATGTTTTATAAGTATATTAAGGGCAAGAGGATAACCAGGGAAAGGGTAGGGCCCATTAGGGACCAAAGTGGCAATCTGTGTGTAGAGCCAGAGGATGTAGGCGGGGTTTTAAGTGAATTTTTTGCATCTGTGTTCACTATGGAGAAAGACGATGCAGACATAGAAATCGGGCAAGGGGACTGTGACATACTTGAACATATTAGCATCGAGAGGGAGGAGGTGCTAGCGGTTTTAGCAGGCCAAAAAGTGGATAAATCCCCAGGCCCGGACGAGATGTATCCCAGGCTGCTGTGGGAGGCAAAGGAGGAGATTGCAGGGGCTCTGACGCAAATTTTCAGAAACTCTCTGGCCACAGGGGATGTACCAGAGGACTGGAGAACAGCTAATGTAGTACCATTATTCAAGAAGGGTAGCAGGGATAAACCAGGGAATTACAGGCCAGTGAGTCTAACATCTGTGGTGGGGAAATTATTGGAAAAAATTCTGAGGGACAAAATTAATCTCCACTTGGAGAGGCAAGGATTAATCGGGGATAGTCAGCATGGCTTTGTCAAGGGTAAATCATGTCTGACAAATCTGATTGAATTTTTCGAGGGGGTGACTACGGGGGTGGATGAGGGAAATGCTGTGGATGTGGTTTACATGGACTTCAGTAAAGCTTTTGACAAAGTCCCGCATAGGAGACTGGTCAAGAAGGTAAGAGCCCATGGGATCCAGGGTGCCTTGGCGCGTTGGATCCTAAACTGGCTGAGTGGCAGGAGGCAGAGGGTGATGGTCGAAGGTTGCTTTTGTGACTGGAAGCCTGTGTCCAGTGGGGTACCTCAGGGATCGGTGCTGGGTCCCTTGTTGTTTGTGATCTACATAAATGATTTGGATGAGAATGTAAAAGGTATGATCAGTAAGTTCGCAGATGACACGAAAATTGGTGGGGTGGTAAATTGCGAGGAGGAAAGCCTCAGGCTACAGGACGATATAAACGGGTTGGTCAGATGGGCGGAAAAGTGGCAAATGGAATTTAACCCTGAAAAGTGCGAGGTGATGCATTTTGGACGGACAAATAAGGCAAGGGAATACACAATGAGTGGTAGGACCCTAGGAAGTACAGAGGGTCAGAGGGACCTTGGTGTACATGTACATAGATCCCTGAAGGCAGCGGAGCAGGTAGATAAGGTGGTTAAAAAGGCATATGGGATACTTGCCTTCATTAGCCGAGGCATAGAATATAAGAGCAGGGAGGTTATGATGGAGCTGTACAAAACGCTGGTGAGGCCACAGCTGGAGTACTGTGTGCAGTTCTGGTCGCCTCACTATAGGAAGGATGTGATTGCTTTGGAGAGGGTGCAGAGAAGATTCACCAGGATGTTACCTGGGATGGAGCGCCTCAGCTATGAAGAGAGGCTGGACAGGCTGGGGTTGCTTTCCTTGGAGCAGAGAAGGCTGAGGGGGGACCTGATTGAGGTGTACAAAATGATGAGGGGCATAGATAGGGTAGATAAAGAGGAACTTTTCCCCTTAGTGGGGGGGGTCAATAACAAGGGGGCATAGATTCAGGGTAAGGGGCAGGAGATTTAGAGGGGATTTGAGGAGGAACTTCTTCACCCAGAGGGTGGTTGGAATGTGGAATTCAATGCCTGAAAGGGTGGTAGAGGCAGGAACCCTCACAACATTCAAGAAGCATTTGGATGAGCACTTGAAATGCCATTGCATACAAGGCTATGGACCAAATGCTGGAAAATGGGATTAGACTGGACAGGGATGGATGGGCGGCGCAGACACGATGGGCCGAAGGGCCTCTTTCTGTGCTGTAAAACTCTATGACTCTATTTCTGTTACACCACTAGTTTGAACACATCAGGCCTTTAAAATTGTTCACCTTATTGTATATAATTTTTTTATGGCTATTACTGTATAACTCAATGCTTACAGGACAGTAGTGCTGCGGTGTGGATGGGCAGTCCAATTTTGCCCTTGTGGCCCTTTAATGTTCTCCATGTAGAAGAATCCGGTCACTTCCATCTCATTGAAAGTGATAGATCTTATGTTGGGTTGTCTTCCTCCTGTGCCACTCCTTTTTGTCAGACTATGTCAGCTTATTTTTGTTAGACGGTTTTACATAATTTTTCAACCGTCCACCCATACACTTTATTTGGGAAATAGTATTAAGTTTTGTTCGAATTTTATTTTAAATAAAGCAATGTTCATTTGAGTAGGGACGTATTACTTGATGCCTCTGATTCTTTTCCATCCTTGCTCCATTTTCCTCCCCTGACTGCTGGTAGAACCACTATTGATCTTGCTTTAAGTGTTGTACATCCAGTGCCGCCTTTCTAGCTCATGCCTCAATTAACTGGCTTGCTAAGGACATTACTGTTGTTGGTTGGTGTAAGCAAACCTCTGATGTACTTTCTGCCATGCCATAAAGGAAAAATACCGTGCTTTTATGCGTTTGGGAGTAAGATACATAACTGGGAAGCATAGAGGAAATTTAACTCTGCATCTAGTCCATAGTACGACTGACTGAGGAATGCACAATGCTGATGTAGGCTGCAAAAGTATTAAAAAGTGCAATTTTTCAGCACTGACATCCATTGCCTTGATAAGCATGAAATCTAATTAGTGTTATGCACTAGATATTGGAGGAGTGTTATGTGTATATTTAAAAAAATGTCCTGGAATAATGGAGCATAAGCTGGACTGTTGACAGGTAATTAAGACAAGCAGCTATATTTGCTGGAAGCTCAGAATGTTTTCCCTTTGTGTCTGACAGCACTCAGCTGTAAGGAAGTCCTCATTATACAGTGTGTTTGGCTTGTTCCTACAATTACTTATGACCAGTAGTTTGTGGCTAACGTGTGCCATTGCTTGAAATATGAGGCCCTGATGCTAACTACCAGACACTGCTTAATTGGATACAACGTCTGCACTGGCAAATGTGCTTGAAATGGATCACAATTAATTGTCTTACTGTTTTATATATGTAGGAAAAACAAACACATCAATACCTGATTTAAAAAATGGTGCAAAGAGAATAAATGATGGTACGTGAGAAATAAATGATTTGTGATAGTGAGTAGCATGACTCTCAATGATTTATTTTTGAATAAAAAATTATGTATCATTTCTATTTATACATTTTCCAACTGAACTTAGGCCACATTCTTCTCAGCTATTTTAAGTGTTTTGGAGAAAACTGAACAGTTAGTGTGTTTTGTTATTTTCTTTGATTAAATTACATCTATCTGCACAACAGATCTACATAACATTTTGTTAAGTATCCTTTTTGCAGATGTTGAGTGCTAAAAGAAGCGTGGTTAATACGATTTTTTGGAGGAGGAGGAAAAGAGCGGACTGCAATTGTTAACTCAGGTTTTATTTTCCTTTTTGTTGTTTTTCCTCTTCCATGTTGGCCACCTTTGGGGAGGAAGAGGTGTTTAAAAATCATGAAGGATTTAAATAGAGTAAATAAAGAGAAACTGTTTCCAATGGCTGAAGGGTCGATAACGAGAGGGCACAGATTAAGGTGATTGGCAAAAGAACCAGGGGCGACATGAGGGAAAATTATTTTACGAGTAGTTAGGATTTGGAATGCACTGCCTGATAGGGTGGTGGATACAGATTCAATAGTAGCCTTCAAAAGAGAATTGGATAAATACTTGAAGGAGAAAAAAATGCAGGGATATGGGGAAAGAGCGGGGGAGTGGGACTAACTGGATTGCTGTTCGAAACTCCACTGGCTGAAGTCATACCTGGAACAAAGGAAGATGGTTGTGGTTGTTGGAGGTCAATCATCTCAGCCCCAGGACATCACTGCAGGAGTTCCTCAGGACAATGTCCTAGGCCCAACCATCTTCAGCTGCTTCATCAATGACCTTCCCTCCATCGTAAGGTCAGAAGTGGGGAAGTTCACTGATGATTGCACAGTGTTCAGTTCCATTCGCAACTCCTCAGCTAATGAAGCCATCCATGCCAGTATGCAGCAAGACCTGGACGACATTCAGGCTTGGGCTGATAAGTGGCAAATAACATTCGTGCCACACAAGTGCCAGGCAATGACCATCTCCAACAAGAGAGAGTCTAACCACCGCCCCATGACATTCAATGGGATTACCATTGCTGAATCCACAACATCAAATTCCTGGGGGTCACCTTTGACCAGAAACTTAACTGGACCAGCCACATAAATACTGTGGCTACAAGAGCAGGTCAGAGGCTGGGTATTCTGTGGTAAGTGTCTCACCTACTGTCTCCCCAAAGCCTTTCCACCATCTACAAGGCACAAATAAGGCGTGTGATGGAATACTCCCACTTGCCTGGATGAGTGCAGCTCCAACAACACTCAAGAAGCTCGACACCATCCAGGACAAAGCAGCCCATTTGATTGGCACCCCATCCACCACCTTAAACATTCACTCCCTCCACCACTGGCATACCGTGCCTGCAGTGTATACCATCTACAAGATGTGTGTGGAGATGCCGGTAATCTGATACCTGAGTTAGTCAGGTCTGTAGTACTCCAGGGTGCCATGGTTGATTGATTAGCCAGCCTGGCCTATTGATGGGTCATGGAGGGCAAAATCTTTTACAAAGCATTAGAATTCTTCTCAATAGCCCAAAGCCAATGACCTAATAGATAGGGTAGTCTCAATTATATAAGCAGTGGGATCCTTACCAATGCTCTGCTCTAGTGAACTGGTTTTAGCTGGTTGCAGTACCACTGCATATACTTGGGGCCCTTAGGTAAATGAGTTTTGTCCATTTGGGAAAAGTATGCACTAAATATCAAACAAATCTGCCTCTTTATCTTTTCCTATTGTCCCAGAAACTGATGCACATCGGTGATTAATACTTAAGTGTTGCTTACAGATTCTAGTTACCCTCAACCTGTGTTCCTGCACAATCATAGAACTGGTGAATATCGAATTATTCTTGAACAATCTAGAATATTTTAGAATTAGCATGGATTTTTATGTGACAGGAGTGCTTATCAAGATTTCAGGCATAGAGGTCACCACATCCCATATGTCAATCTATGGACCAGACTCCCTAGGAAGACTGTGGAAGCAGGTAGTATTGATTCATACCAGAATGGTAGAAGGTGAACTAGATGGACCGTGGTCCATTTTCATCTAGCAATTCCTATGTCCATTCAAATTAATAGAAGAAATTTGGGGGTGCCAATTTGTAAAATCCATGTTGACACTTTCCTCTATGAAGTTTAAGCAGTTCTTTGAAAATAATAGCCCTGAAAATACGGAGTTTGCAGGGTTAGCGGGAGGGCACCTAATTGGTGTGGGCTAAACGGGCAAACACACTACCGGAGGGTGTCTGTAACACCCACTTGTCCCATGCAGCCAGGAAATCTGGCACTTGGCTGCCTTGGCTTGGGGGGTTGCCAAGGCCTCTCCCTTGACTCTATGGAGCATCCCCTTGGCCCTCAGTTTAAGGGGGCTGATCCCACTTTAAAAAAAAATTCTGTCATCTTTCGGGTTCCAGGTCGCTTCTTTGGTTTGGATCCCCCCCCTTGCCCCCTGATAGTAGCCCCCCGTGTCCATCAATCTGGAGGCCAGTATGCCTCATCTCTCTTAGTGTACTGGTCTTTAGTGTTACTTCCGTACTAAGGAGTCCCCGTACTCAATTTCCTATCTCTGTAACTTCCCCCAGCTCCACAACCCTCAGATAGTTCTGTGTTCCTCTAACTCTGGCCTTTTGTGCATCCTCCTACTCCTTTTGTCCTGCCATTGGTGGCCGATCCTTCAGCTGTGGCTCCTTCATGCTCTGGAATTCCCTCCCTAAACCTCTCATTCGCTCCACCTTGCTCTTTTCATTTAAGGCCTTCCTTAAAACCCACTTCTTTGATCAAGCTTTTTATTAGCCCTTCCAATATCTCCTTCTTTGATTGGCATCTATTTTTGTCTGATTGCACAACCTTGAAGCGCCTTTGGACATTTTTCCACATTAAATGTGCTATATAAATGGTTGTTGTTCTTGCTGTTGTTCTTCTTCTTCTTGTAGTACTAATAGTAATTGTAGTAGTAGTAGAATCAGCACTGACTAAATAGCCAGCAGTAAAGTTTTCGGGGATGAAATTGGGTTTTGCCCCGCTTGGAGCGCTAACTTTTGAAATTTTGAAGGTGAAGGAGTCCGCCTCCAACATTGCACAGAACTCTGCACACAGCATGGAGCCCATCATTTCCACTGTGCAGAGGATGGTGGACTCCCAGAGAGACCGTGTGGATCTCATGATGTGTGTCGGGTGATGTGGCAGCTTCCATTGCAGCACAGGCAGAAGTGACGCAACGTCTTAGTCCTGCAATGCAGTCAATGGTTGCTGTCATCGAGTCTCAGACAGCTCTCATGCAGCCTCAGCTTGATGCCACAAAAGCTCTGACTGCTGCCATTGTCGCTGGGTCCACCACAACCCACCGGAGATCTCACAGTGTTGCACCAGGCCAGAAATCTGTGTTCCAACAGATTGGTAGGGATGCTGAGGTGTTGCCCCGGGGGAGTGGGAGTGGTTCAGTGGAGCAGGAACCTGCTTTCCTCTCTCAGGATGACAGCATTCCTGATCCCACCACTGCCATTCCGCCATTGCCCTTGTCACTGCCTGTCATCCAGCCAGCCCAGACTGCCGCCGCCCAGCCTGAGGTGGTGCAGTGTACAGAGCTGTTCGAGGGCGTCCTGCAAGGCCATCTGTAGTCTCTGGCACCGACACTCAGCAGCCTTCCACCAGCCCCTGCTGTAGCCACTGAGGAGACACTATGTAGGAAAGGGGACTGTAAAGAGGGGAGGCAAGGGTTTACACAAGGTTGATTAGTCAATATTTTTGTTGTATATATGTGGCTAATGGTTTTTGATAAAGTTATTACTGGAATGTTGCAGATTTGGTGCTGTGTCTCATTTTGGTTTTGGGGTGTGGTGTGGAATCACAAAGTGATGGAATGATGGCGGCGTGCTCAGCAACCGGAAAGAGGACTCAAAGTCACTGGAAACAAAGTCTGATGAGGTGGTCACAGACCGACCTTGCAGAACGCCAATTGAGTGGCTGCCTCCTCCACCGCTGCTGTTCATCCTCCTATTCCTCCTGCTCCTCTTCATCCTCCTCATCCTCCTTCTCTTCCTGAGGTGGTGGAGTTATACCTGGTGGCAATGGCTGTGCCCTCATAATGGCCAAGTTGTGCAACATACAGCAGACCACTGCGAAAGGTGACACCCGCTCAGCCAAGTACTGGAGGGCTCCACCCGAGCGGTCAAGGCAGCGGAACCATTGCTTGAGCACTCCGATGGTTTGCTCAATGATGTTCCTGGTGGCAGCATGGCTCTCATTATATGAGTGCTGGGCAGGAGTGTTGGGGTTGCGGAGGGGAGTCATGAGCCAGGTGGAGAACGGATAGCCCTTGTCTCCCAGCAGCCAGCTGCAAGCTTGATGCGGTGGCTGGAATAGATCTGGCACACCGGTCTGGCGCAGGATGAAGGCATTGTGGCTGCTGCCAGGATAACAGGCATTGGTGGTGAGGATTCGTCGTGTGTGGTCGCGCACCAACTGCACATTAAGTGAGTGGTAGCCTTTGTGGTTACAGAATACCACAGGAATATCCCCCTGCACCATGGGGAAGCCCACTATCCTGGCAAAGCCACATGTACCTTCGTCCTGCTTCTCTCTGGTCATGGGGAAGGAAATGTAGTCCCTTCTCCTTCTGTACATAGCATCTATGACCTGACAGATGGAGCAATGGACAGCAAACTGGGAGATGTTGGAGGTGGCGCCTGTCGCACACTGAAATGATCCACTGCCATAGAAATTGAGGGTGACGGTGACCTTGACTGCCGCTAAGAGAGCTGTGGTGGTCCTGATCTCAGGCTCGAGGTCTGGCTGCAGGAGGTGGCAGAGCTCTGTGACCACGTCCTTGCAGAAGTGGAGCCTTCTAAGACACTGCTCCTCAGTTAAATTTATGTCGGAGAACTGCTGCTGGAATACCCTGGGTGGTTACGGCCTCCTGTTGAGAGCCCTGTTGGCCCTCCTCCCTCTGACCACATTTTCCAATCTCTGTCTCTGCCTCCGCTGCCTCAGACATTGATGCTGGAGGGCGAGGTCCAGTGCCAGTACAGACCCATGAAAGGATGCAAATATTGCACTTTCAAATCTCCCCTCAATGAAACTGAAGAATCTTTATGTGCCAGAACACTCGTTAAAATGCAAAATGCTGAAATCGGTCAAAAGGCCTCTTTGCCTTTGTGAAACTAACAACGCAGCATTGTTGGCCAATGAAAACTAAACCGGATGTGGACGCCTTTAAATAGTGCTCCTCCAGGGGGCATCCGACTGAAAACCGCCTCCTCTACCTGTCGTTGTTAATGGCAGGCGCTCAAGCAGGGGGCGAGAGGTAATTTTTCATCCAGGGCGCTGCACACGGCAATGAAGTCACGATCTCCGGGCGCAGGAGATCGGGGCGCAACATCTTATTGCCGCAAAACTCCCACCAAATTTAGTGGGAGGCGTTGATATCGCTGCGCCTGGTCGCAAACCCATTTGCACCCTATTAGCACTCCCCGGAGGCGTCAACAAAGGAGCCCAATTTCTAGCCCATATATGCCTTTGTATTACAATATAGTCAGTGTGTTACAGATGTAATGACCTCAGACAGTACAATAAAATTAAAGTAGTTATTTCCTCCCCAGGTCATTGCCGCAGCAGTTACATTTAAGTAAAGATTACACTAAGATATACCTGACCCATTGCAGTTAGATATATAGAAGTTAGATTTCTTTTAATCAAAAACGAAGTTTAGCATGAGCCTGCTGCATGCGTCCTCCTTAGAGGAGAGGTGCTGTCTTTCAGATGTGATGTTAAACCGAGGCCCCGTCTACCCTCTCAGGTACATATAACGATTCCAGGGTGCTATTCAATGAAGAGCTGGGGAGTTCTCCCATGTATTGGCCAACATTTATCCCTCATCCAAGGCCACCAAAACAAAAACATTATTGGGTCATTATCCATAAAACTTATAGTAGTTTATAGTAGCAAATATTGAGCTGCGAGTTAAATGGTATAAGTTAAAAGTGGGTTCTGCTGATGTTCATAAACTGCTTGAACCACATGCTCCTCAATGGTAATTACAATATTCTAATTAATTGTTCTATATTTCTAAATTTAACAGTATGTTGTTACAGAACTGAGTAATGCAATGGTTTAGAGTTCTTCTCATTCAGTTTGGAGGCTGTATTGAATCCTGACCAGATGAAGCAGGTAAAGAGTGCACAGGCAGACAGGGAATGGGTGACCGCCAGACAGAGTAAAAAAACTAGGAAGGTAGTGCAGGAGTCCCCTGGGTCCATTTCCCTCTCCACAGATTTTCCATTTTGGATACTGCTGGGGGAGATGGTTTCTCAGGGGAATGCAGCAAGAGCCAAGTCCGTGGCACTACGAGTGGTTCAGCTGCACAGGAGGGGAGGAAAAGGAATGGGACAGCAATAGTGATTCTATCGTAAGGGGAACAGATAGACGTTTCTGTGGCCGCAGAAATGACTCCAGGATGGTATGTTGCCTCCCTGGTGCCAGGGTCAAGGATGTCACTGAACAGCTGCAGGGCATTCTGAAGGGGGAGGGCGAACAGTCAGAGGTCGTGGTTCACATTGGTACCAACGACATGGGTAGAAAGAGGGATGAGGTCCTGCAACAAGAATTTAGGGAGCTAGGTAGCAGATTAAAAAGCAGGACCTCAAAGGTTGTAATCTCTGGATTACTCCCAGTGCCACGTGCTAGTGAGTATAGGAATAGGAGGATAGAACAGATGAATGCGTGGCTAAAGAGTTGGTGCAGGAGGGAGGGCTTTAGTTTCCTGGTCGAATTGAGGCTCATGGGATAAAGGGGAAAGTTTTGGCGTGGATAGGGAACTGGCTGTCAGATAGAAAACAGAGAGTTGGAATAAACGGCTCATTTTCTGAATGGCAGGCAGTAACAAGTGGGGTACCACAGGGATCTGTCCTGGGCCCCCAGCTGTTCACAATTTACATTAATGACCTGGATCAGGGAGTCGGATGCAGCATTTCCAAATTTGCAGACGACACTAAACTAGGAGGGGGGGTGGGCTCAGAGGAAGAGACCAGGAAGCTCCAGAGCGATTTGGACAGACTGGGCGATTGGGCGGATAAATGGCAGATGCACTATAATGTGGACAAGTGCGAAGTTATCCACCTTGGGTGCAGGAACGGGAGGGCAAATTATTATTTAAATGGCAATAGATTGGGAGAGGGGGAAGTACAGAGAGACCTGGGTGTTCTTGTACACCAGTCACTGAAGGCGAGCATGCAGGTGCAACAGGCGGTCAAGAAGGCAAACGGTATGCTGGCCTTCATAGCAAAAGGGTTAGAATACAGGAACAGGGATACCTTGCTGCAGCTGTACAGGGCACTGGTGAGACCACACCTCGAGTACTGTGTACAGTTTTGGTCGCCTCATCTGAGGAAGGATGTTCTTGCCATGGAGGGGGTGCAGCGGCGATTCACCAGGCTGATACCAGGAATGGCGGGAATGACCTATGAGGAGAGACTATGTAGTTTAGGGATGTACACACTGGAGTTTAGAAGATTGAGAGGGGACCTCATAGAAGTGTATAAAATTCTGACAGGTCTAGACAGACTGGATGCAGAAGGAATGTTTCCCTTGGCGGGTGAGAACAGAACTAGAGGACATAATTTAAGGATAAGGGCTAAACCATTTAGGACAGAGATGAGGGGGAATTTCTTCACTCAGAGAGTGGTGAACCTGTGGAACTCATTGCCACAGAGGGCAGTGTACGCCAGCTCATTAAATATATTTAAGAGGGAATTAGATATATTTCTACGGGCAAAAGGGGTTAAGGGTTACGGAGAGAAGGCGGGGACGGGATACTGAATTAAAGGATCAGCCATGATCTCATCGAATGGCGGAGCAGGCACGAAGGGCCGAATGGCCTACTCCTGCTCCTATCTTCTATGTATCTATGTATCTATAAGAGCAGGGAGGTTGTGATGGAGCTGTACAAAATGCTAGTTAGGCCACAGCTGGAATACTGTGTGCAGTTCTGGTCGCCACACTATAGGAAGGATGTGATTGCATTGGAGAGGGTGCAGAGGAGATTCACCAGGATGTTACCTGGGCTGGAGCACTTCAGCTATGAAGAGAGACTGGACAGGCTGGGGTTGTTTTCCTTAGAGCAGAGAAGACTGAGGGGGGACCTGATTGAGGCGTACAAAAGTACGAGGGGCATAGATAGAGTAGATAGAAAGGAACTTTCCCCCTTAGTAGAGAGGTCAATAACCAGGGGGCATAGTTTCAAGGTAAGGGGCAGGAGGTTTAGAGGGGATTTGAGGAAAAACTTTTTCACCCAGAGGGTGGTTGGAATCTGGAACTCATTGCCTGAAAGGATGGTAGAGGCAGGAACCCTCACAACATTCAAGAAGAATTTAGATGAGCACTTGAAATGCCATAGTATACAAGGCTACGGGCCAAGTGCTGGAAAATGGGATTAGAATAGACAGGGCTTGATGGCCGATGCGGACACGATGGGCCGAAGGGCCTCTTTCTGTGCTGTAAAACTCTATGGGCAGGATTTTCATTGGGCCGTGGAGGCAGGATTGGAGGCGTGTGGGGAGTTAAAATCCTGAAATCGGGGGGGCACGAACCCATCCCGCCCCCAACCCACCTCCATGCCAGTTTCAAAGGAGGCGTGTACCCGACCCGCACTGGGACCCGCCTCCCCGAGGCGGGAAGGGGATTAGTGCCAATTAACTGCCTGTTAACAAGTAGTTAACAGGTAGTTTTTAAGCCTAATCCCTATTTTCATTCATGAAGTGTGGGATTCCCGACAGCTCCAAACCACGCCAAGTTAGCGAGTTGGCCGTCGGGCTGAAGGGCTTGGAGGGGTCGAGATGTCCGGTGTTCAGGTGAGTGATGGGTACATGAGTGTAGAGGTAAGTGTGTTTGGTGTGTTTAAAGTGTTTAAAGAAGTTTTACTTACCTTTACAGCCTTCCTTCCTTCAGGTCTCGGGAGTCCCTCATCTCATCGGCACAGAAAGCAGAATGGCCACGAGCTGTCAAAAATTGCAGCATTCAGCTTTCTGTTCCGGAGAGATCTCTACATCATCCTGAGAGGAAGGAATTAACTTAGAGTACAGATTGTCAGTGTTTGACAGCTTCAAACAGCTGTCAAACGCTGATATTTCATCTGTCAAAAGGTCTTGACAGATGAAATGTCAATCTGTGACGTCACCTGTTGCCGGGTGGCCCTTAATTGGCCTGCTGAGTCCGCTGGGTGGGCTCAACAAGGTCAATCAAGTCAAAGTTGCGTGGGTTGGCTATAACTCATTGGAGGCAGGATTACAACCCCGAAAGTTGTAGTCCCGCCTCCTACCCGCCTCCTCAATGAAAATCCAGCCCTATGACTCTATGAAAGGCGCTGTAAGTATATGATTGTGGGACAGAGTAAAGAAAGGACATTTATATAACACTTATTGTGTCCTCAGTACATGAAAAAGCAGTTTACATCCAATGAATCACTATTGAAAGATAATCACTGTTGGTATATTGGTAGACATGCAGCCAATTTGCACACAGCGAGATACCACAAACAGCAAATGAGATGAAAACAACCAATTAATCTGCTTTTGGTGATGTTGGTTCAGGAAGCAATGTTGATCAGGACATTGAGGGATTTTTTATGTCCACCTGAACAGGCTATTGTCTTTGCCAAAAGACAGCACCTCTGACAATGCAGCACTTCCTCAGTACTGCACTGGAATGCTAGTCTAGAATATATACTCAAATCCTGGAGTATGGCTTAAATCATAACTGTACGACTCAGAGATGAGGCTGTTACCAACTGAGGCAAGCTGACCCTGTAAAGGGTTTGCATATACAGCTAGGTAGTACTTTTGAGGAAAAAGTACAAAGATGTTCTATTCTCTATCATACCTCACACTAACAAGCAAAATATCCCCCCCCACTTCCTAAAAAATGTTTGTGAATAGTATAATATAAACTAAAAAAAATCCTAAAAGTTTCATGGTTTATCTTTTAAAACCCATCATATTAATACCCCATGGATGTTTCATATAGATAGAAACAATTAACAGAAGTCACACATGTTATCAGAGATCGGTTCATTTACAGCATCTAATTCTTTATTCGGCTGATCTGATTTGCATGATTAATCCCAATGCTGCATTAAAGTTGGAAACATTCAAAGAAAGCAAACAATAACCTTCAGATTATTTACTTCAAACAAGAACTATTCTCATTACTGGCCTTCCTCATAGCTATAAAAATTTAACCTAGCAGCTGACATTTAAGTAAAATATGCACATAACCAAATCCATTATTTTCCAGAACTGCAGTAATTTATAGCAAGTCTATGTTCTCTTTTTAAATTTCTACATAAAGGAATAATTCAATCTTTGGGAATATAACTAAACCCATTTGCACTACTGCTAATTCTGCATATAAAAAAACAGGCCTTACCTTGGCTAAAAGGAAGTTTCCAGTCCTAACCATGATGTGGATACTACAGGTAATTTGAATGGGAGCAACCCCCTTGTTGCGGTAAGGGAGACTTGGTGAGTTTTGTTCAGGTTCCATAGGCTAATACCTTGGTATTTGTTGCTTTAGATGAGAGAGAGAGGGATATATGGTGGGGGTACCTTATGCATCAATTACTCTGTTTTAAGAAAAAATTCATTCATGGGCACCAGGATATAGGATTAGAAAGGAGAAACAAAGGGCTAGAAATTCATTATAGCCCAGGAATGGGCGGTATAATTAGTAAAGCTCGAGAATTAGTGCTAGGCGCTAATGCTTTAGACTGCACGCAAAATTCATTCTCACTGTTCAAAGAAATGATTGGAGCACTAATTCAAATCTTTAAGCCCAATCTCAAAAGGCGGTCCAATATCAGCTGCAGTCTAATCGCAAGTCATGATTGCCATAGGCTTTTTCCAGTTCTTAAAGGGGAGGTTCAATGATGCTGCAGAACCTTATTCTCAGCATTGCTGGCTGTGCAGCTGCCTCAGCAAGCAACAGCAGGTCAAGGAGAAGTAGCCGGAGGAATGAAGCAGCTGTGCTCATGGCAGGGAGAGAGCCCGCAGATTCAGTGATCAAGCATTGGAGGCGTTGGTGCTTGCTGTGGAGAGATGGAGGGCGATGCTCTACCCAACAAGTGGCAGGAGGCCCTCGCCTCAAGTCTTCCATGAAGGGAGATAGTGCAGCACATCTCGGGCAGCACTGTGGTCCCCAGGACCCACACACAGTGCAGGAAGAAATTTAATGACCTCGCTTGTGTGGTCAGGTTGAGTGAATGCTTCAACAAATGCTACATATCACCATCTGAGCCACAATCTTCACACGCTGCCCAAAGCACCACCAACAATCTTTACCTACCAACACTCACACCCACATCTCACACTTCACACCTTGCACACAATAACAGCTATTCAACTATGGCAGGCACATCACTCAAACACATTGCTCCACACTCACTCACACACTTTCATTTCTCTTGCAGGCCAAGGTAGCTCACAACAGGAGGGAGCAGGAGTGCACAGGCAGGGGACAAGCTGGCATCCAACCACTGTCTGCACTGGAGAATAGAGTGCTGCAGATTTTTGGGTGCCAGGTGGTGGGCACGTGGCCACCGGCAACATTGACTCCCTTGGGGACAACAACGGTATGTTCATCCCACTTCCCCCTCACCCCACAAATGTTTTTCACCTTCTGGATAATCATGCTGTATGCATGCATTTCTCCCTTCCTGCCTCCCTCCCCTCACCTTAACCCAACTCTTGTGCCTTTATGCTTTCAGATAATGAGCAAGCACCTGATCAGCCTGACCCTGAGGGCATTGTAGAGAGCGAGGTTGGAGAAGAGGAGGAGGAAGAACACACCTTGTCACTGCATCTCTCACCTGCAGGCACCCACTCAGATTCTGGCACGACACATTCTTTAGAGGCTAGTATAGTAGCGGGATGTTCACAGGGTGAGGCACCAGAGATGAGTAGGCTGCAGCAAGACCAGGGGGAAAGGGTAGCTCAGGAGTCAGCTCCCTGGAGGGCGAGTTCTGCTGCACAGGACCTTGATGGGGAGGCGTTTAGAAGAAGGGTGGTGGGCATGCACACGGAAATGATAGGTGCAATGGCAAGCATGCCCGAGAGCATCTCGACAATGGTAAGGAGTATGGAGGAGTCCACCTCCAACATTGCACAGAACTCTGCGCACAGCATGGAGCCCATCATTTGCAGTCTGCAAAGGATGGTAGACTCCCAGAGAGACCTTGGATGATCAGCCATGATCGCATTGAATGGCGGAGCAGGCTCGAGGGGCCGAATGGCCTACTCCTGCTCCTATCTTCTATGTTTCTATGTGGTGACCCAGACCTCATGCCACGTGTGATGGGTGAAGTCGCAGCTTCCATTGCAGCACATGCGGAAGCCACGCAACATCTTAGTGCTGTAAAGCAGGCTATGCTTGGTGCCATCGATTCCCAGACTGCTCTTATGCAGTCTCAGCTTGATGCCACGCAAGCTCTCACTGCTGCCATCATGGCTGGGTCTACTACCGGCTTTCATGGTATCATAGCAGGCCAGCAATCTTTGCTCCAGCAGATTGCTAGTGATGCTGAGGTGCTACCCCGGGTGAGTGGCAGTGGGTCAGTGGAGCAGGAAGCTGCTGTCCTCTCTCAGGATGACAGCATTCCTGCTCCCACCACTGGCACTCCGCCATTGCCCTTGTCGCTGCCCGTCATCCAGCCAGCCCAGACTGCTGCCGCCCATGCTGAGATGGTGCAGTCTACAGCCAGGCCTTCCAGGCCCAGAGCTGGTCGAGGGCGTCCTGCAAGGCTATCTGAAGACTCCTGCATGGACACTCAGCAGCCTTCCGTCCACTGTGCTGCAGCCACTGGGCCAACACTTTGTAGGAACACTAGTGTAGGCAAAGGCACAGTAATGAGGGCCACTAAGGGATTGCACATGGGTGAATAACTAATATTGTTGTTGTAAATATGTGTTCACTGATTATTGCTAAATTTATTAATTGGCTTTGGATGTTTTTGTGGTATCTCTCATTTCAGCTTTGCGCTGTGATATGGCCTGCGACAGGAATGGAATGATGGGGATGTGGTGAGCAACGGAGACCTGGTGTTTAATTTATTGGAACCGCAGCCTGATGAGGCGGTCATGGACCACCCTTCTGGAAGGCTGATTGAGTGGCAGCCTTCTCCCTCGTTGCTGTCCCCCCACCATCTCCTCCTCCTCCTCGTCTTCCTCTTCCTCCTCTCCCTCTTCCTCCTCCTGAAGTGGCCCCACAATCCCTGGTGGCAAGGGTTGGCCCTCATGATGGTCAAGTTGTGGAGCATGCAGCAGACCACGACGAAATGGGACACCTGCTCAGCCAAGTACTGGAGAACTTCTCCTGAGCGGTTAAGATAGTGGAACCTTTGCTTGAGCACCCTGATGGTCTGCTCGATGAAACTCCTGGTGGCAGCATGGCTCTCATTATATGAGTGCTGACCACGAGTGGTGGGGTTACAGAGGGGAGTCATGAGCCAGGTGGAGAGCGGATAGCCCTTGTCTCCGACGAGGCAGCCGTGAGCTTGATGTGGTAGCTGGAAGAGTGCTGGCACACTGGTCTGGTGCAGGATGAAGGCATCGTGGCTGCTGCCAGGATAGCAGACATTGAGGATTCTCTGTCTGTGGTCGCACACCAACTGCACATTAAGTCAATGGCAGCCTTTGCGGTTACGGAAGACCTCAGGGTTGATATGTAGTGCCCACAAAGCCACATGGGTGCAGTCAATGGTGCCCTGCACCATGGGGAAGCTGCTATCCTGGCAAAGACACATGCATACTTGTCCTGCTTCTCACTGGTGATGGAGAAGGAAATATAGTCCCTTCTCCTTCTGTACATAGCATCTGTGACCTGGAGGATGCAGCGATGGACAGTGAACTGCGAAATGTTTGCTATATCTGCTGTTGCAGACTGGAAGGAACCACTGGTGAACGAATTGTGGGAAACAATGACCTTGACTGCCACTGAGAGAGCTGTGGTCGATCTGATCTGAGGCTTGAAATCTGGTTGCAAGAGGTGGCAGAGTTCGGTCACCACATCCTTGGTGAAGCAGAGCCTTCTAATGCACTGCTCCTTGCTTAATTGGAGGTAGGAGAAGTGCTCTTGGAATATCCTCAGAGGGTAAGGCCTTCGGTTGAGAGTCCTCATGGCCTTCTTCCTCCCTCTGGTCACATCTCGCAATCTTTCTTGCTGCCCCCGCTCCCTCCACAGTAGATCCTGGAGGCGAGGTCAACTGCCAATACAGCCCCCATTAATGTAACGATGTGTAGCACTTTAAAATTTAGTCAGAATAAATGTAACAAATTTTTAATAGCCACAACACTCCTGATACTAAAGAACCTTTAAATGACCGAATTAAACTCTTGCACAATTGCAAACTGACAAGGAAGCAGTGAAACCGCACTAACCTGACAGTTGCGACTGAGCCCTTTAAATATCGCCCCTGGAGCTGTCATCCACCTGCTTTATGCCTCCTCTTCATGTCGTTGTCTGGGCGAGGCGCTAAGGCAAGGGTTGCACGCTCACTGATGTCACGATCTGCCAGGTGCTAAAGCCCCAGGTGCTAACTGTTAGCGGCTGTGCTAAGGGATGACTGGATTTGGCGTGTGGCGCTGGATTTGCCTCACCCCAGCACTATTTCATTAGTGCCCCATTAGCGACCCCGTCAGGTGCTAATGGGAGGCACTAATCATCTGAATTTCTCCCCCCTGGTGTTTTGGTTGCAACTGGGTTCAAATATTGTTGAGCCTTATAAAGGCTTCATACTAATATTGAATATTTGCCAGCCTTTCCAAACACTGTATGAGGTGTAGAATGATTAAGGGGCTAAAACAAAAGATGGAAGCACAAAATGGAATCTGTGAAGAAATTGTAGAGCAGCATTGTGCTCAACTGCTTTTGATGGCTGGTGATGCGCAAGAGGTGGCTGTGAGGATCATTTCCCTGTTTGGCACTCCAGGGACATTCCCCAAAGGATGACAGTACGCCATGTCTGGTCAGAGGCACAGATAAGGCAGCCGCCTCTCAGCTAGCTACACATTTGTACGACTGGCATTAACTAATTTCACCCCCACAATGCCACATCCATCCAATGTGGCAGCAGTTGAAGGAGCAGTCAATTAGTATTGAGAAGCCAAACACTGTTACCAAGGTTGCCAAATAATAGCGCCACATGCACAGTTCACTTGTAGGGAAGTTAAATGGTAGTACTTTGTTAAATGTAAGGGTCGATTCTGCAGTCAGGTCAAGAAATGGCTCTTATTCCTGGCGCATCCTCGCTGATTGAATGGAAACCCATCAGTAGATTTGGAGCATCAGTTAATTAACTATAGCCTGGATTTTGCGGTAACAATAACAGCGAGGCTAACAACACTCCTTGTTATTAAAGCATAAATCGGACAGCAACTTCCAGCAACCGCACATGTGCAGTTAAATGCAAAATCTGGAATTTGCCCTGCCCCTCCAGGAGTTTGCTTTAACAGTATTTTGCCGAGAGACTCGGCAGTGAAACACATGGAACAGTGTGAAGTTGCTGTACTTACGTGATATATACCCACTAAACTCGCCAGAAAAAGTTAGGGCTTGTACATTCCAGTGTAAGTACATTTTTAATAGTGTGGTAAGTCTTAATTACTGCCAAACAACCTCTCTGGCACTGAAAATTAACTTTTACAAGTGTGGAGTTTCATTCCTTCAGATTTTAATTATTGTTGGAGATTTAAAAAAATTAAAAAATTTAAATACTTTTTAAAACTTTTTCTTTCTTTCTCCTTTACCTCTCTCTCTTAATCCCATCATTCTTTCCCTCTCTTTATTTTGCTTTCTGTACATGATCTGACATTTAATTAAATATTCTAACTGACACTTCCTGGTTCAGGCTCTACATGGCTGACTAACGATCCTTCAATCTGATTGGTTAAGGAGGCACACAGTTGCTTGCCCAGTTCGCACAGGTCCCCGATCCCTTGCACCAAAATGGCTCTCTAATCACCGCAAGTTCCAGTGCAAAAGCCCATCAAATGTCTGTGGTCAAGTGTAAGTGTAATGAATGGCTGGCACTGTTCGTTCACCACTGACCACAAAATTTGGGCCATCATTTAAATACTCTCCCTGTGTGACTTTCCTGTGTGAAGGAAGAGTTCAGTCATCTGTGGGTGCAGGGAGATGGAAAGATCTTCTGTCTCTTTTCTGTTGGGGGCAACAACTGGTGTACTGGAAAAGGGTGTTTCTGCTCACAGTCCATCCTGTACAGGAACCCTTGTGCAATTGCAACTGATGCTATTGTGTCAATAGCTGTGTGATAACAGGTGACTCCTGACTGTTCCTGTGGGCTGGACTTGCTTCTCCAGGTTCAAAAAAAGTCTCCAACACAGGGTCCTCCCATTGCAGTTTACATAGGATTACATAGGATATACGGCACAGAACCAGGCCATGCGGTGTTTATGCTCCACTCGAGCCTCCTCCCGTCTTTCCTCATCTAACTCTATCAGCATAACCCTCCATTCCCTTTTCCCTCATATGCTTATCTAACTGCCGCTTAAATGCATCTATACTATTCACGTCAGCCACTCCCTGTGGTAGCGAGTTCCATATTCTCACCACTCTCTGGGTAAAGAAGTTTCTTTTGAATTTCCTATTTGATTTCTTGGTGATTATCTTATATTGATGGCCTCTAGTTATGCTCTTCCCCACAAGTGGAAACACTGTCTTTGTATCTACTCTATCAAAACCATTCATAATCTTAAAGACCTCAATTAGGTCACCCCTCAGTCTTCTTTTTTCAATCAAAAGCAGACCCAGCCTGTTCATCCTTTCCTGATAGGTATACACTCGCATTTCTGGTATTATCCTTGTAAATTTTCTCTGCACCCTCTCCAATACCTCCATATTATTTTTATAATATAGCGACCAGATTTGTATGCAGTACTCCAAGTGTGGTCTAACCAAGGGAGATGGAAAGATAGCATAGCTTCACTACTTTTCAATTCTATTCCTCTAGAAATAAACCCTAGTGCCTGGTTTGCCTTTTTAATGGCCTTGTTAACCTGTGTTGCTACTTTTAGTGATTTGTGTATTTGTACTCTGCGATCCCTTTGCTCCTCTACCCCACCCAGACTCACACCCTCCAAGTAATAAGTGACCTCCCTATTCTTCCTGTCAAAATGTAATACCTCACATTTATCTGTGTTGAATTTCATTTGCCAATTATGTGCCCATTCTGCAAGTTTATTAATGTCTTTCTGTAATTTGTTGCAGTCCTCAGTATTTACTCTCTCCTCCAATTTGATGTCATTCGCAGATTTAGAAATTGTGTTTTTGATTCCAAAGTCTAATTCATTAAGATAAATTGTGAACAGCAGTGGTCCCAGCATTGATCCTCATGGAACACCACTACTCACCTTCTGCCACTGTGAATATCTACCCTTTACCCCTACTCTCTGCTTTCTGTCTTGAAGCCAGCTAGCTATCCATTCTGCTACTTGTCCCCTGACTTTGCATTCTTTGACCTTATTCATTAGTCTATTATGTGGTACCTTATCAAAGGCCTTTTGAAAATCTAGATAAATTACATCTACTGCATTACTCTTGTCTATTCTCTCTGTTATCGCTTCAAAAAATTCAATGAGGTTGGTCAAGCAAAGCTTTCCCTTTTGAAATCCATGCTGACTATTCATTATTATATCTTTGGTTTCTAGATGTTCTTCTATTTTCTCCTTTAGTAGGGATTCCATTATTTTTCCTACCACCGATGTTAAGCTGACTGGTCTATAGTTCCCTGGACATGTTCTATCTCCCTTCTTAAATATAGATATTATTATGTTAGCTATTTGCCAGTCCTTTGGCACTATATCTTTTTCTAATGAATTATTAAATATGTGTAGTAATGCCTCTGCTATCACTTCCCTAGATTCTTTTAAATGCGCAGTTGTAATCCATCGGACCAGGATTTTTTTCCGTTTTGAGTTTGATTAGTTTATTTAATATGTCTACTCTTTTTATTTTAAATGCAGTTATTTCATTACTAATCTCATGATCCAATGTCATGTCCACCTGTTCTGTCTCCCTGGTAAATACTGAAGCAAAGTAATTATTTAATATTTCTGCCATCCCTCTATCATTGCCTGTGTTATTATCCTGTACATCCCTTAGTGACCCTATTCCCATCCTGACATTCCTTCTTTTTATTGATGTGCCTGTAAAATATTTTACTATTTTGTTTTATGTTCCTTGATAATTTTATTTCATAGTTCCTCTTTGCCTTCCTAATTGTGTTTTTTTTTACTTCTTTCCTAATCTCTTCATATTTTCCCTTATCATGCTCTCCCCTGCTGTCCATGTACTTAATTTATGCCTTTCTCTACCCTCAATCTTTTTCTTGTGACTTTATTCATCCTTGATGTCCAGTTACATCCACTCAGTCTGTGTTACAAAAGAGAATACTTTGCAGTTGCAGCCTTTCCCTTACTTTTCTTGGTTGACCTCTTTCTTGTAGGTTCCTCCTGCCACTGAAACTAGATCTAAGAAGACCTCACAGCTGGCCTTGGTCATTTCTGTCCTATAATTGCAAGTCAATGTTGTTGTCCTCTTGGCGCCACAGACATGCTTCTCCATATCTTCAATATGAGATGTCTCTTCTGGGTCCTCCACCTTTCAATGACATCCTAGGCAGTATGGTGCCAATTCTTCCTTGGCCAGTACTTGACTTCAAATTAGTAGTTGGACTGTTGTTAAATCCAGCACGAATGCTCTGCATGCTCTTGTTCCTGACATCTGCGGCAGTTGAGTTTACTCCTCTCATCACACCAGATTGTATGCTTCCAGCCCATTTACTTGCTTCAAGAGTTACCAATGGCTTCCCAGCCCTCTTGCACTTGTAGCATTGGTCTCTCTCAGCTCTTTGAAGAACTGCTGTAAGCCCTTTTTCATTTTCCAGAGCACCTTTTCTATATTATCCTCGGCCTCGGGCTGCACTAAGGAGTGGGCTACAACTGCTTCCCTCTTGTGCAGTGGTTGGTAAGCTACCTGTTCTTCGCAGACCCAATGTGATCTCCTGACACAGAAGCTCACAATATTCCTATAGCAGTATGTATAACTATGCCGACAGACTCACTGGAGGTAATATTGACTTTGGGTGAGTGTAAAACGAGCAGTATCAGATCTACCACCTGTTATACATTTCTCCTGAAAATAGGGAGAGTTGTAAAGTGGGTGGCTGATCCGATATCGCCCTTTACCCTATCGACAAAAGTCAAAATTACCCTCACTATGTCAGTTTGTGCTCCTGCACAATTATACAAACCAGTGCATGATTTAAAAAAAAATATATATATATTTTATTAAATGCACAAAGACCTTTGTGTCACTTTTCTCTACTGTTGGACCAGCTATTACATTGTATAGAAATTACAGCCCCTATTTTAAAGGGGCAGCGGCTACGGTGCCCGTGAACCCTTAAACAGATGGCACACTTGGGGAGTCCGGTAATGTGGAGGCCCAGCCATTCGGCCCAGTCGTTCTTAACAGCTGGGCCTCATTTACATAAATGTTCCCAGAGTTCTGCCCTAATCCAGCCTGATCCACTACCTGACCAGCAGGTGGGAGCAGGAATTTGAGGCAGGTGGCTGCAGCCAGGGATCAGTGGGAACGTTCCCCGACAGTTGGTGGGGGTCTCGAGGCGATTGGGGTTCCAGGCGCGATTGGGGATTGGTGGTGGTGGTTCCAAACACTTCAATATAATTGTAATAATACAATTTTTTTCTCTATGGTATCATCATCAAATGCCAATGTGAATACAACTGGAAAACATTACGGTAGATCCAGATAAGGTGCAGCTACTTTAATATCAAACAGACCTTAAGGGCTGGATTTTGTCATGGGACAGGCTGGGGTCGTGTCATTCGCTTTTCGTGTTATCCACCCGATTCCAAATTGATGCGATTTTCACATAATTGGGCAATTGAGTTCCAGCGTGTGGGAACCCATGGCCCAATTAATTTTTTCAGTCTGAAATTCACCTCCGATGACGTCATCATTGCTGCTGCATTTAAGGTCTGCAAGAAGCCTTGCTTCTTCTGCAGACTGCCAACTTTTTGGCCTTTGCAGTGAGAGGGGCCTTGAGGCAGAATGAGCAGTGGGAGACCTAAGTCTGCTCCCAGATTTGATGACATCGCCCTGCAAGCTTTGGTGGAGGGAGCAAGAGTTAATAAGGAGGTGCTCTTCCCTTCTTCCGGGAGGAAGAAGCGTCCCCAGCAGATGAAGGCTGTGTGGATCCAGGTGGCCCAGGAGGTCAACTCGTTGTTGATGATCCGCAGAACCTGGCTTCAGTGCAGGAAGAGGTTTCATGACCTTCTGCGCACTGGAAAAGTGAGTATGACTTTCCCATCACCCTCAATCTGATCCCCATTGCCTCTCCTCACCAGCACTCAGCTTTAGCAACCTCTTCCTCCACATCCCACTTGACACTGACATCCCTGCACCCTTACCCATTCCCTCTCTCCCTATGGTCACATTCACCTAACTATTCGACTATGCAGCCCTCACACGCCCTATCATTGTGATGCTATGAAAACAACTTACAAAACACAGGGAGGGCCCTTGGTCTTGCCAACTCACTCCATCTTTGACTGTCTCTAAGCATCTATGCTATGGATTCTCTACACTTACTCCTTCATTCTCACTCAAACTCCACTTGTCTCCCTCATTGCAGGAAAAGAGAGCTCACAATAAGAGGGAAAGAGCTAGGACAGGAGGAGGGCCACCCTCAGTAGCCCACTTCACTCCTTGAGAGGAGGCGGTCCTGGAGATCGTGGGACTCGAGGACGATGTGCAAGTGGGGGACGGACAGACGGGTGCATCAGAGAAAGATGGTGGCAGAATAGTTTTTCATCTCTCTCATTGACATTGCATGAGTCACTGATAATGATTCTGAAGCTCTAACAGATGGACTTATGATCATCTGCAATATGCAATGTGCATGTAACCTTGGCCTCACATCTCTGACTATTTCCTTTACTCCCCCACAGGACCATCGCAAGCACCCATCCCCACTATCCAGGAGGAACAGCATGAGCCTCCAGACTCCTCAGAGGAAGCTGCAACCTCTGAGGACGCATCAGCAGAATTCAGACAACCCAGCACCAGCGCAGACACTCACACCTCGGTGGGACCATCGCAAGATAGAGTAGTGTTGTCACCGGGTGTATTACAGCTCACAAGTGAGTATCAGCAGATTGTGGAGACAGAGACTGCAGTGGAGAGTCCTAGTCGGAGGGCACAGGACTCTCCCAGCTTAGCTCAGCTGAATGTTGACCCTCTGCCTCTGGGTCCATCCAGAAGAACAGCAGTGCTGGAACTCCAGGAACAGGTGCAGGAGTCTCTGGCAGGTTTTGTCTCCAGGGTCGCTGCTGTACGGAATTAGCACAGCGGGGGTGGGGTTATTTGTCTCTGGCCAGTCAGAAGCCTCTAAGCTGCTCCAGGGACACCTTTACGGTTTTGAAATGCTCCCCTATTCCTGAGTTCTGACCCCTGGACGTATTCGGTGGCGATGTGGACAGAAAACAATGTGACTCATGGTTTGGGTGCAAAACAGAGCAGCATTTATTGAAAACAAAAGAAAGAAACAAGTTAAAATAATCGATATGGCTCTTATGCCTGGTACAACACTTTGCTTAAAAGCAGTAACACTTAGTGTCCACTAGAGGGCTCCCTACTCAGTGCAACTCTCCTTTGAGTAATACACGCAATACACTCAGTGCCCACGAGAGGGCTCCCTGCTCAGTGCAACACTGTTTTTATTTTAAATCCAGTACCTTTTACTTAAAAGACCCTTTACTCACTACAGCACCTTAGCTTAGTGGCTTTTACTTAAAAATACAGCACTTTAATGCAGTTACTTTAAAGACAGCTAACAGCGTTCACCACAGCACTCCTTTGCTTGGTGCAACACCCCTTTTAATACAGTTTTAAATACAGTACTTTAAAACAGCTACTCCATTTTAATACAGTTTAAAATACCGAATTCAGTGTTCACCATCGCACTTCTCTGCAAGGTGCAACACTGTCTTACTTAAATAGGGGAGGAAAAACTGACACAATGAGGGAAATTGACTAAAATCACAATTCTAACGAAATCCCCACTTTACTCCCACCCCTATGCCTATCCTAAGTTGCCTTGTGGAAGGCCAGAAAAATATATGCTCACCACTGTAATGCCGGCTCCGTGCCCTGCGAACTTAGATCTTCACTGCCCTGAAGTGAAAAACACCCCAGTGTTTTAAAAGCAAACTGCTGGTGTTTCGCTTCCACAGGCAGACTCCCATGCTGTAGCGGCACACAGAGGCAAGGCCAGAGAGAGAGAGAGCTTCTGGGAAGCTATCTTTTATACCCCCTTTTGGGGCCTGCCCAGCTCCGGATGTTTCTGGGCTAAAACAAAAGGGATCCAACTGCCCCATTGTCCAGTAATGGGTGATTCATCCAAACCCATTCATTTTAAACTGTTCTTCATTGTGTGTGATGGGCTACTGAACCATTTCCATTCATCCTGATGGGTTTTGAATGGAGCTGTATTACTATGTAAACAGCTTGGGAGGAGTGTAAACAGAAGGCCATTGTTCTGTGGTCACCCAAAACCGCAGTCTGAAGTGGATAATCCCTTGTGTACACAAAGTAGCAGTTCCTGTAAACAAACATCGATTGTCTCTGCAGGGAGGGGGAAACTCCCCTTTGATTGACAGATTTGACTGCCATTATCCTTTTCTCACAGACACAAGCTGCTTTCCAAGTCCTTTGTCTTCGGCCATGCGGTCTGACGGCCATTTTTGATCCCTGAAATTCTTAAAGATAAATCACCCAGGGATTCTTTAATCAATAAAATTAATCTTCAGAACTGTAAATTATTGCGAATTCTTACAGTCCCCCATCGGATACTAAAACTTGCTTGTAGTATCCTTGCCAAGAGTGAGCAATAATTTCTGACCCCTCCACAAACAACCTTCCCTTATATTTAACTAAATCTATCCTTGATCCCCGACACCTCCATCTCCCCTGCCCAGAGAGAATCGTAGTACGGCAGGCATCTATTGACAGAAAAACCAACAATTAATTAAAATAATCAATACACAGAGGGGGTCCAATACCCCTGCACCACTTATATTCACAATAAGTCAAGCATGGAGGGTCCTACACCCCTGCACCACTTATATTCATAATAAGTTAAGCATGGAGGGGGTCCTACACCCCTGCACCACTTGTAACATAATTTTAACATCTTTAAAGGGATTGTCATACAGCCAACATGTCTGCTATAAAGATGGAAGACAAGCAAGGTTCCTTTAACTACAAACAAGCAGTGAAATAATTAACCAGTTCCATAAATTCTTAAATTGTATTTTCAGCAGCAGGTTTTAAATGTTGTGGGCCTCTGTTTCCTGCTGTCCCCTTTTCTTTTTTTCCTTCGCGGACTAGGGGGTGCTTCCTCTCTCTAATTCCATGACTCGGTCCCCTGGGCTTTCCAGAACTCTGAAAAAGACAAAGAAAACATCTCGCTAGGTCCCCTGACTCGGGGAAGTATAATCAGGTCCCGTGACCTCGATGCATAATACAATCCTGGAACCATACCACACTCAAAACTTATACACTAATATATCACTGAAATTAAAATTAACACGTTCTACCTTAACAACATGTTCTACCTTAATAGTATGTTCTACCTTAATAAAGCTATATACAAGTGCCGCCCGTCTCCGGGCGGGCAGCTCAGTCCCTGATTGGGCTGCCACAGGCTGCTCCTTGCTGCGTGGCTGGACTGATTCCAGCTTCTGGCCCCTCGCAGCTTATGGCTGCTGATTGGGGAACTCTGTTCTTTGGCCTCTCCCTGGTTCGGGAGACCGCCCTACTCCACTGTAAAGTGGGTGACCATACCTTCTTGGGCTGGGGCACCCGAAGAGATCTCCTAGGGAGTGTTGCCGGGGGGGCTACCCTGGCGAGCAGACCCTTAGCTCGGGTCACACTTCATGCTGGCTGGGGTCCTCCTCCTTTGGGTCCCTCCCTTCCCAAACCTGGGCTGGGGACAGGCAATCCCTTGCCACCGGCTGCCGGTGGCTGAGAGCCTTCCCCTTCAGGTCTAAAACCTGGTTCAGGCTCCTCCCCGGAGTCCCACAAGAGAGGGGGAATTGCTCGGGCCAAGTGCTGGGGAGCTTCTATAATCCCAGCTGCCTGTTCCCCTGCCCCCTGCTTAAATAAACCGCACTGTTTGATATAACTGGCTGCCTGCCAGTAATCCTGTTCAAAATCCTGAATAGCTCCTCCCCTAACGCAAGCCACAGCGCTTGCCTGTGAACTTGGACCTACTGGGGGCTGGGGATTTCTATTCTCAGGTTCACTCCCAGCTGTCTGTTTCCCTGTGGGTCCCATTAAGCTAAATGGGACCTTGTTAGACCGGGGTGAATTGGTCATGTCCTCCGAGTGGACCACCATGCTGGGGGCTCCAGTCTCCACTGAATATCTCCCCTGCACCATCTCCTCCCCCATCTCAACATAGGGCCTGCTCCCCTCAGCTTTTTCGCGGGGACACAGGTCAACAGGCTGCGCTGGCTCTAGTCATTGCTGGGAGTGAGGTGGGGCAGACGGGGTCAAAGCACCGGTGGTGGCTGCTATTTTTCCCTGGTTGGTCAGAAGAGACTGTAGGGACCGCAAAAATGACTCAATTGCCGCGGGAGGGAGGTCTGGCCCTGCCTTTTGGGCTGGGGCTGTGGGATCTTTTCCCTTGTCCTTCCAAGGATTTTTACAGTCTTTTCTCCAGTGACCATCTTTCCCACACCCATAGCAATTTAACCTAGCCTGAGAGGGCCGGCTCCCCTCCTGGTGCCACTCTTTCTTACTCTGGCTCCCAGGTTTAACCTCATGGACCTTTCCCTTGGGCTGGGGAGCCTCAATACCCCTCATGTTCCTGAAGGCTACTGTGAGCCGGCGGATCACTGCTTCTTCAGTGGTCTGGGGGTCTCGGGGGTCAAACCAAGCCATGACCTGAGCTTGGATTTGGGGTAGGCTGTTTGTCATGAGACACCGGAGCCAATGAGTCAATTGGGCTGGATCCAGTGCTGCCCGCCCCGGCATTCCCGGGCATGCACTCTGGTAGACTGGCCAGAGCCTGTCAGCGAACGCCTGCGGGGACTCCCCTGGGAGCTGCACTGTTCTTTCCACCCGAGCGAATGGGCTACCATCATTGAGTCCCATGGCCTCCAATACCTCATTCTTGAGACCCTCATAATCCCTCTGCCCCCTCTTGCACTCACCAGATAGGGACTGGAGGAGATCACCTGCCAGGGAAAACAGCAGCATTTTTGCTTGTTCTGCCTCATCGCACTCATTTACACTAGCTGCCTGCTCTACCTCCCTGAAGTGCAGAGAGGGGTCTCCCTTTTTAGTGAGCTTAGGGATGTGGCTTACCATGTCCCTGAGCTGATGGGTGCCATATGGCACCACAAACTGGTTCTGGATGGCCCCTGGGTCAACTTCATCAACGGGCAGACCGTACCTCCGTTGTCGGAGGGGGTACACTGGTCCTGGTCCCGGCCTATCTAGCGGGGCCTGCTGTGCTTCCTCTACCTTCCCATCCTCCATCCCCCTTTGCTGCCAGAGCTCCTGAAAGCTCAGAGCCGTGGGTGGCGGTTGTGGGACCTCTGATTCCCTGGCCAACCTTTCCCTGGGTGTTGCCTGTGGGACTGTTTTACTTAGATTGCCAGCAAAATCCGGCTGACCTGCCTTCGGGCTGATCAGGCAAATCATCCCCTTTGCTCCTTTTGAAGCCATCTTAAGGCTTTCTATCTCTGCCCTATAGGGGCCATGATCTGCTCCCTCAAACCCTTGCTCGCAGGCCAGCTTATATGCTGCCTTTACTTCTCTAACCTTCTCCTCCTGCTCTTTTAATTCTTGAATGAGGCAAGCGTTCTCCTCCCGCACCCTCATCTCATTGTTCTTTGACTCTGCAACTTGGCACTTCAGGTACTCTGACTCGTGCCTCGTGTGGCTTTTGCCCTCACTAAACTGAACTACCAGGCGCTCTACCTTGACCTGGTATTCTTCAACCTCCCTTTCCCTATCCCAACTCTCTGCCCTGGCTTCCCTAAGCCTGCGGGTAACCTCCCCAAGCCTGCGGGAACCTAACCGCAAACAAACCAGTGGGATGAAAAGAAACCCAATAACTGCTGCTCTTTCCAGACCCAAACCACTGTCTGCCACATCGCACACCGTTGCTGAGGGTTCTGCCATGGTCGCCATTTTGTATGGAATTAGCACAGCGGGGGTGGGGTTATTTGTCTCTGGCCATTCAGAAGCCTCTGAGCTGCTCCAGGGACCCCCTTGCGGTTTCAAAGCGCTCCCCTATTCCTGAGTTCTGACCCCCGGACTTATTCGGTGGCGATGTGGACAGAAAACAACGTGACTCATGGTTTGGGTGCAAAACAGAGCAGCATTTTTTGAAAACAAAAGAAAGAAACAACTTAAAATAATCGATATGGCTCTTATGCCTGGTACAACACTTTGCTTAAACGCAGTACACTTAGTGTCCACTAGAGGGCTCCCTACTCAGTGCAACTCTCCTTTGAGTAATACACGCAGTACACTCAGTGTCCACTAGAGGGCACCCTGCTCAGTGCAACACTGCTTTTATTTTAAATCCAGTACCTTTTACTTAAAAGACCCTTTACTCACTGCAGCACCTTAGCTTAGTGGCTTTTACTTAAAAATACAGCACTTTAATGCAGATACTTTAAAAACAGCTAACAGCATTCACCACAGCACTCCTTTGCTTGGTGCAACACTCCTTTTCATACAGTTTTAAATACAGTACTTTAAAACAGCTACTCCCTTTTAATACAGGTTTAAAATACCGAATTCAGTGTTCACCATCGCACTTCTCTGCTAGGTGCAATACTGTCTTACTTAAATAGGGGAGGAAAAATGGACACAATGAGGGAAATCGACTAAAATCACAATTCTAACGAAATCCCCACTTTACTCCCACCCCTATGCCTATCCTAAGTTGCCTTGTGGAAGGCCAGAAAAATATATGCTCACCACTGTAATGCCGGCTCCGTGCCCTGTGAACTTAGATCTTCACTGCCCTGAAATGAAAAACACCCCAGTGTTTTAAAAGTAAACTGCTGGTGTTTTGCTTCCACAGGCAGACTCCCATGCTGTAGAGGCACACGGAGGCAAGGCCAGAGAGAGCGAGAGCTTCTGGGAAGCTATCTTTTATACCCCCTTTTGGGGCCCGCCCAGCTCCGGATGTTTCTGGGCTAAAACAAAAGGGATCCAACTGCCCCATTGTCCAGTAATGGGTGATTCATCCAAACCCATTCATTTTAAACTGTTCTTCATTGTGTGTGATGGGCTACTGAACCATTTCCATTCATCCTGATGGGTTTTGAATGGAGCTGTATTACTATGTAAACAGCTTGGGAGGAGTGTAAACAGAAGGCCATTGTTCTGTGGTCACCCGAAACCGCAGTCTGAAGTGGATAATCCCTTGTGTACACAAAGTAGCAGTTCCTGTAAACAAACATCGATTGTCTCTGCAGGGAGGGGGAAACTCCCCTTTGATTGACAGATTTGACTGCCATTGTCCTTTTCTCACAGACACAAGCTGCTTTCCAAGTCCTTTGTCTTCGGCCATGCGGTCTGACAGCCATTTTTGATCCCTGACATTTTTAAAGGTAAATCACCCAGGCATTCTTTAATCAAAAAAATTAATTTTCAGAACTGTAAATTATTGCAAATCCTTACACTGCGAGTGTGAAGTGAATGGAGGAGTCCATCACGAACATGAGCAGAGCCTTTGTGGAGTCATTGGCGCATGAACGCAGCACCATGGAAACGATGGCAATCTCTGTGGGAAGGATGGCTACAGTAGACGAAATGATGGCTACGGCCATGGAGGAGCTAAGTCGCCAGAGTGTAGAAAACATGGTGAGTATTCAGAATAGACTGACATCTCTGGAGGAGCAATGGTCAGCTACTGAACAGAGAAACCAGACCTTTATGGAAGTCCTTCTGAGTAGGACTGCCAGTGCAGATACGGGTTCCCATGGCCCCTTGATGTGCAGCAAGGTGCTTTCAAGCCACTTGCAAGCGCTGAGGTGGACCTGACCTTTGAGAGGGATGTTGGTGACAGAGAGCAAGGAAGTGGGGGCTCCTCTCCAAGCGCTCACACTTCCATGCCACTGCCAAGTCCTCAATCAGAGCCCCACCAGAATCCCCTCACGACTGAGATCGGCGTCTCAACCCCTGCACAGCTGCAGAAGCAGCAGATTGTTTCCGAGCCCTCACAGGTTCGCAACCCCAGAGGACGCCCGCCAAAGGTGTCGAGACAGGAGCAGCAAGAAAGTGAGCAAGGGGCCTCCACATCTGCGGAAGCCACAGGGGAAGCACCACGTAGGAGCATGCATAAGAGAAAGATACTGCACAAATAGTCACAAGGGTAGTCATTTAGGTGAAATGTTGTGTTTATTTTTAAAATGCCATCAGTTGGTTATTGTATATAAAAATTCTGATGGCACCTGTTGCAGTTGTGACGTGTGTCATTTCGTAAATGGGACTTCCACATTGAGGGCTTAGGATTACTTGCAATTGTCAGTATGGTGGTCAGAGTGCTAGGAATCCATTGGTTCTTGGCCATTGTCGATGCGCTGGTAAGAAGCTGCGAGGCAAAAGTGCTTGATTGGCTAGGCTAAGCAAATCTGGCCAAGATGAGTGCGTTCCTTGCATCCCGGGCAGCAACATTCTCGCGTACTGCTGCCACTGGTTGATGGGCCTCTGCAAGATGTTCATTTTCGCTCTCCTCCTCCTCCTCATCTGAGGAGAATATGTGAGGAGCCATTTGGTCTTCAGGAATCTGCAAGCCACGGCGCTGTGCCAGGTTGTGAAGTGCACAACAAACCATGATGATTCTGGAGACCCTGGCTGCTGAGTACTGCAGGGCTCCACCTGATCTATCCAGGCATCTGAAGCGCATCTTCAGCATGCCGATGGTTTGCTCGATTATGGATCTGGTGGAAATGTGGCTGTAGTTGTAGCTCTCCTCAGCTTCATTGGATGGGCTCCTCAATGGCGTCATTAGCCACGTCTTCAGGGGATAGCCATTGTCTCCAAGTAGCCATCCGTTAAGTTGCTCTGGTGGACTGAAGAGCAGAGGCACACTAGGCTGGTGCAGTATGAAGGAGTCATGGCAACTACCAGGGTCCTTGGCACAAACATGCAAAATTTCCTTCTTGTGGTCACACACCAGCTGCCCGTTGAGGGAGTGGAAGCCCTTGCAGTTGAAAAAATAGCTGGATTATGATGGGGTTCCTTAAGGGCCACATGTGTGCAGTGAACGACACCCTGCCCCCTTGGAAAGCCTGCCAGATTAGCTAATCCAACCGCATGCGCCCAGACACTTGCTTAATCCTTGGAGAAATGGATGTGATTGTGCGCGATGGCAAAGGGGGCATCGGTTACCTGCATGATGCAAGTGTGTGCGGCCGCCTGGGAGATGCCGCTGATGTCTGCTGCTGATCCCTGGAATGAGCCTGAAGCAAAAAAGTTGAGTGCAGTGGTGACTTTGATGGCCACTAGTAAGGGGTGTCCACCTGCTCCTCTGGGCTCCAGGTCTTGCTGCACCATTGCGCAGATGTCACCCACTACCTCTTGCGAAAGTCGGAGCCTCCTTAGGCAGTGCTGCTCACTCATGTTGAGTTAGCTGATCCTCTGTCTGTAGACCCTATTTGGGGGGAGGGATTTCCCAGTAGGTCACACTGGACAGGCTCCGAACTTCCACAGCTATGGTTATGCCTGTTAAAAGTTCCCCCAGACCTGAGACAACAAAGAACTGCCACCTGCAAATGATGACTGATCAAATCTCCTATTTAATGGTGGAGCTGCAGCTGATAGTCAGCAATCCAATTGTGCTCTCACCCGGTTTCACCGTCGTGTTTCAGAGGAGACGTGAATCATGTGGGAAACGTGTTAAAATCAGAAAGGCCTCTCAAAATGGGATTATAGAGGCAATTTAGTGGTTGTTAAAGGCCTTAAGGGCCTATCCCGCCTCTTGGAGGTGGGACGGAGGCGGGATCAGAAACCACGCATTTGGGAAAATTGCTTGGATGCGGGATGGAGGCAGGGTCGGGCCCGCCTGCCACTTTTTGCAATTTTAACACCCCACACGCCTCCATTCCTGTCTCCTCGGGCTTGGCAAAATCCAGCCCTAAAATTCTGCAGCGTGTTTCATGAGTTACACTTTTCATTACTTTGAACCTATCATTGCATAGAACTCAAATAAGCCAAATGTTTATGGAAGGAAGAGAAACATACATTGTTACCAACAGAAAAGGTTAGAGTGGCAGTGTGCAAAGCTGTGTAGGACCAATATTACTATTTTCACAAGCTACAAACACATATGTTGGATTTCTTTTGAATTTTTACAAAATGTATCAACAAAGTCATCACCAGTTATTGTGGAAAACTTAGTTCATTAGAATGGACAGCATCTTCTTTCCAAATCATCGTATGAGAGGTCTCTTCTTCCATCCAAACTGGAACTGGGGCTGCAATTTCCCCAACCTCTGTGGATCTGTGGCAGGTGACGTCAGTGGCGGGTCCTGACCACGCTGCTGGCTCCAGCCCGCTGTGTAGAATGATTTTATGCTGATTGGACTTGTAAAGCCCGCCCAGTGCGTTTGCCAGTCAATTGAAGGAAGCGGGTCTGATGACGTCACTTGATGACGCGTGATCAGTCGGTTTCCTTAAAGGAACCATGCACAAATTGATTTTGACTGTTGTGCTGTCAGTGTTCTACAACATTGAGGTGCTGCAGACACTGAGAAGCACTGCACAGAGGTGCAGAACTGCATCCAGGCTCTCCCATGACTCCCTCCATATGCTCATGGATGGAGTCACAGCACGCAGGAAGGTTCGCTTCCCTTCCAATGGGCGAAAGAGACCTTCCCAGGAGATCAACGCAGCCTGATTGCACATTGCACAGGAGGGCACAAGCAGACATGTGGTCAGGAGGACCAGACTGCAGTGGCGCAAACCTTTCAATGATCTCAGTAGATCATGAAATGTTATTGCAAAGCCACACTCAACCTCATCCTACTGTGCCACTCATCACATCCCCATCACTCTGCCTTCCCTACCCTACTCCTGCACATCCTTACTCACACCAACTTACCTTGCACCTCCACCCGTCCCTCTCTATCTACATTGTTACTTCCCCATCTCACTAGCCACCCCTCACATTCACCCTCACCCTAGTCCAATGATACCAACTAACAACACACAAGGGTAGGCACTTGGGTGTTTTATGCAATTTTCATGTAAAGTTTCTGTTAATGTAGTGTCAAACATTGAAACCTTTATTTTCAACACTTTGTGTTCTTAGACAGATTTGTGTGCACCTTTCGAAGTGGCTTAGTGAGTTGCAGTGAATGGTGAGACTTAACGGTACCCCCCGCAATGACGATGGGTGTGAAAGGAATGGCTTGGGCATTGTAGGGATACTTTATGGTGTTGGTGTGGGGTGGTGCCAACCTGGCACATCATGTGGCAACCAGAGTTTACAGCGTCAAGTGAAGTAAATCTAGTCATGGTGAGGCCTTCCCTCACCTCCCGGATAGCAATATGGTTGGGTGCTGATGCCCTCTTTCCTGTGCAGCATCAGTTGATTGCGGAGAAGGTTGGTGTTGTTGTTGGTGCTGCTGATGTGCCTGGTGCTGCTAGTGTTGGGGCTGATCATGGTGGGATTCTGAGGACCAAGGTGAGATAGTTTCAAGGGCACTGATGCTGATGTAATAGATGGCAGATGAACTTGAGATGACAGAAGCGATCTGTCAGTGGTGAACAGTTTGCTCCAATAAGGTGACACTGGATAGAAACATAGAAGATAGGAGCAGGAGTAGGCCATTCGGCCCCTCGAGTCTGCTCCGCCATTCAATGAGATCATGGTTGATCATCCAAATTCAGTACCCTGTCCCTGCCTTCTCCCCAAATCCCTTGATCCCTTTAGCCTTAAGAAATATATCTAACTTCTTGAATATATTTAATGAATTGGCCTCCACTGCCTTCTGTGGTAGAGAATTCCACAGGTTCACCACGCTCTGGGTGAAGAAATTCTTCCTCATCTCTGTCCTAAATGGCTTACCCCTTATCCTTAGACTGTGACCCCTGGTTCTGGACTCCCCGGCCATCGGGAACATCCTTCCTGCATCTAGTCTGTCTAGTCCTGTTAGAATTTTAAAAGTTTCAATGAGATTCCCTCTCATTCTTCTAAACTCCAGCGAGTATAAGCCCAATTGACCCAATCTCTCCTCATACGTCATTCCTGCCATCCCAGGTATCAGTCTGGTGAATCTTCGATGTGCTCCCTCCATGGCAAGAACATCCTTCCTCAGATAAGGCGACCAAAACTGCACACAATACTCAAGGTGTGGTCTCACCAAGGCCCTGTTCAGTACGTACAGAACTGTCAAAAGTATGAATGGGGATGACTGCAAAAATGCACCAACACACTGAAATAAATAAAAACCATTACATATACAAAATTAATTAAAATTAAATATTTTGAATGTATTTTTAATAGGCTTTAACGGGGCTTTATTGGGCAGGGTTTTTAATTTATAAGTGAGTGATAAAATCTTATTTTTCTATTTTTTTACACTCTTACGCTGGTAAAAGCAGGCCTTACGCCTGCTTTTAACAGGCATAAGAATTCTATGGCCTTTCAGCGGGCGGAATTTGAGCAATTAGCGCAACTCTTCACCCGCAGAGGCACTTTTCCCGGGCATACGGATGATCTGTCAAGAGAATTCTTGACAGATCGCAAGTTTAGGGTCTCAGCACATGCGCTTCGCATGCTTAAACCCGGAACTTGCTTGGCCCCTATGGGTGTGTACACACCTCGTACGCACCCATGGGGGTCAGAAATTCAGGGCCCATGTATATCTGGAGAATCAATGGCCCAGAATTTATGGTCCAGATGATGGCGAACCGGCAGCATTCACCGCCATTCCGCCTTTGAAACTGACCACACTTCGGAATTTGGTGCATTCACAGGCACATGCGCAAATCCTGATGTTGTGGTTTGTCAATCAAAGCTCCGACATTGGCTGCGCTGTGCTGCCCCCCCCCAACCCCTACACAGAGCCGGCAATCTGTGAAATCAGCCAAATCAGGGAAACTGACGAAAACTTCGGCTCAACCGCAGTAATTACTCTGTTAAATTCCCCACTAAAAGTTAGACCCAAAGAGATTAGGTGTAACTGGGGTTTTAACAGTGTATTGACTGCTAGGCAAAGCTTATGGTCCTGAAAAACTAATTTAAATTTTGCGCAGTGTGAAATTTATCCATTTTAATAAAAATTAAACATTTTAAGAAATGTTAAAAAAAAAATTATTTTTTAAAAAGTTTGTTCACCTTTATTTCAGGTTTGCCTTTTCCCCATGTAAGAGCACCAATCTTTGTTTTGCTCCCTCTAACATTTAAAAAAAGTTAAGGCTAGAAATTTGTTATCGCCTCAGTTGGGGCACTAAATTTTAAAAAGTTGGAGGATTAGCGCCAGGCGTTAATCCTTCTGACCTCCCGCTAAATTGATTGTTAGTGTTCCAAGAGAGAACTGGAGCACTAAATCAAGTGCTAATCACCTCACTTAGGGCGCTACACACAGAGAGTGGGGTGCTACCCACAGAGCGATAACCAATTTCAGGTGCACTCCAATCGTGAGTCATCATTCACACTGGCTCCTTCCAGCTCTTACAGGGAATGTTCAATCAGTCTACACAACCTCATTCTCAACATTGCTGGCTCTGAAGGCGACCTCCAAGCAACTCAACAGCTACACCTCTTATCCTCATGGCTGATCCCAGTCCCAGGAAGGGAGCTCGCCATTTTAGCGCCCAGGCATTGGAGGCTTTGGTCGTGGCAGTCGAAAGAAGGAGGGCAGTGCTTTTCCCGGCCACTGGCAGGAGGCCATTGCCCAAGGTCTTCAGGGCAATGTGGAGCGAAGTGGCCCAGGATGTCTCGACCAGCAGTGTGGTCATCAGGACCCTCACACACTGCTGTAAAAAATTCAACAACTTCACTCGGGTGGTCAGGGTGAGTACATGCTTCAACAAGTCCTACATACCAGCATCTGAACCTCAGTCTGTACAGACTGCACAAACTACCACACCCCCACCATTCACCAACCAAGCATCTCCACCTACTAAATCTCACATCCACATCTCACACCCTGCCTACAATCACAGCTATTCAACTACGGCAAGCACATCTCCCAAACACACAGCTGCACATTCAGTCACACACTTTCTTTTCTCTTGCAGGCCAAGCTGGCCCAAAATAGGAGGGAGCAGCAACGAACAGGCGGGGGTGAAACGGACATCCAACAGCTTACAGACTTGGAGGAGCGAGTGTTGAGAGTCATTGGGCAGCAGGTGGTGGGCGCCATTGGCGCCGTCGATGTCGACCCCCTTGGGGGCAACAATGATATGTTCATCCCCTCTCCTTCTCTCATCCCACTTCCCCCTCACACCACAAACATTTCTCACTTTCCACCTCTTGAGAATGTCTACATTTCTTGCTCCTTTCCCTCACCTTAATGCAACTCTTGTGCCTTTATGCTTTCAGGTAATCAGCAACCAGATCACCAGCCTATCCCTGAGCCTCCCAGTGAGAGTGAGGCAGGAAAAGAGGAGGAGGAAGAAAGCACCGCATCACTGCATGTCTCACCCGCAGGCACCAGCTCAGATACTGGGACTACACTATCTTTAGAGGCAAGTTTAGTAGAGGGGTCTGCACTGGGTGATGCACTGGGAATGAGTGGGCTTCAGCAAGGCCACGGGGAAAGGGTAGCTCAGGGGCCAGCGCACGTGTTCTGCTGCACAGGACTCAGATGAGGACCTCGATGGGGAGGCGTTCACAAGAAGGGTGTTGGCCATGCACACGGAGATCATAGGTGCAATGGCAAGGGTGCCCGAGAGCCTATCGGCAATGGTAAGGAGCATGGAGGAGCCCACTCCAACATTGCACAGAGCTCTGAGCACACCATGGAGCCCATCCGTCTGCGAAGGATGGTGGACCCCCTGAGAGACTGTGGGGACACAGACCCCATGCTGCATGTCATGGGTAATGTGGCAGCATCCATTGCAGCACAGGCGGAAGCCAAGCAATGTCTTAGTGCTGTAAAGCAGTCAATGGTTGCTGCCATCGAGTCTTAGAATGCTCTCATGCAGTCTCAGCTTGATGCTACGCAAGCTCTGACTGCTGCCATCGTCACTGGGTCCACCACAGTCCACTGGGGATCTCACAGTGCTGCAGCAGGCCAGCAATCTGTGGTCCAGCAGATTGGTAAGGATGCTGAGGTGCTGCCCCGGGGAAGTAGCAGTGTGTCATTCAAGCAGGAACCTGCTGTCCTTTCTCAGGATGACAGCATTCCTGCTTCCACCACTGCCACTCCGCTATTGCCCTTGTCACTGCCTATCATCCAGCTAGCCCAGACTGCCGCCACCCAGCCTGAGGTGGTGCAGTTTACAGCCAGGCCTTCCAGAGCTGGTCGAGGGCGTCCTGCAAGGCCATCTGTAGTCTCTGGCACCGACACTCAGCAGCCTTCCACCAGCCCCTGCTGTAGCCACTGAGGAGACACTATGTAGGAGCAGTAGATTAGGAAAAGGCACTTTAAAGAGGGGAAGTAAGGGTTTGCACAAGGGTGAACAGTTAATACTGTTGTATATATGCGTTTATTGAATGTTGATAAATTTATTAATGAAATGTTGCTGATTTTGTGATGTCTCTCATTTCAGCTTTGCACTGTGCTTTGGCAAGCGAAATAGATGGAATGATGGGGACGTGATCAGCAACCGGGATGTGGGGTAGAATTTATTGGAACCGCAGTGTGATGAGGCGGTCACTTCCAGAAGGCTGATTGAATGGCTGCCTCCTCCCTCGCTGCTGTTCCTCCTCTTCCTCTTCCTCCTCCTCTCCCTCTTCTTTCTCCTGAGGTGGTTTCCCACATTACAACACTGACTTCACTTCAAAAATACTTCATTGGCTGTAAAGTGCTTTGAGACACCCGGTGGTCATGAAAGGCGCTATATAAATGCAAGCCTTTCTTTTTTCTTTCTTTATGCCTGGTGGCAATGGCTGGGCCCTCATGATGGCCAAGTTGTGCAGCATGCAGCACACCACGACGAAAAAGGACACCCACTCAGCTGAGTACTGAAGGGCTCCTCCCGAGCGGGTCAAGGCAACGGAACTGTTGCTTGAGCATTCCGATGGTCTGCTCAATGATGTTCCTGGTGGTGGTATGGCTCTCATTGTATGAGTGCTGGGCAGGAGTGTTGGGGTTGTGGAGGGGAGTCTTGAGTCAGGTGGAGAGCGGATAGCCTTTGTCTCCGACCAGCCAGCCGCGAGCTTGATGTGGTGGCTGGAACAGAGCTGGAACAGGATGAAGGCATCGTGGCTGCTGCCAGGATAGCAGGCATTGATGGTGAGGATTCGCTGTCTGTGGTCACACACCAACTGCACGTTAAGTGAGTGGTATCCTTTGTGGTTACAGAAGATCTCAGGATTGTCATGCGGTGCCCGCAAAGCCACGTGGGTGCAGTCAATGGCGCCTGCACCATGGGGAAGCCCGCTATCCTGGCAAAGCCACATGCATGCTCGTCCGGCTTCTCTCTGGTGATGGGGAAGGAAATGTAGCCCCTTCTCCTGCAGACAGCCTCTGTAACCTCCTGGATGCAGCAATGGATGGTGAACTGTGAAATGTTAGATCTGTCTCCTGCTGCAGACTGGAAGGATTTGCTGGCATAGACATTGAGGGCGATGGTGACCTTGACTGGCTCTGAGAGAGCCATGGTGGTCCTGATCTGGGGCTCGAGGTCTGGCTGCAGGAGGTGGCAGAGCTCTGTGACCACGTCCTTGTTGAAGTGGCGCCTTCTAAGACACTGCTCTTCAGTTAAATTTATGTCGGAGAACTGCTCCCGGAATACCCTGGGAGGGTAAGGCCTCCTGTTGACAGCTGTGTTGGCCCTCCTCCCTATGGCCACATTTTCCAATCCTGTCTCTGCCTCCGCTGCCTTCGACGTTGATGCTGGAGGGCGAGGTCAAGTGCCATACAGCCCCCAATTAACGTATACAAGTGTAGGAGATCGCAATCTCGCACAATGAAACTGACAAATTTTTAGCAGCCAGAATGTTTACCTCAGTGAAAACAGCTGTTTCCCTATGTCAAACTGAGAAGGCAGCATTGAGTGGCGACTAATATCAAACCGGATGTTGATGCCTTTAAATAGCACTCCTACAGCAGCCACCTGACTGCATCATGCCTCCTCTTCCTACTGTTGTTCACGCCAGGCGCTAAGGCAGGGGGCATTTGGGCCTCCAACGGGGCGTTCCATATGCAATGACATCATGATCTGGCAGCTGCTAAAGGCGTAGATGCTCGATGTTATTGGCAGTACTAAATCCCGGGAGAATGTTGCGTGAGGCGTTGGGTTTGCCGCGTCTTGCCGGAAACACATTAGCGCCCTGTTAGCACCCCAGGCGCTAACAGGAGGTGCTAACATGCCGAATTTCTCCTCCTTAGAGTTTTAAGAGCTTACCCACTTCCCTTGTTCGCTGTCTGTGAGAATTCTGCATTTTGATTGGCTGCTTAGACAGCTTGTTGATGTCACAGCAGCTCGCATTAGGGGATTCCCACTGTACTCCGTTGATTTGAATTGAATATCGGAAAACCCGAACTTCTCGACACAGATCATGAGATCTTTGTGCAAAGCTTACTTGGAAGCGTTTGCCGCTGACCACAAATTCTGGGCCTTTATATTGTCAACCTGCTTTTTAAAGAAATCATCTCGACTGTGCATATTACTATACAGGGCTAAAAGATCTGGTTCATCAGACAGGTGATTCACCTACTTTGTATCAAGTCTAATCAAGTTGAACTTCACCTTGTTGTATCCGTGTGTTAATAGAGACACGGAAGGCAGGAGTAGGTTTCACAGGTGTTTACTGAACAAAGTCTGGAGGTGAACTAACAGATACAAGACAATATACAGGCTTATATAGCCCGAGTGGCCATTACCGGCATTACAGTACACAGGTGCTCTTAAAGGCACATACACCACAATTCCTCCCCTTTTAGACAACCAGTACATAATATTTTAAGTAATCATTAATTAACATGTTACAAGAACAATAATCTACATATTGCTGCAGTTAATCAATTATAAGTCAGTCTTTCTGGAGGCTTCTTGACTCGGTCCGAATAACGCCTCGGTGGTGTAGTAGTTTCTGGTGGTGTAGTAGGTTCTTTTGGCAAGGCTGATTCGGCTTGAATGCCAGTGTCGGGTTCATCTGGTTCCAGTATCACCGGATCGGAGGTAGATACTATGGGTATCTCTACTTCATCATTAGGCATATAGAGTTGTGGTGTAGGTTGTCCCTTTTCGGATGACTCTATGATCTGGTCAGCATGGCGCCTTATTATGCTTTCTCCAATGTCCACGGTATACATCAATGGTCCTAGTCGTGTGCAAATAGTCCCAGGCTGCCATTTCTCGGTACGGTAGTCCCGGGCCAAAACTTGTTGACCTATCTGGAAGGTTCTAGTTGGCCTTTCATTCATGCCTTGAAATTGCCGGTTCTCCACGTCCCTTCTGATGTTTGGTTTGATCAAATCCAGCCGGCATCTTAGGCTTCTATTGAAGAACATCATGGCGGGAGTTTGGTTTGTAACCACATGTGTTGCATTCCTGTATGCAAACAAGAAGTTATCTACCTTATGCTGAAGTTTTATGTATTCATTACCCATGGCCTTTATGGCCTTCTTGAAGGTCTGGACAAATCTTTCAGCCAATCCATTGGTGGCGGGATGGTATGGGGTGGACGTGTAGTGCTTAACCCCATTGTTTTTTAAGAACTTCCTGAATTCTTCGGACACAAATTGCGGTCCATTATCAGAACAGATCTGTTCAGGCAGCCCATTCCTGGCAAATATGGTCCTTAATACTGTGATGGTTTTTTCCGTGGTGGTGGAGGACATCTTTATTACCTCCGGCCACTTGGAGTATGCATCAACCGCGATTAAGAACATTGAGTCCATAAATGGACCAGCAAAGTCGATGTGTACCCTTTGCCATGGAGATGAGGGCCACTCCCATGGATGTAGAGGGGCTTGTGGTGGGGCGTTTTGGAACTTCTGGCATCCTAGACAGCTCTTGGTCATTTCTTCGATGTCTCCATCGATACCTGGCCACCACACAAACGCTCTGGCTAGGTTCTTCATTTTCACTCCACCCAGATGCCCCTCGTGAAGCTCCTTTAGCACTTTATCCTGGAGTTTGGGTGGAATCACCACTCTGGATCCACACATCAAGGTTCCTCGGCACACTGACAGCTGTCCTCTTCTTTGCGAGAATGCTGGCAACAGTGGTTCGCCATGTGCTGGCCATCCCTTCACCATTAAATTGTAGACTCGTGAGAGAGTCGGGTCATTTCTCGTTTCCTTTTCAATGGCAGAATTTGTTACTGGTAGACATTCCACTATTGTTGAGTGGAACATCTCCACTGAGTCTACTGTAGGTGCCTCTTCTACCGTTGGCAATGGTAGGCGCGATAAACCGTCAGCATTCCCATGCTGTTTTGACCCTTTGTATTCTATGTCATATTGGTGTGCCCCTAGGAAAAGGGACCACCTCTGTAGCCTTTGTGCTGTCATAATGGGAACACCCTTTTTAGGGTTGAATATGGAGACGAGGGGTTGATGGTCCGTCAACAAGGTAAATTTTTGTCCGTGTAGGTAATGGTTGAATTTCTTCACTCCCCATACCAGGCTGAGTGCTTCACTGTCGATCTGGGCATAGTTATGCTCAGCTGAGTTCAATGAGCGTGACGCAAAAGCTATCGGCCATTCTGAGCCATCAGGGAATCTATGTGATAATACCGCTCCTATGCTCCAATACTCGCACGCCAGTCTGATTGGCAGTGATGGGTTGTAATGAGCCAAAACTTCCTTGGACGTGATCAAGCCTTTACATTTATGGAAGGCACATTTACAGTCCTCGCTCCATTTCCAAATTACTCCCGTTTGTAGCAGTTCGTTAAGAGGGTGCAGAAGAGTTGACAAGTTCGGTAAAAATTTATGGTAGTAATTTATCAATCCCAGGAACGACCTTAATTGTGAGACATTTTCAGGTGCTGGTGCTTTTATGACCGCTTCAATTTTCTCAGGGGACTTATGCAACCCTTCTTCATTAATTATGTGGCCACAATATGATATTTGTTTCTGGAAAAATTCGCACTTGGGGTGGTTTGCTCATAGGCCCCGTTCTCTCAGCCTAGTGAGTACCTTCTCCAAATTGGCAAGGTGTTCGTTGTCGTTTTCTCCTGTTACAAGGATGTCGTCTAGGTAGCATTGAGTCCCAGGAATCCCTTGCAGGACTTGTTCCATAGCTCTTTGCCAGATAGCTGGTGCTGATGCTATTCCGAAAACCAGTCGATTGTACTGGTACAGACCTTTGTGTGTGTTTATTGTGAGATACTTTTTAGAGGCCTCCTCGACCTCCATTTGTAGATATGCCTGTGCCAAGTCAATTTTTGTGAAACGTTTCCCTCCGGATAGTGAGGCGAAAATATCTTCTATCCTCGGAAGAGGATACTGTACCGTGTGAAGGACTGGGTTTACAGTCACCTTGAAGTCCCCACAGATGCGAATTTTTCTCTGTTCTTCAGATTTATCATTATTTAACATTTTCTTCATGACTGGGACGATGGGTGTTGCCCACTCGTTCCAATCTATCTTGGATAACATGCCTGTCTTTTCCAAATTCTCCAGCTCTGCCTCGGCTGCTGGACGAATTGTGTATGGCACCGGCCTTGCCTTAAAAAACTTGGGAATTGCTGCACCTTCCACCTTTATTGAGGCGGTGACGCCTTTCAAGGTTCCTAGTTCCTGTTGGAACACTTCTTTGGCGTTGGCCAAGCTGTCTTTTAATCGTTCAGGTATGATGTCATCATCATTTTTTTTCTTACTGGTCACCGTCAGTGCCTGAATGGAGTGCCAGTCCAAACGTATCTTCCTGATCCATTCACGTCCCAACAGCGGTGGACCACCATCTTGCAGAACGTATAAATACAACTTCTGTATTTCCTTGCTGTTGTATACAACAGGCACCTTTATTTTCCCTTTGGGGTATACTTTCTGCCCCGTATATGTTTTCAAGATAATGGATGTGTCTTTCAAAGGTATATGCGGAAATAGCCGCTCGTAATCCCGTCTACTTATGACGGTCAGAGCTGATCCTGTATCTAGCTCCATTTTAACTGGGGACCCCGCTATCATGAGGGTAACCCAAATGGTCTGGAAATCTTCTTTGGCAATTACATTATGTAATTTGAGAGAGCTTAGTCTCTTGTTTCCTGTTCGTCATCATTTGTACCTTTCTGTACTTTTCTTTATTGATTTTTTTTCTGTCAGTGGATTTTTTGTTTCCAGATCGGCACACACGTGTAATGTGTCCCATCTTTCCGCATTGCCTGCATGCTTTGTCCTTGAACCAGCAGTCCCTCTGGTGATGGGTGGATCTGCCGCAACGATAACATCTCTCGAAACCCCGTGTCATTTCATGGGTGCTGAAGTCCTGTGGCTTTTGCTGTATCTTTGCAGCTCCTCTTGCTGCTGCTTCGTATGATACAGCCACACTGAAAGCCTTGTCCAGTGTCAAATCTTTCTCAGAAACTAGCTTTTTTTGTGTTCCTTCACTTAGGAGACCGCAGACGAATTTGTCTCATAGAGAATCTGCCAGTCCTGTCCCGAATTGGCAGTGTAGGGTATCAACAATCTCCTTAAAATTCTTGTCCATAGGTTTGGCTGGAGTGATTAAGTTTCGTAACAGCCCGTATGTCCTTGCGCCCATTAGATTTAGAAGTACCGATGCCTTTTTATCATCTTTTATTTCATTCGCTGTGCAATATTTCTCCACTCTTTCCACATATGTGGTCCAATTCTCTATATCGTTGTCGATAGCATTAATATTGCCAGCCTTAGGCAGCTTGGAAAAAAAAATGGCGTCTCCCGCGCTTTCCCGCCGCTGCTGCTGCTGACAACGCTGTTTTCCGCGGTTTTTATTTACAGGTGGAGACTCGTTCCCGCCGGACTGTCTGGGACTTTTCCCTCCCTCTGCTTGACCGAACGCTGACCTGCTTTGCAGCGCCGGCCGTCTCCCGAGTGCTCCCCCCCTCTGTCTGTGTTTGCCTCCGCCTTCGCTGCTCGGCCCCGCTGCAGAGCCAGCCGATGGAGCTCCAGCCCACCGCCCAGGAAAGGATTATTGCAGTACCTACCACCAGCTCGGCTAGCTGGTGAAACCACAGTTTTTTTTTCTTGATTTTCTTTGACTTTCGTCTGAGGAATCGATCTTCTTGAGGTGCTGCCGAATTGCAGGTCAGTCCGTTTCCACTTCGTCGCCACTGTTGTATCCATGTGTTAATAGAGACACGGAAGGTAGGAGTAGGTTTCACAGGTGTTTACTGAACAAATTCTGGAGGTGAACTAACAGATACAAGACAATATACAGGCTTATATAGCCCGAGTGGCCATTACCGGCATTACAGTACACAGGGGCTCTTAAAGGCACATACACCACACACCTCTAAATCAATCTGGTTCCTTTATTTCTCTTTCTCTTACTATTAAGTGTGAGTATGGTAGCCTAGCGGTTATAATATTGGATTAACAATCCAGAGGTTGTGTGTTTATAATCTCACCATAATAAATTGTGAAATTGAATGCAATAAACCTGAGAGCCCCAGAACATGACAATGAAAGCTACTGGATTGTTGAAACAACTAGAACTTATCATCCTTACCTGGTCTGCTCTACGCGTGACTCCAGTCCCACATACATGGGGGATGTTAAGTCCGTGAATGATTTAAACACGGACTAGCAGGAGTGAAAACAAACAGATGTTTACTGGTGGAAGTCCATAACGAATCTAAGCAACAGAGGCTCTCTAGCGCCTTTTATACAGGGGTGGTCAATGCCGGTACTGCAGTCTGAGACCAGTTATTCTCTCAAAGGTACATACACAACAATTCCTCCCCTTTTAGATAAACAGTACATAACATTCATTTAACAACTAATGATAACGAATTACAATCACAATTACGGTTACTAGATACAGTGGTTAAGTTTAAGCAATTATAAGTTCAGTCTTTGAGGAGGCTTCCTGATTCTGTCTGGATAACGCCTCTTTGGGGTAACAGGTTCTTCTGGCAATGTTGAGTCGGAATCAATGTCGTTGTTTGGTTCATCTGCTTCCAATATTACCGGTTCTGCGGTAGCTGCAATTGGAACGTCGATCTCATTACCAGGTGTATCAGATCGTGGTGTGGAGTTGACGTTTTCCAATGACTCTAGAATCTGGTCAGCATGGCATCTTACAATGCTCTCCCCAACGTCCAAGGTATACATGAGAGGTCCTTGTCGTGTACAAATCATTCCTGGCTGCCATTTCTCAGTGCGGTAGTCCCGGGCCAAAACTGGTTGGCCGATCTTAAAACTCCCGGTCGGCCTTTCATTCATATTCTGAAACTGCCTGTTCTCCACATCTCTTCGGACGTTTGGCTTAACCAAATCCAAGCGGCATCGTAGTCTTCGATTGAAGAACATCATGGCTGGAGTTTGGTTGGTAACCGCATGTGTCGTATTCCGGTAGGCAAACAAGAAGTTGTCCACCTTGTGTTGTAGGGGTATATCTTCATTACACATTGCCTTGATAGCCTTCTTGAATGTTTGGACAAACCTCTCGGCCAATCCATTAGTGGCTGGATGATATGGGGCAGATGTGTAATGCTTAACACCATTGTTCTTTAAGAACCTCTGGAACTCTTCAGACACAAACTGTGGTCCATTGTCAGAGCAAATCTGTTCAGGCAGCCCATTCCTGGCGAATATTGTTCGTAAAACTGTGATAGTTTTTTCCGTGGTGGTTGAGGACATTTTTTTTCCCATGGCCACTTTGAATGTGCATCCACCGCAATTAAAAACATCGAGTCCATGAAGGGACCAGCAAAATCAATGTGCACCCTTTGCCATGGAGATGAGGGCCACTCCCATGGATGCAGAGGAGCTTGTGGTGGGGCGTTTTGGACCTTCTGGCATCCTGCACAGCTCTTGGTCATCGCTTCGATTTCTCTATCGATTCCCGGCCACCACACAAACGCTCTGGCTAAGCTCTTCATTTTTACCCCACACAGATGACCCTCATGAAGCTCATTGAGCACTCTATCCGTCAACTTAGGTGGAATTACTACTCTGGATCCACACATCAACGTTCCTCTGCACACTGACAGCTGCTCTCTTCTCGGCGAGAATGCTGGCAGCAGTGGTTCGCCATGTGCTGGCCATCCCTTCACCGTTAAATCATAGACCCGTGATAGTGTCGGGTCATTCCGTGTTTCCTTTTCTATGTTTGCATTCGTCACAGGGAGACATTCGACTATGGTCGAGTGGAATAACTCCATTGGATCCACTGCAAGGTCTTCTTCTTCCACCGTCGGCAACGGTAGACGTGACAATCCATCAGCATTTCCATGCTGTTTAGTTCCTTTGTACTCGATGTCATATTGGTGTGCCCCTAGGAAAAGGGACCATCTCTGCAGCCGTTGTGCTGTCATTATCGGTACGCCCTTCTGAGGGTTGAAAATGGAGACAAGAGGTTGATGATCGGTTAATAGAGTAAATTTTTGACCGTGCAGATAGTGATTGAACTTCTTCACCCCCCACACTAGGCTGAGGGCCTCTCTGTCAATCTGGGCGTAGTTACGCTCGGCAGAATTTAACGAGCGTGACGCAAAAGCTATCGGCCTCTCCAAACCATCAAGGAATTTATGTGACAGTACCGCCCCAATGCCGTAGGGAGACGCATCACACGCCAGCCTGATTGGCAGTGCTGGGTTGTAGTGAGCCAATACTTCCTTCGAAGTGATTAAGTCCTTACTCTTCTGAAAAGCACGTTTACAATCATCGCTCCATTTCCATGCTACCCCCGTTCGTAGCAGGGCGTTCAGTGGGTGCAGAATTGTCGACAAATTCGGCAAAAACTTATGATAGTAATTCACCAACCCGAGGAATGACCTCAGTTGCGACACATTTTCAGGCGCTGGGGCCTTAACAACCGCTTCAATTTTGTCAGGGGACTTATGTAACCCCTCTTCATCAATCACGTGGCCACAATACGATATCTGTTTCTTAAAAAATTCGCACTTGGGGCGGTTGGCTCGCAACCCATGTTCCCGTAGTCTAGTGAGCACCTGTTCTAAGTTGTTAAGGTGTTCACTGTCATCTTCACCTGTTACAAGGATGCCGTCCAAGTAACACTGAGTCCCCGGAATCCCTTGCAGGACTTGTTCCATCGCTCTTTGCCATATCGCCGGAGCCGATGCTACTCCGAATACCAATCGATGATACTGGTAAAGACCTTTGTGAGTGTTTATCGTGAGATACTTCCTAGAGGACTCTTCAACCTCCATCTGCAAATATGCTTGTGCTCGGTCAATTTTTGTAAAACACTTCCCTCCAGACAGTGAGGCGAAGACGTCTTCTATCCTTGGAAGAGGATATTGTACTGTGTGAAGGACAGGGTTCACCGTCACCTTGAAATCCCCACAGATGCGAATCTTCCTTGGCTCTCCGGACTTATTGCTTAACGTTTTCTTCATGACAGGAATGATGGGTGTCGCCCACTCGCTCCAGTCGACCTTAGACAACACACCCGCCTTCTCCAGATCCTCCAGCTCTACCTCGACGGCTGGGCGAATTGCATATGGTACCGGTCTCGCTTTGAAAAACTTGGGAACTGCATTTTCTTCTATTTTTAACGAGGCGGTTACGCCTTTAAGCGTGCCCAGTTCTTGTTGAAATACCTCTTTGGCGTTAGCTAAGATTGTTGACAATCGTCCAGGAGTGACGTCGTCATCTTTTTTACCGTCCACCGTCATTGCATGAATGGAATGCCAATCCAAGTTTATCTTCCTGATCCATTCCCATCCCAATAATGGTGGTCCACCATTTGGCAGTATGTAGAGATACAATTTCCGTATTTTCTTGCCATTGTATTCGACAGGCACCCTTATTTTTCCTCTGGGGTATCCTTTTTGCCCCATATACGTCGTCAAGACGATGGATGTCTCTCTCAAGGGTATGTGTGAAAATAGCCGCTCGTAGTCTCGTCGATTCATGATGGTTAGCGCTGATCCTGTATCCAATTCCATTTTAACTTGGGACCCTGCTATCGTGAGAGTGACCCAAATGGTTCGGTGATCCTCTTTTGCGATTACATTGTGAAGTTTGAGACAGCTTAGTCTCCTGTTTCCGGATTCACTATCGCTCATCTGGTCTTTGGAACTACTGTCTGTCATCTTTTGTACTTTCTTGTACGGTTCCTTAGTAGCTTTTTTGTTGTCGCTGGTCTTCTTCCCAGACCTACAAACTCGTGCAATGTGTCCAATCTTCCTGCATTGTCTGCATATTTTGTCTTTGGACCAGCAGTCCTTCTGGTCATGGTTAGTTCTGCCGCAGCGATAACATTTTGCAAATCCCCGTGTCATTTCGTGGGTGCCGTATTCCTGTGGTTTTTGTTGAATTTCTGCAGCTTCCCTGGCTGCTGCTTCATAGGATACTGCCACGCTGAAAGCCTTATCTAGCGTCAGCTCTTTTTCTGCGAGTAACTTCTTCTGTGTTCCTTCACTCAGGAGTCCACAGACAAATTTGTCCCGTAGGGTATCTGCCAGTCCTGCTCCGAACTGACAGTGCTTTGATAGCTTGCGCAGTTCCGTAAGATACTCAGCATTGCTCTCATCTTTGTGCTGAGTTCTCCTGTGGAATTTAAATCTTTCTGCTAGCAACAGCGGTGCAGGGTTTAAGTGCTCCTGTAGAACAGCAACAATTTCATTAAAACTCTTCGCCTTCGGTTTGGCTGGAGTAATCAGATCCCGCAATAGACCGGACATTCTAGCGCCCATTAAGTTTAACAATATCGATGCCTTTTTCCCCTCCGCTATATCGTTTGCCTCGAAATATACCTCGACTCTTTCCACATACGTGGTCCAGTCCTCTAATGTATTATCAAAAGCAGTGATACAGCCAGTCTTCGGCATCTTGCAAATCTAAAATGGCACCACCCGCGCTTTGCCTTCTTCTCCGATTTAACAAAATGGCACCTCCCGCGCTTTGTCTTCTTCCCCGCTGTTGTTAGCGCTGCTTTCCACGGTTTCTTGCGCGTATTCTTTTTCTTTTATTATTTTCCCGTCGTGGAGCGGACCCTCTGGGACACTTCCCTCCCCCTTCTGAGGTCCGAACATTGCCCGGCTTCGAAACACCGGCCGCGCCCTGTGTGCTCCACCCTCTCTCTCTCTCTTTGCTTCCCGACTCGCTGCCCGGCCCCGTTGAAAGGCCACCCGATCGAGCTTCAGCCCGCCACAGCCCAGTAAGGATCAGAGCACTACCTGCCACTAGCCCGATTAGCTGGGAAGCCACGGACCAAGGAACCCAGCCTGGCTCTGGAAAGTCGCTCCTGCAAAGCCTTGAACCCGATGATTGACGGTCGACGCCCGTTTCTCGAGTTTCAATGGCCTCTATTTTTTTTTTCTTTCTTCTGGCTCCGACCTTCAACAACGTCGTCGGAGCTACTGCTGAGTTGCAGGTAAGTTCGTTTCTTTACTCGTCGCCAGTGTTAAGTCCGTGAATGATTTAAACACGGACTAGCAGGAGTGAAAACAAACAGATGTTTACTGGTGGAAGTCCATAACGAATCTAAACAACAGAGGCTCTCTAGCGCCTTTTATACAGGGGTGGTCACTGCCGGTACTGCAGTCTGAGACCAGTTATTCTCTTAAAGGTACATACACAACAGGGGACCTTTAATGTCCTCTGGGCAACTAGGGATGGACAATAAATACTGTCTTTCCAGTGTTGCCCACATCCCAAGCACAAATTAAAAAATATATAATTAGCCATCTCAGCCTGCCCTAGCACCATTTTGAAAAACAAGCAGATCTAAGAAGGAACAAATTGCATCAAACTCATTTTAGTAAGCTCCACTTGGAATGACTAATCAGCTTACCCCGTTTCAGCCTCACTTAGCTAATTCAAAGTTGAAGAACATCCAATTGATGTATGAGCGAACAGCCTGCAGATGTGCATTACATCCAACTTAATCCGATGGTACTTCACCATTACAGCAAGTAAAGGAATAACATTAAGCCTTCAATTTTCTTGCTCTATTTTCTGCCCGAATTAAATCACACATCTGCTTATATGTTTAAAGAGTTAGGAGATGAGTTGTTGAATCACTACTGCATTAGTTCATTAAGCCTAAACGACATAATTAAGCATTTAAACAATATTGGAAACAAACTATAAATAAAAAAATATTTTGTTTATACAAACCTCTCCAATAGAAGTGCTACTGTTTGAACTATCATCTAATTTTCCTGCTAATTCTGGCTATAGTCGAATAATAATAAAAAACATTACAGTTCTAGTTTACTTAAAAAAAATATTTGCATGTAAGCTTAGAAATTATGCAGAATGATATTAGCAGATGAATGACTAAAACGTTTAGATCAAATTCCTCTGTTTAATAGAGGCATTTATTTGCTTAACATAAGTAGGTTAACATCATTGAGCCAAATTTCCAAGCTATAGTACGTCAACATTTACTCTCTCTTATAAGGTGTTTTCTCACAGTATTGCCATATTCCCTACCGTCCCTGATGTTTTCTCACAGTATTGCCATATTCCCTACCATCCCTGCTGTTTTCTCACAGTATTGACATATCCCCTACCTTCCCTGGTATTTTCTCACAGTATTGCCATATCCCCTACTGTCCCTGGTGCTTTCTCACAGCACTGCAGTATCCCCCACTGTCTCTGGTGTTTTCTCACTGTATTGCCATATCCCCTACCTTCCCTGGTGTTTTCTCACAGTATTGCAGTATCCCCTAACGTCGCTGGTGTTTTCTCACAGTATTGCGGTATCCCCTATATTCCCTGGTGTTTTCTCACAGTATTGCAGAATCCCCTACTGTCCCTGGTGCTTTATCACAGTATTGCAGTATCCCCTACCTTCCCTGGTGTTTTCTCACAGTATTGCCATATCCACGACTGTCCCTGGTGTTTTCTCACAGCATTGCAGTATCCCCTCCTGTCCCTGGTGTTTTCTTACAGTATTGCCATATCCCCTCCTGTCCCTGGTGTTTTCTCACAGTATTGCCATATCCACTACTGTCCCTGGTGTTTTCTCACAGTATTGCCATATCCCCTACCATCCCAGGTGTTTTCTCACAGTATTACCATTTCCCCTACTGTCCCTGGTGTTTTCTCACAGTATTGCAGCATCCCCTACTGTCCCTGGTGTTTTCTCACAGTATTGCAGTATCCCCTACCTTCCCTGGTGTTTTCTCACTGTATTGCCATATCCCCTACCTTCCCTGGTGTTTTCTCACAGTATTGCAGTATACCCTAACTTCCCTGGAGTTTTCTCACAGTATTGCGGTATCCCCTACCTTCCCTGGAGTTTTCTCACAGTATTGCGGTATCCCCTACCTTCCCTGGTGTCTTCTCACAGTATTGCAATATCCCCTACTGTCCCTAGTGTTTTCTCACAGTATTGCAGTATCCCCTACTGTCCCTAGTGTTTTCTCATGTTATTGCCATATCCGCTACCTTACCTAGTGTTTTCTCACAGTATTGCAGTATCCCATACCATCCCTGGTGTTTTCTCACAGTATTTCAGTATCCCCAACAGTCCCTGGTGTTTTCTCACAGTATTGCCATATCCCCTACCTTCCCTGGTGTTTTCTCACAAGTATTGCATTATCCCCCACTGTCCCTGGTGTTTTCTCACAGTATTTCAGTATCCTCTACTGTCCCTGGTGTTTTCTCACAGTATTGCAGTATCCCCTAATGTCCCTGGTGTTTTCCCACAGTATTGCAATATCCCCTACCGCCGCTGGTGTTTTCTCACAGTATTGCAGTATCCCCTACATTTCCCAGCGTTTTCCCACAGTATTGCATTATCCCCTACTGTCCCTGGTGTTTTCTCACAGTATTGAAGTATCCCCTATTTTCCCTGGTGTTATCTCACTGTATTGCAGTATTCCCTACCATCCCTGGTGTTTCCCACAATTTTGCAGTATCCCCTACTGTCCCCGGTGTTTTCTGACGTTATTGCCATATCCCCTACAGTCCCTGGTGTTTTCTCACGTTATTGCAGTATCCCCTACTGTTCCTGGTGTTTTCTCACAGTATTGCTGTATCCCATACTGTCCCTGGTATTTTCGCACAGTTTTGCAGTATCCACTACTGTCCCTGGTGTTTTCCCACAGTATTGCAATATCCCCTACTGTCCCTAGTGTTTTTTGACAGTTTTGTACTATCCCCTACAGTCCCTGGTGTTTTCTCACATTATTGTGGTATCCCTTCTGTCCCTGGTGTTTTCTCACAGTATTGCCATATTCCCTACTGTCCCTGGTGTTTTCTCACAGTATTGTACTATCCCGTACTCTCCCTGGTGTTTTCTCACAGTATTGTACTATCCCGTACTGTTTCTGTTGTTTTCTCACAGGACTGCAGTATCCCCTACTGTCCCTGGTTTTTCCCACCGTATTGCAGTACCCCTACCTTGCCTGGTGTTTTCTCACAGTATTGCCATATCGCCTACCGTCCCCGGTGATTTCTCGCAGTATTGTCATATCTCCTACCATCCCTGGTGTTTTTTCGCAGTATTGCCATATCTCCTACCGTCCCTGGTGTTTTCTCTCAGTATTTCAGTATCCCCTCCCTTCCCTGGTGTTTTCTCACAGTATTGCTGTATCCGCTACCGTCCCTGATGTTTTCCCACAGTATTGCATTATCCCCTACTGTCCCAGGTGTTTTCTCACAGTATTGCAGTACCAATTCCATTCCTGGTGTTTCCTCACTGTATTGCAGTATCCCTTATATTCCCTGGTGTTTTCTCACAGTATTGCAGCATGCCGTACTGTCCCTAGACTTTTCTCACAGTATTGCCATTTCCCCTACCATCCCTGGTGTTTTCTCACCGTATTGCAGTATCCACTACTGTCCCTGCTGTTTTCTCACAGTATAGCCATATCCCCTACCTTCCGTGGTGTTTTATCACAGTATCACAGGGGCAGCACGGTGGCATAGTGGTTAGCACTGTTGCCTCACAGCGCCAGGGACCCGGGTTCAAATCCGGCCTCGGGCGACTGTCTGTGTGGAGTTTGCACATTCTCCCCGTGTTTGCGTGGGTTTACTCCGGGTGCTCCGGTTTCCTCTCACAGTCCAAAGATGTGCAGGTTTGGTTGATTGGCTATGATAAATTGACCCTTAGTGTTAGGGGCATTAAATACGTGGGGATACGGGGATAGGGTGGGATATGTGTAGGGGTTACGGGGATCGGGTGGGATATGTGTCGGTGCAGGCTTGATGGGCTGAAATGGCCTCTATCTGCACTGTGGGGTTTCTGTGATTCTGTGATATTGTACTACCCCCTACCATCCCTGGTGTTTTCTCACTGTATTACAGTATCACCTACTGTCCTTGGTGTTTTCTCACAGTATTGCCATATCCCCCACCACCGCTGGTGTTTTCTCACAGTATTGCAGTATCCCCTACATTTCCCAGCGTTTTCCCACAGTATTGCATTATCCCCTACTGTCCCTGGTGTTTTCTCACAGTATTGAAGTATCCCCTATTTTCCCTGGTGTTATCTCACAGTATTGCAGTATTCCCTACCATCCCTGGTGTTTCCCACAATTTTGCAGTATCCCCTACTGTCCCCGGTGTTTTCTGACGTTATTGCCATATCCCCTACAGTCCCTGGTGTTTTCTCACGTTATTGCAGTATCCCCTACTGTTCCTGGTGTTTTCTCACAGTATTGCTGTATCCCATACTGTCCCTGGTATTTTCGCACAGTTTTGCAGTATCCACTACTGTCCCTGGTGTTTTCTCACAGTTTTGCCATATCCACTAACGTCCCTGGTGTTTTCTCACAGTATTTCAGTATCCCCTACTGTCCCTGGTGTTTTCTCACAGTATTGCCATATCCCCTACTGTCCCCAGTGTTTTCTCACAGTATTTCAGCATCCCCTACTGTCCCTGGTGTTTTCTCACAGTATTGCGGTATCCCCTACCTTCCCTGGTGTCTTCTCACAGTATTGCAATATCCCCTACTGTCCCTAGTGTTTTCTCACAGTATTGCAGTATCCCCTACTGTCCCTAGTGTTTTCTCATGTTATTGCCATATCCGCTACCTTACCTAGTGTTTTCTCACAGTATTGCAGTATCCCATACCATCCCTGGTGTTTTCTCACAGTATTTCAGTATCCCCAACAGTCCCTGGTGTTTTCTCACAGTATTGCCATATCCCCTACCTTCCCTGGTGTTTTCTCACAAGTATTGCATTATCCCCCACTGTCCCTGGTGTTTTCTCACAGTATTTCAGTATCCTCTACTGTCCCTGGTGTTTTCTCACAGTATTGCAGTATCCCCTAATGTCCCTGGTGTTTTCCCACAGTATTGCAATATCCCCTACCGCCGCTGGTGTTTTCTCACAGTATTGCAGTATCCCCTACATTTCCCAGCGTTTTCCCACAGTATTGCATTATCCCCTACTGTCCCTGGTGTTTTCTCACAGTATTGAAGTATCCCCTATTTTCCCTGGTGTTATCTCACTGTATTGCAGTATTCCCTACCATCCCTGGTGTTTCCCACAATTTTGCAGTATCCCCTACTGTCCCCGGTGTTTTCTGACGTTATTGCCATATCCCCTACAGTCCCTGGTGTTTTCTCACGTTATTGCAGTATCCCCTACTGTTCCTGGTGTTTTCTCACAGTATTGCTGTATCCCATACTGTCCCTGGTATTTTCGCACAGTTTTGCAGTATCCACTACTGTCCCTGGTGTTTTCCCACAGTATTGCAATATCCCCTACTGTCCCTAGTGTTTTTTGACAGTTTTGTACTATCCCCTACAGTCCCTGGTGTTTTCTCACATTATTGTGGTATCCCTTCTGTCCCTGGTGTTTTCTCACAGTATTGCCATATTCCCTACTGTCCCTGGTGTTTTCTCACAGTATTGTACTATCCCGTACTCTCCCTGGTGTTTTCTCACAGTATTGTACTATCCCGTACTGTTTCTGTTGTTTTCTCACAGGACTGCAGTATCCCCTACTGTCCCTGGTTTTTCCCACCGTATTGCAGTACCCCTACCTTGCCTGGTGTTTTCTCACAGTATTGCCATATCGCCTACCGTCCCCGGTGATTTCTCGCAGTATTGTCATATCTCCTACCATCCCTGGTGTTTTTTCGCAGTATTGCCATATCTCCTACCGTCCCTGGTGTTTTCTCTCAGTATTTCAGTATCCCCTCCCTTCCCTGGTGTTTTCTCACAGTATTGCTGTATCCGCTACCGTCCCTGATGTTTTCCCACAGTATTGCATTATCCCCTACTGTCCCAGGTGTTTTCTCACAGTATTGCAGTACCAATTCCATTCCTGGTGTTTCCTCACTGTATTGCAGTATCCCTTATATTCCCTGGTGTTTTCTCACAGTATTGCAGCATGCCGTACTGTCCCTAGACTTTTCTCACAGTATTGCCATTTCCCCTACCATCCCTGGTGTTTTCTCACCGTATTGCAGTATCCACTACTGTCCCTGCTGTTTTCTCACAGTATAGCCATATCCCCTACCTTCCGTGGTGTTTTATCACAGTATCACAGGGGCAGCACGGTGGCATAGTGGTTAGCACTGTTGCCTCACAGCGCCAGGGACCCGGGTTCAAATCCGGCCTCGGGCGACTGTCTGTGTGGAGTTTGCACATTCTCCCCGTGTTTGCGTGGGTTTACTCCGGGTGCTCCGGTTTCCTCTCACAGTCCAAAGATGTGCAGGTTTGGTTGATTGGCTATGATAAATTGACCCTTAGTGTTAGGGGCATTAAATACGTGGGGATACGGGGATAGGGTGGGATATGTGTAGGGGTTACGGGGATCGGGTGGGATATGTGTCGGTGCAGGCTTGATGGGCTGAAATGGCCTCTATCTGCACTGTGGGGTTTCTGTGATTCTGTGATATTGTACTACCCCCTACCATCCCTGGTGTTTTCTCACTGTATTACAGTATCACCTACTGTCCTTGGTGTTTTCTCACAGTATTGCCATATCCCCCACCACCGCTGGTGTTTTCTCACAGTATTGCAGTATCCCCTACATTTCCCAGCGTTTTCCCACAGTATTGCATTATCCCCTACTGTCCCTGGTGTTTTCTCACAGTATTGAAGTATCCCCTATTTTCCCTGGTGTTATCTCACAGTATTGCAGTATTCCCTACCATCCCTGGTGTTTCCCACAATTTTGCAGTATCCCCTACTGTCCCCGGTGTTTTCTGACGTTATTGCCATATCCCCTACAGTCCCTGGTGTTTTCTCACGTTATTGCAGTATCCCCTACTGTTCCTGGTGTTTTCTCACAGTATTGCTGTATCCCATACTGTCCCTGGTATTTTCGCACAGTTTTGCAGTATCCACTACTGTCCCTGGTGTTTTCTCACAGTTTTGCCATATCCACTAACGTCCCTGGTGTTTTCTCACAGTATTTCAGTATCCCCTACTGTCCCTGGTGTTTTCTCACAGTATTGCCATATCCCCTACTGTCCCCAGTGTTTTCTCACAGTATTTCAGCATCCCCTACTGTCCCTGGTGTTTTCTCACAGTATTGCAGTACCCCCTACTGTCCCTGATGTTTTCTCACAGTATTGCAGTATCCCCTGCTGTCCCTGGTGTTTTCTCACAGTATAGCCATGTCCCCTACCGTCCCTGGTGTGTTCTCACAGTATTGCAGCATCCCCTACCGTCCCTGGTGTTTTCTCACATTATTGCATTATCCCCTACTGTCCGTGGTGTTTTCTCACAGTATTGCATTATCCCCTTCCTTCCCTGGTGTTTTCTCGCAGTATTGCAGTATCCTCCACAGTTCCTGGTGTTTTCTCACAGTATTGCCATATCCCCTACCATCACTGGTGTTTTTTCATAGAATTGCGGTATCCCCGACCTTCCCTGGTGTTGTCTCACAGGATTGCCATATCCCCTACCGTCCCTGGCGTTGTCGCTCAGTATTGCCGTATCCACTACCTTCCCTGGTGTTTTCTCACAGTATTGCCATATCCCCTACCATCATTGGTGTTTTCTTATAAAATTGCCATATCCCCAACCATCCCCAGTGTTTTCTCACAGTATTGCCGTATACCCTACCGCCCCTGGTGTTTTCTCACAGTATAGCCATAACCACTACCGTCCCTGGTGTTTTCTCACAGTATTACCATATCTGCTACGTCCCTGGTGTTTTCTCACAGTATTGCCATATCCCCTACCGTCCCTGGTGTTTTCTCACAGTATTACCATATCTGATACTGTCCCTGGTGATTTCTCACAGTATTACCATATCTGCTACTGTCCCATGTGATTTCTCGCAGTATTGTCATATCTCTTACCATCCCTGGTGTTTTCTCTCAGTATCCCCTACTTTCCCTGGTGTTTTCTCACAGTATTGCTGTATCCCCTACTGTCCCTTGTGTTTTCTCACAGTATTGCCACATCCCCTACCTTCCCTGGAGTTTTCTCACAGTATTGCAGTATCCGCTACCGTCCCTGGTGTTTTCCAACAGTATTGCAGCATACCCTGCCAGCCCTGGTGTTTTCTCACAGTATTGCAGTATCCCCTACCGTCCCTGGTGTTTTCTCACAATATTGCCACAACCCCTACCATCCCTGGTGTTTTCTCACAGTATTGCCATATCCCCTACCGACCCTGGTGTTTTCTCACAGTATTGCCATATCGCCTACTGTCCCTGCTGTTTCCTCTCAGTATTGCAGTATCCCCTACCTTCCCTGGTGTTTTCTCACAATATTGCAATATCCCATACCTTCCCTGGTGTTTTCTCACAGTAATGTGCTATCCCCTACCTTCCCTGATGTTTTCTCAGTGTATTGCCATATCGCCTACCGTCCCTGGTGTTTTCTCTCAGTATTGCAATATGCCCTACTGTCCCTGGTGTTTTCTCACAATATTGCCTTATCCCCTAACTTCCCTGGTGTTTTCTCTCAGTATTTCAATATTCCCTACTCTCCCTGGTGTTTTCTCACAGTTTTGCGGTATCCCATACCTTCCCTGGTGTTTTCTCTCAGTATTTCAGTATCCCCTACCTTCCCTGGTGTTTTCTCACAGTATTGCTGTATCCCCTACTGTCCCTGGTGTTTTCTCACAGTATTGCCACATCCCGTACCTTCCCTGGTGTTTTCTCACAGTATTGCAGTATCCACTACCGTCCCGATGTTTTTTCACAGTATTGCAGTACCAATCCCATTCCTGGTGTTTCCTCACAGTATTGCAGTATCCCCTATATTCCCTGGTGTTTTCTCACAGTATTGCAGTATGCTGTACCGTCCCTAGACTTTTCTCACAGTATTGCCATATCCCCTACCATCCCTGGTGTTTTCTCACAGAATTGCCATTTCCCCTACCATCCCTGGTGTTTTCTCACAGTATTGCAGTATCCCCTACTGTCCCTGGTGTTTTCTCACAGTATTGCAGTATCTCCTACTGTTCCTGGTGTTTTATCACAGTATTGCAGTACCCCCTACCACCCCTGGTATTTTCTCACAGAATTGCCATATACCCTACCATCCCTGGTGTTTTCTCACAGTATTGCCATATCGCCTACCATCGCTGGTGTTTTCTTACAGTATTGCAGTATCCCCTACCGTCCCTGGTGTTTTATCACAGTATTGCAGTATCTCCTACTCTCCCTGGTGTTTTCTCACAGAATTTCATTATCTCATACAGTCCCTGGTGTTTTCTCACAGCATTGCGGTATCCCTTTCCGTCCCTGGAGTTTTCTCACAGTGTTGCCATATCCCCTACCGTCCCTGGTGTTTTCTCACAGTATTGCCATATGCCCTACCGCCGCTGGTGTTTTCTCACAGTATTGCAGTATCCCTTACATTTCCTGGTGTTTTCCCACAGTATTGCATTATCCCCTGCCGTCCCTGGTGTTTTCTCACAGTATTGCAGTATCCGCTACCGTCCCTGATGTTTTCCCACAGTATTGCATTGTCCCCTACTGTCCGTGGTGTTTTCTCACAGTATTGCAGTACCAATCCCATTCCTGGTGTTTCCACACTGTATTGCAGTATCCCTTATATTCCCTGGTGTTTTCTCACAGTATTGCAGTATGCCGTACTGTCCCTAGACTTTTCTCACAGTATAGCCATATCCCCTACCTTCCGTGATGTTTTATCACAGTATTGCACTACCCCCTACCATCCCTGGTGTTTTCTCACAGTATTGCAGTATCCCCTACATTTCCTAGCGTTTTCCCACAGTATTGCATTATCCCCTACTGTCCCTGGTGTTTTCTCACAGTATTGAAGTATCCCCTACTGTCCCTGGTGCTTTCTCACAGTATTGCAGTATTCCCTACCATCCCTGGTGTTTTCTCACAGTATTGCAGTATCCCCTACTCTCCCCAGTGTTTTCTCACAGAATTGCAGTATCCCCTACTATCCCTGGTGTTTTCTCACGTTATTGCCATATCCCCTACAGTCCCTGGTATTTTCTCATGTTATTGCAGTATCCCCTACTGTTCCTGGTGTTTTCTCACAGTATTGCTGTATCCCATACTGTCCCTGGTGTTTTCGCACAGTTTTGCAGTATCCACTACTGTCCCTGGTGTTTTCTCACAGTTTTGCTATATCCACTAATGTCCCTGGTGTTTTCTCACAGTATTGCCGTATCCCCTACTGTCCCTGGTGTTTTCTCACAGTATTGCAGTATCCCCTACTGTCCCTGGTGTTTTCTCACAGTATAGCCATATCCCCTACCGTCCCTGGTGTTTTCTCACAGTATTGCAGTATCCCCTACTGTCCCTGGTGTTTTCTCACATTATTGCATTATCCCCTACTGTCCGTGGTGTTTTCTCACAGTATTGCATTATCCCCTTCCTTCCCTGGTGTTTTCTTGCAGTATTGCAGTATCCTCCACAGTTCCTGGTGTTTTCTCACAGTATTGCCATATCCCCTACCATCACTGGTGTTTTTTCATAGAATTGCAGTATCCCCGACCTTCCCTGGTGTTGTCTCACAGGATTGCCATATCCCCTACCGTCCCTGGTGTTGTCTCTCAGTATTGCCGTATCCCCTACCTTCCCTGGTGTTTTCTCACAGTATTGCCATATCCCCTACCATCATGGGTGTTTTCTTACAAAATTGCCATATCCCCAACCATCCCCTGTGTTTTCTCACAGTATTGCCATATCCCCTACCGTCCCTGGTGTTTTCTCACAGTATTGCCATATCCCCTACCGTCCCTGGTGTTTTCACACAGTATTACCATATCTGCTACATCACTGGTGTTTTCTCACAGCATTGCCATATCCCCTACCATCCCTGGTGTTTTCTCACAGTATTACCATATCTGCTACTGTCCCTGGTGATTTCTCACAGTATTACCATATCTGCTACTGTCCCATGTGATTTCTCACAGTATTGTCATATCTCCTACCATCCCTGGTGTTTTCTCTCAGTATTTCAGTATCCCCTACCTTCCCTGGTGTTTTCTCACAGTATTGCCACATCCCCTACCTTCCCTGGAGTTTTCTTACAGTATTGCAGTGTCCGCTACCGTCCCTGGTATTTTCTCACAGTATTGCAGCATACCCGACCATCCCTGGCGTTTTCTCACAGTATTGCAGTATCCCCTACCGTCCCTGGTGTTTTCTCACAATATTGCCACATCCCCTACCATCCCTGGTGTTTTCACACAGTATTGCCATATCCCCTACCGTCCCTGGTGTTTTCTCACAGTATTGCCATATCGCCTACTGTCCCTGCTGTTTCCTCTCAGTATTGCAGTATCCCCTACCTTCCCTGGTGTTTTCTCACAATATTGCAGTATCCCATACCTTCCCTGGTGTTTTCTCACAGTAATGTGCTATCCCCTACCTTCCCTGATATTTTCTCACTGTATTGCCAGATCGCCTACCATCCCTGGTGTTTTCTCTCAGTATTGCAATATGCCCGACTGTCCCTGGTGTTTTCTCACAGTTTTGCAGTATCCCATACCTTCCCTGGTGTTTTCTCTCAGTATTTCAGTATCCCCTACCTTCTCTGGTGTTTTCTCACAGTATTGCTGTATCCCCTACTGTCCCTGGTGTTTTCTCACAGTATTGCCACATCCCCTACATTCCCTGGTGTTTTCTCACAGTATTGCAGTATCCACTACCGTCCCTGGTGTTTTTTCACAGTATTGCAGTACCAATCCCATTCCTGGTGTTTCCTCTCAGTATTGCAGTATCCCCTATATTCCCTGGTGTTTTCTCACAGTATTGCAGTATGCTGTACTGTCCCTAGACTTTTCTCACAGTATTGCCATATCCCCTACCATCCCTGGTGTTTTCTCACAGAATTGCCATTTCCCCTACCATCCCTGGTGTTTTCTCACAGTATTGCAGTATCCCCTACTGTCCCTGGTGTTTTCTCACAGTATTGCAGTATCTCCTACTGTTCCTGGTGTTTTATCACAGCATTGCAGTACCCCCTACCACCCCTGGTGTTTTCTCACAGAATTGCCATACACCCTACCACCCCTGGTGTTTTCTCACAGAATTGCCATACACCCTACCATCCCCTGGTGTTTTCTCACAGTATTGCCATATCGCCTACCATCGCTGGTGTTTTCTCACAGTATTGCAGTATCCCCTACCGTCCCTGGTCTTTTATCACAGTATTGCAGTATCTCCTGCTCTCCCTGGTGTTTTCTCATAGAATTTCATTATCTGATACAGTCCCTGGTGTTATCTCACAGTATTGCAGTATCCCCTTCCGTCCCGGGAGTTTTCTCACAGTATTGCCATATCCCCCACCGTCCCTGGTGTTTTCTCACAGTATTGCCATATGCCCTACCGCCGCTGGTCTTTTCTCACAGTATTGCAGTATCCCATACATTTCCTGGTGCTTTCCCACAGTATTGCATTATCCCCTACCGTCCCTGGTGTTTTCTCACAGTATTGCAGTAAACGCTAATGTCCCTGGTGTTTTCTCACAGTAGTGCATTATCCCCTACTGTCCGTGGTGTTTTCTCACAGTATTGCAGTATCCGTTACCATCCCTGGTGTTTTCTCACAGTATTGCAGCATACCCTACCATCACTGGTGTTTTCTCGCAGCATTGCAGTATCCGTTACCATCCCTGGTGTTTTCTCACAGTATTGCAGTATCCCCTCCATCCCTGGTGTTATCTCACAGTATTGCCATATCCCCTACCGTCCCTGCTGTCTTCTCACAGCATTGCAATATCCCCTACCATCCCTGGTGTTTTCTCACAGTATTGCCACATCCCCTACCATCCCTGGTGTTTTCTCACAGTATTGCCATATCGCCTACCGTCCCTCATGTTTTCTCACAGTATTGCCATATCCCCTACTGTCCTTGCTGTTTCCTCTCAATATTGCAGTATCCCCTACTGTTCCTTGTGTTTTCTCAGAGTATTGCCATATTCCCTACTGTCCCTGGTGTTTTCTCACAGTATTGCAGTATCCCCTACTGTCCCTGGTGTTTTCTCACAGTATTGCAGTATCTCCTACTGTCCCTGGTGTTCTCTCACAGAATTGCATTATCTCCGACAGTCCCTGGTGTTTTCTCACAGTATTGCAGTATCCTCTACTGTCCCTGGTATTTTGTCACAGTATTGCAGTATCTCCTACTGTCCCTGGTGTTTTCTCACTGTATTGCCATATCCCTACCGTCCCAAGAGATTTCTCTCAGTATTGCCATATGCCCTACCGCCACTGGTGTTTTCTCACAGTATTGCTGTATCCCTTACATTTCCTGGTGTATTCCCACAGTATTACATTATCCCTACCATCCCTGGTGTTTTCTCACAGTATTGCAGTATCCCCTACTGTCCCTGGTGTTTTCTCACAGTCGTGCATTATCCCTACTCTCCGTGGTGTTTCTCACAGTATGCAGTATCCGCTTCCTTCCCTGGTGTTTTCTCGGCAATATTGCAGTATCTGTTACCATCCCTGGTGTTTCCTCAGAGTATTGCCACATCCCCTACCGTCCCTGCTGTCTTCTCACAGGCATTGCAGTATACCTACCGTCCCTGATGTTTTCTCACTGTATTTCAGTTTCCCCTACAGTCCCTGGTGTTTTCCCACAGTATTGCAGTATCCTTTATTTTTCCTGGTGTTTTCTCACAGTATTGCAGTATCGCCTACTGTCCCTGATGTTTTCTCAGAGTATTGCCATATTCCCTACAGTCCACTTGGTGTTTTCTCACAGTATTGCAGTATCTGCTACTGTCCCTGGTGTTTTTTCACAGTATTGCCATATTCCCTACTGTCCCTGGAGTTTCCTCACAGTATTGCAGTATCCCCTACGGTCACTGATGTTTTCTCACTGTATTGCGGTATCCCCTACTGTCCCCTGGTGTTTTCTCACAGTGTTGCCATATCCCCTACTGTCCCTGGTGTTTCCGCACAGCATTTGCAGTATCCCCTACTGCCCCTGGAGTTTTCTCACAGTATTGCAGTATCCCCCACTGTCCCTGGTGATTTCTCACAGTAATGCAGTATCCCCTACAGTCGCTGATGTTTCTCACTGTATTGCAGTATCCCATATATTCCCTGGTGTTTTCCCGCAGTATTGCAGTAACCCCTCCCGATCCTGGTGTTTTCTCACAGTATTGCCGTAACACCTCCCGACTCTGGTGTTTCCTCAGAGTATTGCCATATTCCCTACTGTCCCTGGTGTTTTCTCACAGTATTGCCATATTCCCTACTGTCCCTGGTGTTTCCTCACAGTATTGCAGTATCCCCTACGGTCCCTGATGTTTTCTCACTATATTGCGGTATCCCCTACTGTCCCTGGTGTTTTCTCACAGTATTGCCATATTCCCTACTGTCCCTGGTGTTTTCTCACTGCATTGCAGTACCCCCTACTGCCCCTGGTGTTTTCTCACAGTATTGCAGTATCCCCCACTGTCCCTGGTGATTTCTCACAGTAATGCAGTATCCCCTACAGTCGCTGATGTTTTCTCACTGTATTGCAGTAGCCCATACATTCCCTGGTGTTTTCCCGCAGTATTACAGTAACCCCTCCCGACCCTGGTGTTTTTCTCACAGTATTGCAGTAACCCCTCCCGACCCTGGTGTTTTCTCACAGTATTGCCATATTCCCTACTGTCCCTGGTGTTTTCTCACAGATTGCAGTATCTCCTACTGTCCCTGGTGTTTTTCCTCACAGTATTGCATTATCCTCCACTGTCCCTGGTATTATCTCACAGTATTGCAGTATCCCCTACCGTCCCTGGTGTTTTCTCACAGTATTGCAGTATCTCCTACTGTCCCTGGTGTTTTCTCACAGAATTGCATTATCTCCTACAGTCCCTGGTGTTTTCTCACAGTATTGCATTATCCTCCACTGTCCCTGGTATTTTCTCACAGTATTGCAGTATCCTCCACCGTCCCTGGTGTTTTCTCACAGTATTGCCATATCCCCTACCGTCCCTGGAGATTTATCTCAGTATTGCCATATCCCCTACCGTCCCTGGTGGTTCTCACAGTATTGCCATATGCCCGACCACCGCTGGTCTTTTCTCACAGTATTGCAGTATCCCTTACATTTCCTGGTGTTTTCCCACAGTATTGCATTATCCCCTGCCATCCCTGGTGTTTTCTCACAGTATTGCAGTATCCTCTTCCTTCCCTGGTGTTTTCTCACAGTATTGCAGTATCCGTTACCATCCCTGGTGTTTTCTCACAGTATTGCAGCATACCCTATCATCCCTGGTGTTTCTCGCCGTATTGCAACACACCCTACCATCCCTGGTGTTTTCTCGCAGTATTGCAGTATCCGTTACCATCCCTGGTGTATTCTCGCAGTATTGCAGTATCCGTTACCACCCCTGGTGTTTTCTCACAGTAATTGTAGTATCCCCCACCACCCGTGGTGTTTTCTCACAGTATTCCCATATCCCCTACTGTCCTGATTTTTTCTCACAGTATGCAGTATCCCATACAGTCCCTGGAGTTTCCTCACAGTATTGCAGTGTCCCCTACCGTCCCTGGTATTTTCTCACAGTATTGCAGTATCCCATACCGTCACTGGTATCTTCTCACAGCAATGCAGTATCCCCTACCGTCCCTGTTGTTTTCTCACAGTATTGCCAGTATACCCTACCGTCCCTGATGTTTTCTCACTGTGTTTCAGTGTCCTCTAAAGTCCCTGGTGTTTTCCCACAGTATTGCAGTATCCTCTATTTTCCCTGTAGTTTCCTCACAGTATTGCAGTGTCCCCTACCTTCCCTGGTATTTTCTCACAGTATTGCAGTATCCCGTACTGTCCCTGTGTTTTCTCACAGTACTGTAGTGTCCCCTACTGTCCCTGGTGTTTTCTCAGTGAATTTCCATATTCCTTACTGTCCCTGGTGTTTTCTCACAGTATTGCAGTATCCCCTACTGTCCCTGGTGTTTTCTCACAGTATTGCCATATTCCTACTGTCCCTGATGTTTTCTCACAGTTTTGCAGTGTCCCCTACTGTCCCTGGTGTTTCCTCACAGTATTGCAGTATCCCCTACCATCCCTGGTGTTTTCTCACAGTATTGCCATATCGCCTACTGTCCCTGCTGTTTCCTCTCAGTATTGCAGAATCCCCTACCTTCCCTGGTGGTTTCTCACAGTATTGCAGTATCCCCCACTGTCCCTGATATTTCTCACAGTAATGCAGTATCCCATACAGTCTCTGGAGTTCCTTTCAGTATTGCAGTGTCCCTACAGTCCCTGGTGTTTTCCCACAGTATTGCAGTATCCTCTATTTTTGCTGGTGATTTCTCACAGTATTGCAGTATCCCCTACTGTCCCTGGTGTTTTCTCAGAGTATTGCCATATTCCCTACCGTCCCTGGTGCTTCTCACAGTATTGCAGTATCCGCTACTGTCCCTGGTGTTTTCTCACAGTATTGCAGTGTCCCCTACTGTCCCTGGTGTTTCCTCACAGTATTGCAGTATCCCCTACGGTCCCTGATGTTTTCTCACTGTATTGTGGTATCCCCTACTGTCCCTGGTGTTTTCTCACAGTATTGCCATATTCCCTACATGTCCCCTGGTGTTTTCTCACAGCATTGCAGTATCCCTACTGCCCCTGTGTTTTCTCACAGCATTGCAGTATCCCCCACTGTCCCATGTGATTTCTCACAGTAATGCAGTATCCCCTACAGTTGCTGATGTTTTCTCACTGTATTGCTGTATCCCATACATTCCCTGGTGTTTTCCCGCAGTATTGCAGTAACCCTCCCGACCCTGGTGTTTTCTCACAGTATTGCAGTTACCCCTCCCGACCCTGGTGTTTCCTCAGAGTATTGCCATATTCCCTACTGTCCCTGGTGTTTTCTCCCAGCATTGCCATATTCCCTACTGACCCTGGTGCTTTTCCGCAGTATTGCAGTATCCGCTATAGGTCCCTTGTTTTTTCTCACAGTATTGCAGTAACCCCTCCTGACCCTGGTGTTTTCTCACAGTATTGCCATATCCCCTACCTTCCTTGATGTTTCTCACAGTATTGCAGTATCCTTTACCATCCCTGTGTTTCCTCACAGTATTGCAGTAACCCCTCTCGAACCTGGTGTTTTCTCACAGTATTGCCATATCACGACCGTCCCTGGTGTTTTCTCTCAGTTTTGCCATATCCCTAACTTCCCTGGTGTTTTCTCACAATATTGCCATATCGACTACCATCCCTGGTGTTTTCCCTCAGTATTTCAATATTCCCTACTGTCCCTGGTGTTTTATCACAGTATTGGCAGTATCCCTAACTTCCTGGTGTTTTCTCACAGTATTGCAGTATCCCCTACTGTCTCTGGTGTTTTCTCACAGTATTGCCTTATTCCCTACTGTCCCTGGTCTTTTCTCACAGTAGTGCAGTACCCCTTACTGTCCCTGTGTTTTCTCTCAGTATTTCAATATTCGCTACTGTCCCTGGTGTTTTCTCACAGTAATGCAGTATCCCCTACCGTACCTGGTGTTTTCTCACAGTATTGCTGTATCCCCTATGGTCCCTGATGTTTTCTCACTGTATTGCGGTGTCCCCTACTGTCCCTGGTGTTTCCTCACAGTTTTGCCATATTCCCTACTGTCCCTGGTGTTTTCTCACATTATTGCCATATTCCCTACTGTCCCTTTTGTTTTCTCACAGCATTGCCGTATTCCCTACTGTCCCTGTGTTTTCTCCCAGCATTGCCATATTCCCTCCGACCCTGGTGTTTTCTCACAGTATTGCCATGTCCCCTACCTTCCTTGATGTTTTCTCACAGTATTGCAGTATCCTTTACCATCCCTTGTGTTTTCCTCACAGTATTGCAGTAACCCCTCTCGAACCTGGTGTTTTCTCTCAGTTTTGCCATATCCCCTAACTTCCTGGTGTTTTCTCACAGTCGACTACCATCCCTGGTGTTTTCCCTCAGTATTTCAATATTCCCTACTGTCCCTGGTGTTTTCTCACAGTATTGCAATATCCCCTACTGTCCCTGTGTTTTCTCACAGTATTGCCATATCCCCTATCTTCCTTGGTGTTTTCTCACAATATTGCATTACCCCATACCTTCCCTGTGATTTCTCTCAGTATTTCAGTATCCCCTACCTTCCCCTGGTGTTTTCTCACAGTATTGCTGTATCCCCTACTGTCCCTGGTGTTTTCTCACAGTATTGCCACATCCCGTACCTTCCCGGTGTTTTCTCACAGTATTGCAGTATCCACGACCATCCCTGATGTTTTCCCAAAGTATTGCATTATCCCCTACTGTCCTAGGTGTTTTCTCACAGTATTGCAGTACCAATCCCATTCCTGGTGTTTCCTCACAGTATTGCAGTATCCCTATATTCCCTGGTGCTTTCTCACAGTATTGCAGTATGCTGTACTGTCCCTAGACTTTTCTCACAGTATTGCCATATCCCCTACCATCCCTGGTGTTTCTCACAGAATTGTCATTTCCCCTACCATCCCTGGTGTTTCTCACAGAATTGCCATTTCCCCTACCATCCCTGGTGTTTTCTCACAGTATTGCAGTATCTCCTACAGCTCCTGGTGTTTTCTCACAATATTGAAGTATCCTCTACCATCCCTGCTGTTTTCTCACAGTCTTCCCATATCCCTACTGTCCCTGGTGTTTTCTCACAGTATTGCAGTATCCCTACCATCCCTGGTGTTTTCTCACAGAATTGCCATATCGCCTACCATTGCTGGTGTTTTCTCACAGTATTGCAGCATCCCCTACCATCCCTGGTGTTTTCTCACAGTATTGCAGTATCTCGTACTGTCCCTGGTGTTTTCTCACAGTATTGCATTATCCTCCACTGTCCCTGGTATTTTCTCACAGTATTGCAGTATCCTCTACCGTCCCTGGTGTTTTCTCACAGTATTGCCATATCCCCTACCGCCCCGGAGATTTATCTCAGTATTGCCATATCCCCTACTGTCCCTGGTGGTTCCTCACAGTATTGCCATATGCCCTACCACTGCTGGTCTTTTCTCACAGTATTGCAGTATCCCTTACATTTCCTGGTGTTTTCCCACAGTATTGCATTATGCCCTGCCATCCCTGGTGTTTTCTCACAGTATTGCAGTATCCGTTACCATCCCTGGTGTTTTCTCACAGTATTGCAGCATACCCAATCATCCCTGGTGTTTTCTCGCAGTATTGCAACACACCCTACCATCCTGGTGTATTCTCGCAGTATTGCAGTATCCGTTACCACCCCTGGTGTTTTCTCACAGTATTGCTGTATCCCCCACCATCCCTGATGTTTTCTCACAGTATTCCCATATCCCTACTGTCCCTGATATTTTCTCACAGTAATGCAGTATCCCCTACAGTCCCTGGGAGTTTCCTCACAGTATTGCAGTGTCCCCTACCGTCCCTGATATTTTCTCACAGTATTGCAGTATCCCGTACCGTCACTGGTATTTTCTCACAGCAATGCAGTATCCCCTACCGTCCCTGTTGTTTTCTCATAGTATTGCAGTATACCCTACCGTCCCTGATGTTTTCTCACTGTGTTTCAGTGTCCTCTACAGTCCCTGGTGTTTTCCCACAGTATTGCAGTATCCTCTATTTCCCTGGAGTTTCCTCACAGTATTGCAGTGTCCCCTACCTTCCCTGGTATTTTCTCACAGTATTGCAGTATCCCGTACTGTCCTTGTGTTTTCTCACAGTATTGCAGTATCCCCTACTGTCCCTGGTGTTTTCTCAGTGTATTGCCATATTCCTTACTGTCCCTGGAGTTTTCTCACAGTATTGCAGTATCCCCTACATGTCCCTGGTGTTTTCTCACAGTATTGCCATATTCCCTACTGTCCCTGGTGTTTTCTTACAGTATTGCAGTATCCGCTACTCTCCCTGGTGTTTTCTCACAATATTGCCATATTCCCTACTGTCCCTGATGTTTTCTCACAGTTTTGCAGTGTCCCCTACTGTCCCTGGTGTTTCCTCACAGTATTGCTGTATCCCCTACCATCCCTGGTGTTTTCTCACAGTATTGCCATATCGCCTACTGTCCCTGCTGTTTCCTCTCAGTATTGCAGAATCCCCTACCTTCCCTGGTGGTACCTCACAGTATTGCAGTATCCCCCACTGTCCTTGATATTTTCTCACAGTAATGCAGTATCCCCTACGTCTCTGGAGTTTCCTTTCAGTATTGCAGTGTCCCCTACCGTCCCTGGTATTTTCTCACAGTACTGCAGTATCCCATACCGTCACTGGTATTTTCTCACAGTAATGCAGTATCCCCTACAGTCCCTGTTGTTTTCTCACAATATTGCAGTATACCCTACGTTCCTGATGTTTTCTCACTGTATTTCAGTTTCCCCTACAGTCCCTGGTGTTTTCCACAGTATTGCAGTATCCTCTATTTTTGCTGGTGATTTCTCACAGTATTGCAGTATCCCTACTGTCCCTGGTGTTTTCTCAGAGTATTGCCATATTCCCTACCGTCCCTGGTGTTTTCTCACAGTATTGCAGTATCCGCTACTGTCCCTGGTGTTTTCTCACAGTATTGCAGTGTCCCCTACTGTCCCTGGTGTTTCCTCACAGTATTGCAGTATCCCTACGGTCCCTGATGTTTTCTCACTGTATTGTGGTATCCCCTACTGTCCCTGGTGTTTTCTCACAGTATTGCCATATTCCCTACTGTCCCTGGTGTTTTCTCACAGCATTGCAGTATCCCCTACTGCCCCTGGTGTTTTCTCACAGCATTGCAGTATCCCCCACTGTCCCATGTGATTTCTCACAGTAATTGCAGTATCCCCTACAGTTGCTGATGTTTTCTCACTGTATTGCTGTATCCCATACATTCCCTGGTGTTTTCCCGCAGTATTGCAGTAACCCCTCCCGACCCTGTGTTTTCTCACAGTATTGCAGTTACCCCTCCCGACCCTGGTGTTTCCTCAGAGTATTGCCATATTCCCTACTGTCCCTGGTGTTTTCTCCCAGCATTGCCATATTCCCTACTGACCCTGGTGCTTTTCCGCAGTATTGCAGTATCCGCTATAGTCCCTTGTTTTTTCTCACAGTATTGCAGTAACCCCTCCTGACCCTGGTGTTTTCTCACAGTATTGCCATATCCCCTACCTTCCTTGATGTTTTCTCACAGTATTGCAGTATCCTTTACCATCCCTTGTGTTTCCTCACAGTATTGCAGTAACCCCTCTCGAACCTGGTGTTTTCTCACAGTATTGCCATATTCACGACCGTCCCTGGTGTTTTCTCTCAGTTTTGCCATATCCCCTAACTTCCCTGGTGTTTTCTCACATTATTGCCATATCGACTACCATCCCTGGTGTTTTCCCTCAGTATTTCAATATTCCCTACTGTCCCTGGTGTTTTATCACAGTATTGCAGTATCCCCTAACTTCCCTGTGTTTTCTCACAGTATTGCAGTATCCCCTACTGTCTCTGGTGTTTTCTCACAGTATTGCCTTATTCCCTACTGTCCCTGGTCCTTTCTCACAGTAGTGCAGTACCCCCTACTGTCCCTGGTGTTTTCTCTCAGTATTTCAATATTCGCTACTGTCCCTGGTGTTTTCTCACAGTAATGCAGTATCCCCTACCGTACCTGGTGTTTTCTCACAGTATTGCTGTATCCCTATGGTCCCTGATGTTTTCTCACTGTATTGCGGTGTCCCCTACTGTCCCTGGTGTTTCCTCACAGTTTTGCCATATTCCCTACTGTCCCTGGTGTTTTCTCACATTATTGCCATATTCCCTACTGTCCCTTTTTGTTTTCTCACAGCATTGCCGTATTCCCTACTGTCCCTGGTGTTTTCTCCCAGCATTGCCATATTCCTCCCGACCCTGGTGTTTTCTCACAGTATTGCCATGTCCCCTACCTTCCTTGATGTTTTCTCACGTCCCCTACCTTCCTTGATGTTTTCTCACAGTATTGCAGTATCCTTTACCATCCCTTGTGTTTCCTCACAGTATTGCAGTAACCCCTCTCGAACCTGGTGTTTTCTCTCAGTTTTGCCATATCCCCTAACTTCCCTGGTGTTTTCTCACAGTCGACTACCATCCCTGGTGTTTTCCCTCAGTATTTCAATATTCCCTACTGTCCCTGGTGTTTTCTCACAGTATTGCAATATCCCCTACTGTCCCTGGTGTTTTCTCACAGTATTGCCATATCCCCTATCTTCCCTGGTGTTTTCTCACAATATTGCATTACCCCATACCTTCCCTGGTGATTTCTCTCAGTATTTCAGTATCCCCTACCTTCCCTGGTGTTTTCTCACAGTATTGCTGTATCCCCTACTGTCCCTGGTGTTTTCTCACAGTATTGCCACATCCCGTACCTTCCCCGGTGTTTTCTCACAGTATTGCAGTATCCACGACCATCCCTGATGTTTTCCCAAAGTATTGCATTATCCCCTACTGTCCTAGGTGTTTTCTCACAGTATTGCAGTACCAATCCCATTCCTGGTGTTTCCTCACAGTATTGCAGTATCCCCTATATTCCCTGGTGCTTTCTCACAGTATTGCAGTATGCTGTACTGTCCCTAGACTTTTCTCACAGTATTGCCATATCCCCTACCATCCCTGGTGTTTCTCACAGAATTGTCATTTCCCCTACCATCCCTGGTGTTTCTCACAGAATTGCCATTTCCCCTACCATCCCTGGTGTTTTCTCACAGTATTGCAGTATCTCCTACAGCTCCTGGTGTTTTCTCACAATATTGAAGTATCCTCTACCATCCCTGCTGTTTTCTCACAGTCTTCCCATATCCCCTACTGTCCCTGGTGTTTTCTCACAGTATTGCAGTATCCCCTACCATCCCTGGTGTTTTCTCACAGAATTGCCATATCGCCTACCATTGCTGGTGTTTTCTCACAGTATTGCAGCATCCCCTACCATCCCTGGTGTTTTCTCACAGTATTGCAGTATCTCGTACTGTCCCTGGTGTTTTCTCACAGTATTGCATTATCCTCCACTGTCCCTGGTATTTTCTCACAGTATTGCAGTATCCTCTACCGTCCCTGGTGTTTTCTCACAGTATTGCCATATCCCCTACCGCCCCGGGAGATTTATCTCAGTATTGCCATATCCCCTACTGTCCCTGGTGGTTCCTCACAGTATTGCCATATGCCCTACCACTGCTGGTCTTTTCTCACAGTATTGCAGTATCCCTTACATTTCCTGGTGTTTTCCCACAGTATTGCATTATGCCCTGCCATCCCTGGTGTTTTCTCACAGTATTGCAGTATCCGTTACCATCCCTGGTGTTTTCTCACAGTATTGCAGCATACCCAATCATCCCTGGTGTTTTCTCGCAGTATTGCAACACACCCTACCATCCCTGGTGTATTCTCGCAGTATTGCAGTATCCGTTACCACCCCTGGTGTTTTCTCACAGTATTGCTGTATCCCCCACCATCCCTGATGTTTTCTCACAGTATTCCCATATCCCCTACTGTCCCTGATATTTTCTCACAGTAATGCAGTATCCCCTACAGTCCCTGGAGTTTCCTCACAGTATTGCAGTGTCCCCTACCGTCCCTGATATTTTCTCACAGTATTGCAGTATCCCGTACCGTCACTGGTATTTTCTCACAGCAATGCAGTATCCCCTACCGTCCCTGTTGTTTTCTCATAGTATTGCAGTATACCCTACCGTCCCTGATGTTTTCTCACTGTGTTTCAGTGTCCTCTACAGTCCCTGGTGTTTTCCCACAGTATTGCAGTATCCTCTATTTTCCCTGGAGTTTCCTCACAGTATTGCAGTGTCCCCTACCTTCCCTGGTATTTTCTCACAGTATTGCAGTATCCCGTACTGTCCCTTGTGTTTTCTCACAGTATTGCAGTATCCCCTACTGTCCCTGGTGTTTTCTCAGTGTATTGCCATATTCCTTACTGTCCCTGGAGTTTTCTCACAGTATTGCAGTATCCCCTACTGTCCCTGGTGTTTTCTCACAGTATTGGCATATTCCCTACTGTCCCTGGTGTTTTCTTACAGTATTGCAGTATCCGCTACTCTCCCTGGTGTTTTCTCACAATATTGCCATATTCCCTACTGTCCCTGATGTTTTCTCACAGTTTTGCAGTGTCCCCTACTGTCCCTGGTGTTTCCTCACAGTATTGCTGTATCCCCTACCATCCCTGGTGTTTTCTCACAGTATTGCCATATCGCCTACTGTCCCTGCTGTTTCCTCTCAGTATTGCAGAATCCCCTACCTTCCCTGGTGGTACCTCACAGTATTGCAGTATCCCCCACTGTCCTTGATATTTTCTCACAGTAATGCAGTATCCCCTACAGTCTCTGGAGTTTCCTTTCAGTATTGCAGTGTCCCCTACCGTCCCTGGTATTTTCTCACAGTACTGCAGTATCCCATACCGTCACTGGTATTTTCTCACAGTAATGCAGTATCCCCTACAGTCCCTGTTGTTTTCTCACAATATTGCAGTATACCCTACCGTTCCTGATGTTTTCTCACTGTATTTCAGTTTCCCCTACAGTCCCTGGTGTTTTCCCACAGTATTGCAGTATCCTCTATTTTTGCTGGTGATTTCTCACAGTATTGCAGTATCCCCTACTGTCCCTGGTGTTTTCTCAGAGTATTGCCATATTCCCTACTGTCCCTGGTGTTTTCTCACAGTATTGCAGTATCCGCTACTGTCCCTGGTGTTTTCTCACATTATTGCCATATTCCCTACTGTCCCTGGTGTTTTCTCACAGTATTGCAGTGTCCCCTACTGTCCCTGGTGTTTCCTCACAGTATTGCAGTATCCCCTACGGTCCCTGATGTTTTCTCACTGTATTGCGGTATCCCCTACTGTCCCTGGTGTTTTCTCACAGTATTGCCATATTCCCTACTGTCCCTGGTGTTTTCTCACAGCATTGCAGTATCCCCTACTGCCCCTGGTGTTTTCTCACAGTATTGCAGTATCCCCCACTGTCCCATGTGATTTCTCACAGTAATGCAGTATCCCCTACAGTTGCTGATGTTTTCTCACTGTATTGCAGCATCCCATACATTCCCTGGTGTTTTCCCGCAGTATTGCAGTAACCCCTCCCGACCCTGGTGTTTTCTCACAGTATTGCAGTTACCCCTCCCGACCCTGGTGTTTCCTCAGAGTATTGCCATATTCCCTACTGTCCCTGGTGTTTTCTCACAGTATTGCCATATTCCCTACTGTCCCTGGTGTTTTCTCACAGTATTGCAGTATCCCCTAACTTCCCTGGTGTTTACTCACAGTATTGCAGTATCCCCTACTGTCTCTGGTGTTTTCTCACAGTATTGCTTTATTCCCTACTGTCCCTGGTGTTTTCTCACAGTATTACAGTATCCCCTACTGTCCCTGGTGTTTTCTCTCAGTATTTCAATATTCGCTACTGTCCCTCGTGTTTTCTCACAGCAATGCAGTATCCCTTACCGTCGCTGGTGTTTTCTCACAGTATTGCTGTATCCCCTATGGTCCCTGATGTTTTCTCACTGTATTGCAGTATCCCCTACTGTCCCTGTTGTTTTCTCACAGCATTGCCGTATTCCCTACTGTCCCTGGTGTTTTCTCCCAGCATTGCCATATTCCCTACTGACCCTGGTGCTTTTCCGCAGTATTGCAGTATCCTCTATAGTCCCTTGCTTTTTTCTCACAGTATTGCAGTAACCCCTCCCGACCCTGGTGTTTTCTCACAGTATTGCCATATCCCCTACCTTCCTTGATGTTTTCTCACAGTATTGCAGTATCCTTTACCAGCCCTTGTGTTTCCTCACAGTATTGCAGTAACCCCTCTCGAACCTGGTGTTTTCTCACAGTATTGCCATATTCCCTACCGTCCCTGGTGTTTTCTCACAATATTGCCATATCGACTACCGTCCCTGGTGTTTTCCCTCAGTATTTCAATATTCCCTACTGTCCCTGGTGTTTTCTCACAGTATTGCAATATCCCCTACTGTCCCTGGTGTTTTCTCACAGTATTGCCATATCCCCTAACTTCCCTGGTGTTTTCTCACAATATTGCATTATCCCATACCTTACCTGGTGTTTTCTCACAGTATTGCAGTATCCCCTAACTTCCCTGGTGTTTTCTCTCAGTATTGCAGTATCCCCTACTGTCCCTGGAGTTTTCTCTCAGTATTGCCATATCCCCTACCGTCCCTGGTGGTTCCTCACAGTATTGCAGCATACCCTATCATCCCTGGTGTTTTCTCGCAGTATTGCATCATTCCCTGCCATCCCTGGTGTTTTCTCGCAGTATTGCAGTATCCGTTACCATCCCTGGTGTTTCTCACAGCATTTCAGTATCTGTTACCATCCTTGGTGTTTTCTCACAGTATTGCAGTATCCCTTACATTTCCTGGTGTTTTCCCACAGTATTGCATTATCACCTGCCGTCCCTGGTGTTTTCTCACAGTATTGCAGTATCCCCTTGCTTCCCTGGTGTTTTCTCACAGTATTGCAGTATCCGTTACCATCCCTGGTGTTTTCTCACAGTATTGCAGCATACCCTATCATCCCTGGTGTTTTCTCACAGTATTGCAGCATTCCCTGCCATCCCTGGTGTTTTCTTGCAGTATTGCAGTATCCGTTACCATCCCTGGTGTTTTCTCACAGCATTGCAGCATCCCCTACCATCCCTGGTGTTTTTTCACAGTATTGCCATATCCCCTACCATCCCTGGAGGTTTCTCACAGTATTGCAGTATCCCCTACTGTCCCTGATATTTTCTCACAGTAATGCAGTATCCCCTACAGTCCCTGGAGTTTCCTCACAGTATTGCAGTGTCCCCTACCTTCCCTGGTATTTTCTCACAGTATTGCAGTATCCCATACCGTCACTGGTATTTTCTCACAGCAATGCAGTATCCCCTACCGTCCCTGTTGATTTCTCACAGTATTGCAATATATCCTGCCATCCCTGATGTTTTCCCATTGTGTTTCAGTATCCCCTACAGTCCCTGGTGTTTTCCCACAGTATTGCAGAATCCTCTATTCTCCCTGGAGTTTCCTCACAGTATTGCAGTGTCCCCGACCGTCCCTGGTATTTTCTCACAATATTGCAGATTCCGTACTGTCCCTGGTGTTTTCTCACAGTATTGCAGTATCCCGTACTGTCCCTGGTGTTTTCTCAGTGTATTGCCATATTCCTTACTGTCCCTGGTGTTTTCTCACAGTATTGCAGTATCCCCTACTGTCCCTGGTGTTTTCTCACAGTATTGCCATATTCCCTACTGTCCCTGGTGTTTTCTCACAGTATTGCAGTATCCGCTACTGTCCCTGGTGTTTTCTCACAGTTTTGCAGTGTCCCCTACTGTCCCTGGTGTTTCCTCACAGTATTGCAGTATCCCCTACTGCCCCTGGTGTTTTCTCACAGTATTGCAGTATCCCCCACTGTCCCTGGTGATTTCTCACAGTAATGCAGTATCCCCTACAGTCCCTGATGTTTTCTCACTGTATTGCAGTATCCCATACATTCCCTGGTGTTTTCCCGCAGTATTGCAGTAACCTCTCCCGACCCTGGTGTTTTCTCACAGTATTGCAGTAACCCCTCCCGACCTTGGTGTTTCCTCAGAGTATTGCCATATTCCCTACTGTCCCTGGTGTTTACTCTCAGTATTTCAATATTCCCTACTGTCCCTGGTGTTTTCTCACAGTATTGCATTATCCCATACCTTCCCTGGTGTTTTCTCTCAGTATTTCAGTATCCACTAACTTCCCTGCTGTTTTCTCACAGTATTGCCATATCTCCTACCATCCCTGGTGTTTCTCACAGAATTGCCCTTTCCCCTACCATCCCTGGTGTTTTCTCACAGTATTGCAGTATCCCCTACTGCTCCTGGTGTTTTCTCACAGTATTGAAGTATCCCCTACCATCCCTGCTGTTTTATCACAGTCTTCCCATATCCCCGACTGTCCCTGGTGTTTTCTCACAGTATTGCTTTATCCCCTACCGTCCCTGGTGTTTTCTCACAGAATTGCCATATACCCCACCATCCCTGGTGTTTTCTCACAGTATTGCCATATCGCCTACCATTGCTGGTGTTTTCTCACAGTATTGCAGTATCCCCTACCGTCCCTGGTATTTTCTCACAGTATTGCAGTATCTCCTACTGTCCCTGGTGTTTTCTCTCAGAATTGCATTATCTCCTACAGTCCCTGGTGTTTTCTCACAGTATTGCATTATCCTCCACTGTCCCTGGTATTTTCTCACAGTATTGCAGTATCCTCTACCGTCCCTGGTGTTTCCTCACAGTATTGCCATATCCCCTACCGTCCCTGGAGTTTTCTCTCATTATTGCCATATCCCCTATGGTCCCTGGTGTTTTCTCACAGTATTGCCATATGCCGTACCGCCGCTGGTCTTTTCTCACAGTATTGCAGTATCCCTTACATTTCCTGGTGTTTTCCCACAGTATTGCATTATCCCCTACCGTCCCTGGTGTTTTCTCACAGTATTGCAGTATCCCCTACTGTCCCTGGTGTTTTCTCACAGTAGTGCATTATCCCCTACTGTCCGTGGTGTTTTCTCACAGTATTGCAGTATCCCCTTCCTTCCCTGGTGTTTTCTCACAGTATTGCAGTATCCCCCACCATCCCTGGTGTTTTCTCACAGTATTGCCATATCCCCTACCATCCCTGCTGTCTTCTCACAGCATTGAAATATCCCCTACCGTCCCTGGTGTTTTCTCACAGTATTGCCATATCCCCTACCATCCCTGCTGTTTTCTCACAGTATTGCCATATCGCCTCCTGTCCCTGCTGTTTCCTCTCAGTTTTGCAGTATCCCCTACCTTCCCTGATGGTGTCTCACAGTATTGCAGTGTCCCCTACCGTCCCTGGTATTTTCTCACAGTATTGCAGTATCCCGTACCGACGGTGGCATTTTCTCACAGCAATGCATTATCCCCTACCATCCCTGTTGTTTTCTCACAGTATTGCAGTATACTCCACCGCCCCTGATGTTTTCTCACTGTATTTCAGTATCCCCTACAGTCCCTGGTGTTTTCCCACAGTATTGCGTTATCCTCTATTTTCCCTGGAGTTTCCTCACAGTATTGCAGTGTCCCCTACTGTCCCTGGTATTTTCTCACAGTATTGCAGTATCCTGTACTGTCCCTGGTGTTTTCTCACAGTATTGCAGTATCCCCTACTGTCCCTGGTGTTTTCTCAGTGTATTGCCATATTCTTTACTGTCCCTAGTGTTTTCTCACAGTATTGCAGTATCCCCTACTGTCCCTGGTGTTTTCTCACAGTATTGCCATATTCCCTACTGTCCCTGGTGTTTTCTCACAGTATTGCAGTATCCGCTACTGTCCCTGGTGTTTTCTCACAGTATTGCCGTTTTCCCTACTGTCCCTGGTGTTTTCTCACAGTTTTGCCGTGACCCCTACTGTCCCTGGTGTTCTCTCACAGAATTGCATTATCTCCTACAGTCCCTGGTGTTTTCTCACAGTATTGCTGTATCCTCTACTGTCCCTGGTATTTTGTCACAGTATTGCAGTATCTCCTACTGTCCCTGGTGTTTTCTCACTGTATTGCCATATCCCCTACCGTCCCAAGAGATTTCTCTCAGTATTGCCATATGCCCGACCGCCGCTGGTGTTTTCTCACAGTATTGCTGTATCCCTTACATTTCCTGGTGTTTTCCCACAGTATTACATTATCCCCTACCATCCCTGGTGTTTTCTCACAGTATTGCAGTATCCGCTACTGTCCCTGGTGTTTTCTCACAGTAGTGCATTATCCCCTACTCTCCGTGGTGTTTTCTCACAGTATTGCAGTATCCGCTTCCTTCCCTGGTGTTTTCTCGCAATATTGCAGTATCCGTTACCATCCCTGGTGTTTCCTCACAGTATTGCCACATCCCCTACCGTCCCTGCTGTCTTCTCACAGCATTGCAGTATACCCTACCGTCCCTGATGTTTTCTCACTGTATTTCAGTTTCCCCTACAGTCCCTGGTGTTTTCCCACAGTATTGCAGTATCCTTTATTTTTCCTGGTGTTTTCTCACAGTATTGCAGTATCCCCTACTGTCCCTGGTGTTTTCTCAGAGTATTGCCATATTCCCTACTGTCCCTGGTGTTTTCTCACAGTATTGCAGTATCCGCTACTGTCCCTGGTGTTTTTTCACAGTATTGCCATATTCCCTACTGTCCCTGGAGTTTCCTCACAGTATTGCAGTATCCCCTACGGTCACTGATGTTTTCTCACTGTATTGCGGTATCCCCTACTGTCCCTGGTGTTTTCTCACAGTATTGCAGTATACTCCACCGCCCCTGATGTTTTCTCACTGTATTTCAGTATCCCCTACAGTCCCTGGTGTTTTCCCACAGTATTGCGTTATCCTCTATTTTCCCTGGAGTTTCCTCACAGTATTGCAGTGTCCCCTACTGTCCCTGGTATTTTCTCACAGTATTGCAGTATCCTGTACTGTCCCTGGTGTTTTCTCACAGTATTGCAGTATCCCCTACTGTCCCTGGTGTTTTCTCAGTGTATTGCCATATTCTTTACTGTCCCTAGTGTTTTCTCACAGTATTGCAGTATCCCCTACTGTCCCTGGTGTTTTCTCACAGTATTGCCATATTCCCTACTGTCCCTGGTGTTTTCTCACAGTATTGCAGTATCCGCTACTGTCCCTGGTGTTTTCTCACAGTATTGCCGTGACCCCTACTGTCCCTGGTGTTCTCTCACAGAATTGCATTATCTCCTACAGTCCCTGGTGTTTTCTCACAGTATTGCTGTATCCTCTACTGTCCCTGGTATTTTGTCACAGTATTGCAGTATCTCCTACTGTCCCTGGTGTTTTCTCACTGTATTGCCATATCCCCTACCGTCCCAAGAGATTTCTCTCAGTATTGCCATATGCCCGACCGCCGCTGGTGTTTTCTCACAGTATTGCTGTATCCCTTACATTTCCTGGTGTTTTCCCACAGTATTACATTATCCCCTACCATCCCTGGTGTTTTCTCACAGTATTGCAGTATCCCCTACTGTCCCTGGTGTTTTCTCACAGTAGTGCATTATCCCCTACTCTCCGTGGTGTTTTCTCACAGTATTGCAGTATCCGCTTCCTTCCCTGGTGTTTTCTCGCAATATTGCAGTATCCGTTACCATCCCTGGTGTTTCCTCACAGTATTGCCACATCCCCTACCGTCCCTGCTGTCTTCTCACAGCATTGCAGTATACCCTACCGTCCCTGATGTTTTCTCACTGTATTTCAGTTTCCCCTACAGTCCCTGGTGTTTTCCCACAGTATTGCAGTATCCTTTATTTTTCCTGGTGTTTTCTCACTGTATTGCAGTATCCCATATATTCCCTGGTGTTTTCCCGCAGTATTGCAGTAACCCCTCCCGACCCTGGTGTTTTCTCACAGTATTGCCGTAACCCCTCCCGACTCTGGTGTTTCCTCAGAGTATTGCCATATTCCCTACTGTCCCTGGTGTTTTCTCACAGTATTGCCATATTCCCTACTGTCCCTGGTGTTTCCTCACAGTATTGCAGTATCCCCTACGGTCCCTGATGTTTTCTCACTGTATTGCAGTGTCTCCTACTGTCCGTGGTGTTTTCTCACAGTATTGCCATATTCCCTGCTGTCCCTGGTGTTTTCTCACAGCATTGCAGTACCCCCTACTGTCCCTGGTGTTTTCTCACAGTATTGCAGTATCCCCCACTGTCCCTGGTGATTTCTCACAGTAATGCAGTATCCCCTACCGTCCCTGGTGTTTTCTCACAGTATTGCAGTATCTCCTACTGTCCCTGGTGTTTTCTCACAGAATTGCATTATCTCCTGCAGTCCCTGGTGTTTTCTCACAGTATTGCATTATCCTCCACTGTCCCTGGTATTTTCTCACAGTATTGCAGTATCCTCTACCGTCCCTGGTGTTTTCTCACAGTATTGCCATATCCCCTACCGTCCCTGGAGATTTATCTCAGTATTGCCATATCCCCTACCGTCCCTGGTGGTTCCTCACAGTATTGCCATATGCCCTACCACCGCTGGTCTTTTCTCACAGTATTGCAGTATCCCTTACATTTCCTGGTGTTTTCCCACAGTATTGCATTTTCCTCTTCCTTCCCTGGTGTTTTCTCACAGTATTGCAGTATCCGTTACCATCCCTGGTGTTTTCTCACAGTATTGCAGCATACACTATCATCCCTGGTGTTTTCTCGCCGTATTGCAACACACCCTACCATCCCTGGTGTTTTCTCGCAGTATTGCAGTATCCGTTACCATCCCTGGTGTATTCTCGCAGTATTGCAGTATCCCCCACCATCCGTGGTGTTTTCTCACAGTATTCCCATATCCCCTACTGTCCCTGATTTTTTCTCACAGTAATGCAGTATCCCCTACAGTCCCTGGAGTTTCCTCACAGTATTGCAGTGTCCCCTATTGTCCCTGGTATTTTCTCACAGTATTGCAGTATCCCATACCGTCACTGGTATCTTCTCACAGCAATACAGTATCCCCTACTGTCCCTGTTGTTTTCTCACAGTATTGCAGTATACCCTACCGTCCCTGATGTTTTCTCACTGTGTTTCAGTGTCCTCTAAAGTCCCTGGTGTTTTCCCACAGTATTGCAGTATCCTCTATTTTCCCTGTAGTTTCCTCACAGTATTGCAGTGTCCCCTACCTTCCCTGGTATTTTCTCACAGTATTGCAGTATCCCGTACTGTCCCTGGTGTTTTCTCACAGTATTGCATTGTCCCCTACTGTCCCTGGTGTTTTCTCAGTGTATTTCCATATTCCTTACTGTCCCTGGTGTTTTCTCACAGTATTGCAGTATCCCCTACTGTCCCTGGTGTTTTCTCACAGTAATGCAGTATCCCCTACAGTTGCTGATGTTTTCTCACTGTATTGCTGTATCCCATACATTCCCTGGTGTTTTCCCGCAGTTTTGCAGTAACCCCTCCCGACCCTGGTGTTTTCTCACAGTATTGCAGTTACCCCTCCCGACCCTGGTGTTTCCTCAGAGTATTGCCATATTCCCTACTGTCCCTGGTGTTTTCTCACAGCATTGCAGTATCCGCTACTGTCCCTGGTGTTTTCTCACAGTATTGCCGTTTTCCCTACTGTCCCTGGTGTTTTCTCACAGTTTTGCAGTGACCCCTACTGTCCCTGGTGTTTCCTCACAGTATTGCAGTATCCCCTACGGCCCCTGGTGTTTTCTCACAGTATTGCAGTATCCCCTACTGTCCCTGGTGTTTTCTCACAGTATTGCCATATTCCTTACTGTCCCTGGTGTTTTCTCACAGCATTGCAGTATCCCCTACTGTCCCTGGTGATTTCTCACAGTAATGCAGTATCCCCTACAGTTGCTGATGTTTTCTCACTGTATTGCAGTAGCCCATACATTCCCTGGTGTTTTCCCGCAGTATTGCAGTAACCCCTCCCGACCCTGGTGTTTTCTCACAGTATTGCAGTAACCCCTCCCGACCCTGGTGTTTCCTCAGAGTATTGCCATATTCCCTACTGTCCCTGGTGTTTTCTCACAGTATTGCCATATTCCCTACTGTCCCTGGTGTTTTCTCACAGTATTGCAGTATCTCCTACTGTCCCTGGTGTTTTCTCACAGTATTGCCTTATCCTCCACTGTCCCTGGTATTATCTCACAGTATTGCAGTATCCCCTACCGTCCCTGGTGTTTTCTCACAGTATTGCAGTATCTCCTACTGTCCCTGGTGTTTTCTCACAGAATTGCATTATCTCCTGCAGTCCCTGGTGTTTTCTCACAGTATTGCATTATCCTCCACTGTCCCTGGTATTTTCTCACAGTATTGCAGTATCCTCTACCGTCCCTGGTGTTTTCTCACAGTATTGCCATATCCCCTACCGTCCCTGGAGATTTATCTCAGTATTGCCATATCCCCTACCGTCCCTGGTGGTTCCTCACAGTATTGCCATATGCCCTACCATCGCTGGTCTTTTCTCACAGTATTGCAGTATCCCTTACATTTCCTGGTGTTTTCCCACAGTATTGCATTTTCCTCTTCCTTCCCTGGTGTTTTCTCACAGTATTGCAGTATCCGTTACCATCCCTGGTGTTTTCTCACAGTATTGCAGCATACACTATCATCCCTGGTGTTTTCTCGCCGTATTGCAACACACCCTACCATCCCTGGTGTTTTCTCGCAGTATTGCAGTATCCGTTACCATCCCTGGTGTATTCTCGAAGTATTGCAGTATCCCCCACCATCCGTGGTGTTTTCTCACAGTATTCCCATATCCCCTACTGTCCCTGATTTTTTCTCACAGTAATGCAGTATCCCCTACAGTCCCTGGAGTTTCCTCACAGTATTGCAGTGTCCCCTATTGTCCCTGGTATTTTCTCACAGTATTGCAGTATCCCATACCGTCACTGGTATCTTCTCACAGCAATACAGTATCCCCTACCGTCCCTGTTGTTTTCTCACAGTATTGCAGTATACCCTACCGTCCCTGATGTTTTCTCACTGTGTTTCAGTGTCCTCTGAAGTCCCTGGTGTTTTCCCACAGTATTGCAGTATCCTCTATTTTCCCTGTAGTTTCCTCACAGTATTGCAGTGTCCCCTACCTTCCCTGGTATTTTCTCACAGTATTGCAGTATCCCGTACTGTCCCTGGTGTTTTCTCACAGTATTGCATTGTCCCCTACTGTCCCTGGTGTTTTCTCAGTGTATTTCCATATTCCTTACTGTCCCTGGTGTTTTCTCACAGTATTGCAGTATCCCCTACTGTCCCTGGTGTTTTCTCACAGTAATGCAGTATCCCCTACAGTTGCTGATGTTTTCTCACTGTATTGCTGTATCCCATACATTCCCTGGTGTTTTCCCGCAGTATTGCAGTAACCCCTCCCGACCCTGGTGTTTTCTCACAGTATTGCAGTTACCCCTCCCGACCCTGGTGTTTCCTCAGAGTATTGCCATATTCCCTACTGTCCCTGGTGTTTTCTCACAGCATTGCAGTATCCGCTACTGTCCCTGGTGTTTTCTCACAGTATTGCCATTTTCCCTACTGTCCCTGGTGTTTTCTCACAGTTTTGCAGTGACCCCTACTGTCCCTGGTGTTTCCTCACAGTATTGCAGTATCCCCTACGGCCCCTGGTGTTTTCTCACAGTATTGCAGTATCCCCTACTGTCCCTGGTGTTTTCTCACAGTATTGCCATATTCCTTACTGTCCCTGGTGTTTTCTCACAGCATTGCAGTATCCCCTACTGCCCCTGGTGTTTTCTCACAGTATTGCAGTATCCCCCACTGTCCCTGGTGATTTCTCACAGTAATGCAGTGTCCCCTACAGTCCCTGATGTTTTCTCACTGTATTGCAGTATCCCATACATTCCCTGGTGTTTTCCCGCAGTATTGCAGTAACCCCTCCCAACCCTGGTGTTTTCTCACAGTATTGCAGTAACCCCTCCCGACCTTGGTGTTTCCTCAGAGTATTGCCATATTCCCTACTGTCCCTGGTGTTTTCTCACAGTATTGCCATATTCCCTACTGTCTCTGGTGTTTTCTCACAGTATTGCCTTATTCCCTACTGTTCCTGGTGTTTTCTCACAGTAGTGCAGCATACCCTAGCATCCCTGGTGTTTTCTCGCAGTATTGCAGTGTCCCCTGCTATCCCTGGTGTTTTCTCACAGTATTACAGTATCCCCTACTGTCCCTGGTGTTTTCTCTCAGTATTTCAATATTCGCTACTGTCCCTGGTGTTTTCTCACAGTAATGTAGTATCCCCTACCGTCCCTGTTGTTTTCTCACAGTATTGCCGTATCCCCTACCGTCGCTGGTGTTTTCTCACAGTATTGCTGTATACCCTATGTTCCCTGATATTTTCTCACTGTATTGCGGTATCCCCTACTGTCCCTGGTGTTTTCTCACAGTATTGCCATATTCCCTACTGTTCCTGGTGTTTTCTCACATTATTGCCATATTCCCTACTGTCCCTGGTGTTTTCTCACAGCATTGCCATATTCCCTACTGTCCCTGGTGTTTTCTCCCAGCATTGCCATATTCCCTACTGACCCTGGTGTTTTCCCGCAGTATTGCACTATCCTTTATTGTCCCTTGTGTTTTCTCACAGTATTGCAATAACCCCTCCCGACCCTGGTGTTTTCTCACAGTATTGCCATATCTGTTGCGTCCGCGTATAATAAGACACAGACTGCGGAGAACGGTACAACAGGTGTTTACTCAACGTGGCTCACACTGCAACTGATCTGTAAAGATTACTACTCAGTGTTATATACAGGTGTGGTCACTGCCGGTACTGCAGTATACATGAGCTGTAAAACACAGTTCCCCCCCTTAAAGATATATACATTACAATTCCTCCCCTTTTAGATTAAACACTCATTTAACAATTAAATATCAAACTAATTACAATTAACACTTTTAACATGCAACATTAGCTGAAAATAGTCTATTTATATATTCAGTCTTTGGGGAGGCTTCCTGATCCTTTCTGGATAGCGCCTTTCCCGAGTGTTTGCTCTTGGTGCGGAGGCGATTCTGGCCCCCTGTCGTCGGTTGGTTCATCAGCTTCGAATGCTACTGTTTCTGGGGTAGATGCGACCTGTACGTTGGGTTCATCACCAGGTACGTATGGGCGAGGCATGGGGTTGACTTGTTCCTGTGACGCTAGGATCTGGTCAGCATGGCGTCTCACGATGCTCTGCCCAACGTCCACTGTGAACATTACTGGCCCCTGCGGTGTGCATATCGTTCCTGGCTGCCATTTTTCTGTTCGGTAGTCGCGGGCCAAGACTGGTTGCCCTACATTGAAGCTCCTTGTTGGCTTCTCATGGATGTGCTGGAATTGCTTACTCTCAACATCTCTTCGTATGTTTGGTCTGAGCAAATCCAGGCAAGATCTTAACCTTCGGTTAAAGAACATCATGGCTGGGGCCTGGTTGGTGACTGCATGTGTCGCATTCCGGTAGGCGAACAGGAAATTGTCCACCTTGTGCTGCAGCAGAATGTTGTCATTGTACATAGCCTTTATTACCTTCTTAAAGGTTTGTACGAACCTCTCAGCCAATCCATTTGTGGCTGGATGATACGGGGCGGATGTGTAATGCCTTACCCCATTCTTTTTCAAGAACCTTCGGAACTCTTCGGACACAAACTGTGGTCCGTTGTCGGAGCAAATCTGTTCTGGCAAGCCATTCCTGGCAAAAATGGTCCGTAGGACTGCAGTAGTTTTCTCCGTGGTGGCGGAGGACATTTTGATGACCTCAGGCCATTTCGAGTGCGCATCCACAGCCATTAAAAACATTGAGTCCATGAATGGACCAGCAAAATCAATATGCACCCGTTGCCATGGAGATGAGGGCCACTCCCATGGGTGTAGAGGGGCCTGTGGTGGTGCATTTTGGACTTTCTGGCATCCTGAGCAGCTCTTGGTCAGGTCCTCGATTTGTTTATCGATTCCCGGCCACCACACATAAGCCCTGGCTAGGTTTTTCATTTTTACCCCTCCCAGATGACCCTCATGATGCTCATTGAGCACTCTATCCCTAAACTTGGGTGGAATTACCACTCGGGATCCACACATCAAGGTCCCCCGGCACACTGACAGCTGTTCTCGCCTTGTCAAGAATGCTGGCAACAGTGAGTCGCCATGTGCTGGCCACCCTTCACCGTCAAATCATATACCCGAGACAGTGTCGGGTCATTTCGGGTTTCCTTTTCGATACAAGCGTTAGTTACCGGTAGGTATTCAACTATAGTCGAATGGAATATTTTGACAGGATCCACTGCTGGTGATTCCTCCGCAGTAGGCAGTGGCAGGCGTGATAGCCCATCAGCATTTCCATGCTGTTTCGTGCCCTTATATTCAATCTCATAGTGGTGCGCCCCTAGAAAAAGTGACCACCTTTGTAGTCGTTGCGCAGTCATCACCGGAATGCCCTTCTTCGGATTAAAAATGGAGACAAGAGGCTGGAGATCAGTCAGCAAGGTGAATTTCTGCCCGTGCAGATAGTGATTGAACTTTTCCACTCCCCACACTAGGCTGAGGGCCTCCCTGTCAATCTGGGCGTAGTTACGCTCGGCTGAGGTTAGTGATCGTGACGCAAAGGCTATTGACCTCTCTGAGCCGTCTGAGAATTTGTGCGACAGCACCGCTCCAATGCTGTAGGGTGACGCATCACATGCCAACCGAATTGGTAATGCCGGGTTGTAATGGGCCAATACCTCTTTCGATGTGATTAGTGTTTTGCTCTTCTGGAAAGCTCGTCTACATTCGTCACTCCACTTCCATGGCACCCCAGTTTGCAGTAGGGTGTTCAGTGGGTGTAGTATTGTAGACAAATTTGGCAAGAACTTATGGTAGTAGTTTACCAGCCCGAGGAACGACCTCAGTAGTGACACATTTTTCGGTGCTGGAGCCTTGACTACCGCCTCAATCGTCTCTGGGGACTTATGTAACTCCTCTTTATCGGTAACGTGGCCACAATACGAGATCTGTTTTCTAAAAAACTCGCATTTGGGGCGGTTAGCTCGGAGCCCATATTCCTGCAATCTAGTGAGCACCTGCTCCAGGTTGGCAAGGTGATCACTGTCATTTTTGCCCGTGACCAGGATGTCGTCCAAATAACACCGGGTCCCTGGGATCCCTTGCAGGACTTGTTCCATTGCCCTCTGCCAAATAGCTGGAGCTGATGCTACCCCGAATACCAGCCGGTTGTATTGGTAGAGACCTTTATGGGTGTTGATTGTGAGGTATTTTTTTGATGCTTCTTCTACCTCCATTTGCAGATACGCCTGGGCCAGATCAATCTTAGTGAAGCGTTTCCCTCCAGATAGCGAGGCAAAAATATCTTCAATCCGCGGAAGTGGATATTGTTCCGTGTGAAGGACCGGGTTCACTGTTACCTTGAAGTCCCCACAGATGCGAACCTTCTTTGGTTCCCCAGGCGTGCTGCTCAATGACTTTTTCATCACAGGGCCGATGGGTGTAGCCCACTCGCTCCAGTCTACCTTGGACAGTACACCTGAACGTTCCAGACTCTCCAGCTCTGCTTCGACGACTGGGTGGATCGCATAAGGTACCGGTCTGGCCTTAAAAACTTTTGGGCTTGCGTTTTCTTCAATTTTAATCATCGCTGTCATGCCTTTTAGTGTTCCGAGTCCTTGCTGGAACACTTCTTTCGCGTCAGTTAGGATCTTTGACAGTCGCCCAGGTGTGACGTCGTCATCCTTTTTGTCAGCCACAGTCAGTGCCTGTATGGAATGCCAATCCAGTTGTATTTTCCGGATCCATTCACGTCCCAGTAATGGTGGTCCTCCATCTTGCAATACATACAGGTCTAGTTTTGGTGTTTCCTTACCGTTATATATAATGGTCACCCTTATTTTTCCTTAGGGGTAGACTTTTTGCCCCGTGTATTTCTTCAAAATAATTTTTGTGTCTCTCAAGGGTATGTGTGAGAATAGCCGCTCGTAGTCCTGTCGGTTTATGACTGTTAGGGCTGATCCTGTGTCCAATTCCATCTTTACCTGGACTCCTGCTAACTTGAGAGTGACCCAAATGGTTCGGTGATCCTCCGTTGTGATCACATTATGTAGTTTCAGACAACTCAGTTCCCTGCTTTCGGAAACGTTATCACTCTTTTGTTCATCTGAACTATTCTCCATCATCTTATGTACCTTCTGGTACTTTCCTTTGGTAGGTTTCTTATTGCTGGTTTTCTTTCCCGACCTGCAGACTCGTGCTATGTGTCCTACTTTTCCACACTGTCTGCACACTTTGTCTTTGAACCAGCAATCATTCTGGTCGTGTGTTGTTCTGCCGCAGTGATAGCACTTCTCTGTTCCATATGACATTTCATTTGTGCCATATTCTTGCGGTCTCTGTTGTATCTCTGCAGCGCCCCGTGCTGCTGCTTCATATGATACCGCAATGCTGAAAGGCTTTTCCAGCATAAGGTCCTTTTCAGATAAAAGCCGTTTCTGAGTTCCTTCACTTTGAAGCCCACACACAAACTTGTCCCTTAAGGTATCTGCCAGTCCCGCTCCAAACTGGCAGTGTTTCGATAGTTTGCGCAGTTCTGTTAAATAATCAGCATTGCTTTCATCCTTATGCTGGTTCCGTTTGTGAAACTTGAATCTTTCTGCTATCAGCAGCGGTATGGGGTTTAAATGTTCCTTTAGTATCGTTACTATGTCTTCAAAACTCTTTTCCATTGGCTTCGTTGGGGTTACTAGATTTCGTAATAAACCATACGTCTTTGCAAGCATTAAATTTAACAATACCGACGCTTTCTTGTCATCTGACACCTCATTTGCCTTGCAGTACACCTCTATTCGTTCGACATATGTAGTCCAATCTTCGACTTCATTGTCAAATGCGGTGATATTGACACTCTTCGGCATTTTGGGTGTGGTTTAAAATGGCGTCTCCCAATGGCTTAAAATGGCGTCTCCCACGCTTTCCTTCCTCCCACGCTGCTGCCGACGCTGCTCCTGGCAGTTCTCGTGGCAATGGCGGCGCCCTGTAGGTTTTGCACGCTTCTCCTGTGCTGCTGCCAACGCCGCTCTCGGCGGTCCTCGTGGCAATGGCAGTGCCTCGCGGGTTTCTGCGCGTCTCTCTCTCCCTCTCTCCAACGCTGCTCGGCCCCTTAACACCGGCTGCGCCCTGTGCGCTCTGCCCTCCCTCTCTCTCCCCCGTCGACACTGCTCGGCCCTTTGCTGTGCCGCTCCGTCAGGCTCTAGCCCGCCGCTGTCTGGGAAGGGTCTGCGCACTACCTGTTGCCAGCCCATTTCGCTGGACCACCTCGACTGGAAAGCCAAGCCTGGCTCTCGACAGCCTCCCCCGCAATTCTCGAGTCTCTGCTGGATGACTGGGCGGTTGCCCTTGGTCGACGCCCGAGTCTCTGGCCTTGACCTTCAATCCACTGATCTCCAGGAACGAATCCCCGGGAGGTGATGCAGAGTTGCAGGTAGGTTCGAACCTGCCTCGTCGCCAATGTTGCATCCGTGTATAATAAGACACAGACTGCGGAGAATGGTACAACAGGTGTTTACTCAATGGTGCCTCACACTGCAACTGATCTGTACAGATTACTACTCGGTGTTATATACAGTTGTGGTCACTGCCGATACTGCAGAATACATGAGCTGTAAAACATAGTTCCCCCCCTTAAAGGTATATACATTACAATATCCCCTACCTTGCTTGATGTTTTCTCACAGTATTGCAGTATCCTTTACCATCCCTTGTGTTTCCTCACGGTATTGCAGTAACCCCTCTCGACCTGGTGTTTTCTCACAGTATGGCAGTATCCCCTGCTGTACCTCGTGTTTTCTCATAATTTGCAGTATCCCCTACCGTCCCTTGTGTTTTCTCACAGTATTGCCTTATTCCCTACTATCCCGGGTGTTTTTTCACAGTATTGCCATATTCCCTACTGTCCCTGGTGCTTTCTCACAATATTGCCATATCGACGACCGTCCTGGTGTTTTCTCTCAGTATTTCAATATTCCCCACTGTCCCTGGTGTTTTCTCACAGTATTGCAGTATCCCATACCTTCCCTGGTGTTTTCTCACAGTATTGCCATATCCCCTACCGTCCCTGGTGTTTTCTCACAGTAATGTGGCATCCCCTACCTTCCCTGGTTTTTTCTCACAGTATTGCCATATCGCCTACCTGCCCTGGTGTTTTCTCACAGTATTGCAATATCCCCTACTGTCCCTGCTGTTTTCTCACAGTATTGCCATATCCCCTAACTTCCCTGGTGTTTTCTCACAATATTGCCATGTCGACTACTGTCCCTGGTGTTTTCTCTCAGTATTTCAATATTCCCTACTGTCCCTGATGTTTTCTCACAGTATTGCAGTATCCCATACCTTCCCTGGTGTTTTCTCACAGTATTGCAGTATCCCCTACTGTCCCTGATGTTATCTCACAGTATTGCCATATTCCCTACTGTCCCTGGTGTTTTCTCACAGTATTGCCATATCCCCTAACTTCCCTGGTGTTTTCTCACAGTATTGCCATATTCCCTACTGTCCCTTGTGTTTTCCTACAGTATTGCAGTATCCCCTACTGTCCCTGGTGTTTTCTCACAGTAATGACATATCCCCTAACTTCCCTGGTGTTTTCTCACAGTATTGCAGTATCCCCTAATGTTCCTGGTGTTTTCTCACAGCATTGTTGTAATGTATGTACCTTTAAGGGGGGGAACTAATTTTACAGCTCATGTATACTGTAGTACCAGCAGTGACCACACCTGTATATAACGCTGAGTAGTAATCTGCACAGATCAGTTGCAGCTGAGCCATGTTGAGTAAACAGCTATTGTACCATTCTCCGCAGTCTGTGTCTTCTTATACACGGACGTAACATTGGCGACGAGGCAGGTTCGAACCTACCTGCAACTCTGCATCACCTCCCGGGGATTCGTTCCTGGAGATTAGTGGATTGGAGGTCAAGGCCAGAGACTCGGGTGTCGACCATGGGCAGCCGCCCAGTCATCCAGCAGAGACTCGAGAATTGCGAGGGAGGCTGTCGAGAGCCAGGCTTGGCTTTCCAGTCGAGGTGGTCCAGCGAAACGGGCTGGCAACAGGTAATGCACAGACCCTTCCCGGACAGCGGCGGGCTAGAGCCCGACCGAGCGGCACAGCAAAGGGCCGAGTAACGTCGACAGGGGAGAGAGAGAGAGAGGGCAGAGCGCACAGGGTGCAGCCGGTGTTCAGGGGCCGAGCAGCGTCGGAGAGAGGGAGAGAGAGACGCGCAGAAACCCGCGAGGCACCGCCATTGCCACGAGGACCGCTGAGAGTGGCGTTGGCAGCAGCGCAGGAGAAGCACGTGACACCTACAGGGCACCGCCATTGCCACGAGAACTGCTGGGAGCGGCGTTGGCAGCAGCGGGGGAGGAAGGAAAGCGCGGGAGACGCCATTTTAAGCCATTGTGAGACACCATTTTAAACCACACCCAAAATGCCGAAGAGTGGCAGTATCACCGCATTTGACAATGAAGTCGAAGATTGGACTACATATGTCGAACGAATAGAGGTGTACTGCAAGGCAAATGGGGTGTCAGATGACAAGAAAGCGTCGGTATTGTTAAATTTAATGGGTGCAAAGACGTATGGTTTATTACGAAATCTAGCAACCCCAACGAAGCCAATGGAAAAGAGTTTTGAAGACATAGTAACGATACTACAGGAACATTTAAACCCCACACCGCTGCTGATAGCAGAAAGATTCAAGTTTCACAAACGGAACCAGCATAAGGATGAAAGCAATGCTGATTATTTAACAGAACTGCACAAACTATCGAAATACTGCCAGTTTGGCGCGGGACTGACAGATGCCTTAAGGGACAAGTTTGTGTGTGGGCTTCAAAGTGAGGGAATCCAGAAACGGCTTTTATCTGAAAAGGACCTTACGCTGGAAAAGGCTTTCAGCATTGCGGTATCACATGAGGCGGCAGCACGGGGCACTGCAGAGATACAGCAGAGACCGCAAGAATGTGGCACAAACGAAATGTCATATGGAAAGGAGAAGTGCTATCGCTGTGGCAGAACAACACACGACCAGAATGATTGCTGGTTCAAAGACAAACTGTGCAGACAGTGTGGAAAAGTAGGACACATAGCACGAGTCTGCAGGTCGGGAAAGAAAACCAGCAATAAGAAACCTACCAAAGGAAAGTACCAGAAGGTACATAAGATGACGGAGAATAGTTCAGACGAACAAAAGAGTGATAACGACTCCGAAAGCAGGGAACTGAGTTGTCTGTAACTACATAATGTGATCACAACGGAGGATCACTGAACCATTTGGGTCACTCTCAAGATAGCAGGAGTCCAGGTAAAGATGGAATTGGACACAGGATCAGCCCTAACAGTCATAAACCGACAGGACTACGAGCGGCTATTCTCACACATACCCTTGAGAGACACAAAAATTATTTTGAAGACGTACACGGGCCAAAAGTCTACCCCAAAGGAAAAATAAGGGTGACTGTTATATATAACGGTAAGGAAACACCAAAACTAGACCTGTATGTATTGCAAGATGGAGTACACCATTACTGGGACGTGAATGGATCCGGAAAATCCAACTCGATTGGCAATCCATACAGGCACTGACTGTGGCTGACAAAAAGGATGACGACGTCACACCTGGGCGACTGTCAAAGATCCTAACTGACGCGAAAGTAGTGTTCCAGCAAGGACTCGGAACACTAAAAGGCATGACAGCGACGATTAAAATTGAAGAAAACGCAAGCCCAAAAGTTTTTACGGCCAGACCGGTACCTTATGCGATCCGCCCAGTCGTCGAAGCAGAGCTGGAGAGTCTGGAACGTTCAGGTGTACTGTCCAAGGTAGACTGGAGCGAGTGGGCTACACCCATCGGCCCTGTGATGAAAAAGTCATTGAGCAGCACGCCTGGGGAACCAAAGAACGTTCGCATCTGTGGGGACTTTAAGGTAACTGAACCCGGTCCTTCACACGGAACAATATCCACTTCCGCGGATTGAAGATATTTTCGCCTCGCTATCTGGAGGGGAACGCTTTACTAAGATTGATCTGGCCCAGGCATATCTGCAAATGGAGGTAGAAGAAGCATCAAAAAAATACCTCACAATCAACACCCATAAAGGTCTCTACCAATACAACCGGCTGGTATTCGGTGTAGCATCAGCTCTGGCTATTTGGCAGAGGGCAATGGAACAAGTCCTGCAAGGGATCCCAGGGACCCAGTGTTATTTGGACGACATCCTGGTCACGGGCGAAAATGACAGTGATCACCTTGCCAACCTGGAGCAGGTGCTCACTTGATAGCAGGAATATGGGCTCCGAGCTAACCGCCCCAAATGCGAGTTTTTTAGAAAACAGATCTCATATTGTGGCCACGTTATCGATAAAGAGGGGTTACATAAGTCCCCAGAGAAGATTGAGGCAGTAGTCAAGGCTCCAGTACCGGAAAATGTGTCACAACTGAGGTCGTTCCTCGGGCTGGTAAACTACTACCATGAGTTCTTGCCAAATTTGTCTACAATACTACACCCACTGAACACCCTACTGCAAACTGGGGTGCCATGGAAGTGGAGTGATGAATGTAGGCGAACTTTCCAGAAGAGCAAAACACTAATCACATCGAAAGAGGTGTTGGCCCATTACAACCCGGCATTACCAATTCGGTTGGCATGTGATGCGTCACCCTATGGCATTGGAGCGGTGCTGTCGCACAAATTCTCGGATGGCTCAGAGAGGCCAATAGCCTTTGCGTCACGATCACTAACCTCAGCCGAGCGTAACTACGCCCAGATTGACAGGGAGGCCCTCAGCCTAGTGTGGGGAGTGAAAAAGTTCAATCACTATCTGCACGGGCAGAAATTCACCTTGCTGACTGATCACCAGCCTTTTGTCTCCATTTTTAATCCGAAGAAGGGCTTTCCAGTGATGACTGCGCAATGACTACAAAGATGGTCACTTTTTCTAGGGGCGCACCACTATGAGATTGAATATAAGGGCACGAAACAGCATGGACAGTTGGGGATATTGCAATACTGTGAGAAAACACCAGGGACAGTAGGGAATATGGCAATACTGTGAGAAAACACCAGGGAGAGTAGGGAATAATTCAATACTGTGAGAAAACACCAGGGAAGGTAATGAATACTGCAACACTGTGAGAAAGCACAATGGACATTTGGGGATATTGCAATACTGTGAGAAAACACCAGGGACAGTAGGGAATATGGCAATGCTGTGAGAAAACAGCTGATGGGCTATCACGCCTGCCACTGCCTACTGCGGAGGAAGCACCAGCAGTGGATCCTGTCGACATATTCCATTCGACTATAGTTGAATACCTACCGGTAACTAACGCTTGTATTGAAAAGGATACCCGAAATGACCGGACACTGTCTCGGGTATATGATTTGACGGTGAAGGGATGGCCAGCACATGGCGACTCACTGTTGCCAGCATTCTCGACAAGGAGAGAACAGCTGTCAGTGTGCCAGGGGACCTTGATGTGTGGATCCCGAGTGGTAATTCCACCCAAGTTAAGGGATAGAGTGCTCAATAAGCTTCATGAGGGTCATCTGGGAGGGGTAAAAATAAAAAGCCTAGCCAGGGCTTATGTGTGGTGGCCGGGAATCGATAAACAAATCGAGGACCTGACCAAGAGCTGCTCAGGATGCCAGAAAGTCCAAAATGCACCACCACAGGCCCCTCTACACCCCTCATCTCCATGGCAACGGGTGCATATTGACTTTGCTGGTCCATTCATGGACTCAATGTTTTTAATAGCCGTGGATGCGCACTCGAAATGGCCTGAGGTCATCAAAATATCCTCCACCACCACGGAGAAAACTATTGCAGTCCTACGGACCATTTTTGCCAGGAATGGCTTGCCAGAACAGATTTGCTCCAACAACGGACCACAGTTTGTGTCCGAAGAGTTCCAGAGGTTCTTGAAAAAGAATGGGGTATGGCATTACACATCCGCCCCGTATCATCCAGCCACAAATGGATTGGCTGAGACGTTCGTACAAACCTTTAAGAAGGCAATAAAGGCTATGTACAATGACAACATTCCACTGCAGCACAAGGTGGACAATTTCCTGTTCGCCTACCGGCATGCGGCACATGTAGTCACCTACCAGGCCCCAGCCATGATGTTCTTTAACCGAAGGTTAAGATCTCGCCTGGATTTGCTCGGATCAAACGTACGAAGAGATGTTGAGAGTAAGCAATTCCAGCACATCCATGAGAAGCCAGCAAGGAGCTTCAATGTAGGGCAACCAGTCTTGGCCCGCAACTACCGAACAGAAAAATGGCAGCCAGGAACGATATGCACATGGCAGGGCCCACTAATGTACACAGTGGACGTTGGGAAGAGCATCGTGAGACGCCATGCTGACCAGATCCTAGAGTCACAGGAACAAGTCAACCCCATGCCTCACCCATACGTATCTGGTGATGAACCCGACGTACAGGTCACATCTACCCCAGAAACAGTAGCATCGGAAGCTGATGAACCAACCGACGACAGGGGGCCAGAATGGCCTCCGCACCAAGAGCAAGACACTCGGGAAAGGCGCTATCCAGAAAGGATTAGGAAGCCTCCCCAAAGACTGAATTTATAAATAGACTATTTTCAGCTAATGTAGCATGTTAAAAGTGTTAATTGTAATTACTTTGATATTTAATTGTTAAATGAGTGTTATGGTACTGTTAATCTAAAAGGGGAAGAATTGTAATGTATGTACCTTTAAGGGGGGAACTACTTTTTATTGCTCCTGTATACTGTAGTACCGGCAGTGACCACACCTGTATATAATGCTGAGTAGTAATCTGTACAGATCAGTTGCAGTCTGAGCCACGTTGAGTAAACACCTATTGTACCGTTCTCCGCAGTCTGTGTCTTCTTATACACGGACGTAACAATTGCCATATCCAATACTGTCCCTGGTATTTTCTCACAGGATTGCCATATTCCATTCTGTCCCTGGTGTTTTCTCACAATATTACCATATCCCCTCCCTTCCCTGTTTTTTTCTCTCTGTATTGCTGTATCCCCTACCGTCCCCGGTGTTTTCTCACAGTATTACCATATCCCCTCCCTTACCTGGTGTTTTCTCACAGTATTGCAGTATCCCCTACTGTCCCTCGTGTTTTCCCACAGCGTTGCAGTATCCGCTACTGTCCCTGGTATTTTCTGACTGTATTGCCATATTCCCTACTCTCCCTGGTGTTTTCTCACAGTAATGCTGTATCCCCTACAGTCCCTGGAGTTTTCTCACAGTATTGCAGTATCCCCTACTTTCCCTGGTGTTTTCTCACAGTATTGCAGTATTCACTATTGTCCCTGGTGTTTTCTCACAGCATTGCCATATTCCCTACTGTCCCTGGTGTTTTCTCACAGTATTGCAATATCCCCAACTGCCCATTGTGCTTTCTCACAGTGTTGCAGTATTCATTACCTTCCCTGGTGTTTTCTCACAGTATTGCAGTATTCCCTACTGTCCCTGGTGTTTTCTCACAGTATTGCCATATTCCCTACTGTCCCTGGTGTTTTCTCACAGTATTGCAATATCCCCAACTGTCCATGGTGTTTTCTCACAGTATTGCAGTATTCACTACCTGGGGGTCCTGGTGCATGAAACACAAAAAGTTAGTATGCAGGTGCAGCAGGTGATCAGGAAGGCCAATGGAATCTTGGCTTTTATTGCAAGGGGGATGGAGTATAAAAACAGGGAAGTCTTGCTGCAGTTATACAGGGTATTGGTGAGGCCACACCTGGAATACTGCGAGCAGTTTTGGTTTCCATAATTAAGAAAAGATATACTTGCTCTCGAGGCGGTTCAGAGAAGGTTCACTCGGTTGATTCCAGAGATGAGGGGGTTGACGTATGAGGAAAGGTTGAGTAGGTTGGGACTCTACTCATTGGAGTTCAGAAGAATGAGAGGCGATCTTATCGAAACATATAAGATTGTGAGGGGGCTTGATCGGGTGGATGCGGTGAGGATGTTTCCACTGATGGGTGAGACTAGAACTAGGGGGCATAATCTTAGAATAAGGGGCTGCCCTTTCAAAACTGAGATGAAGAGAAACTTCTTCACCCAGAGGGTAGAAAATTAATGGAATTTGCTATCCCAGAGAGCTGTGGAAGCTGCAACATTAAATAAATTTAAAATGGAGATAGACATTCTCCTAGCAGATAAGGGAATTAGGGGTTACGGGGAGAGGGCAGGGAAGTGGACGTGAGTCTAGATTCAGATCAGCCATGATCCTATTGAATGGCGGAGCAGGCCCGAGGGGCCATATGGCCTACTCCTGCTCCTATTTCTTCTGTTCTTATGTTCTTATTGCCGTATCCCGTACCTTCCCTGGTATTTTCTCACAGTATTGCAGTATCCCCTACAGTCCCTGGTGTTTTCCCACAGTATTGCCATATTCCCTACTGTCCCTGGTGTTTTTTCACAGTATTACCATGTCCCCTACCTTCCCTGGTGTTTTCCCACAGTATTGCCATATCCCCTACTGTCCCTGATATTTTCTCACAATATTGCAGTATCCCCTACTGTCCCTGGTGTTTTCCCCCAGTATTGCAGTATCCCCTACTGTCCCTGGTGTTTTCACACAGTATTGCAGTATTCCCCTACTGTCCCTGGTGTTTTCTCACAGTATTGCCATTTCGCCTACTGTCCTTGGTGTTTTCTCACAGTATTGCCATATCCCCTACCTTCCCTGGTGTTTTCCCACAGTATTGCCATATCCCCTACTGTCCCTGGTGTTTTCTCACAGTATTGCAGTATCCCCTACTGTCCCTGGTGTTTTCTCACAGTATTGCCATATCCCCTACCTTCCCTGGTGTTTTCCCACAGTATTGCCATATCCCCTACTGTCCCTGTTGTTTTCTCTTAGCATTGCTGTATCCCCTACCTTCCCTGGTGTTTTCCCACAGTATTGCCATATCCCCTACTGTCCCTGGTGTTTTCTCACGGTATTGCACTATCCCCTACATCCCTGCTGTTTTCTCACAGTTTTGCCATATTCCCTACTCTCCCTGGTGTTTTCTCACAGTATTGCCATATCCCCTACCTTCCCTGTTGTTTTCTCTTAGCATTGCTGTATCCCCTACCTTACCTGTTCTTTTCTCACAGTATTGCCATATCCCCTACCTTACCTGTTGTTTTATCACAGTATTGTCATATCCCTTCCCTTCCCTGGTGTTTTCTCTCAGTATTGCCATATCCCCTACCGTCCCTGGTGTTTTCTCTCAGTCATCATGGGTGACTAATCTACATATAGATTGGGCTAACCAAATTAGTAACAATACTGTGGAGGAGGAATTCCTGGAGTGTTTACGGGATGGTTTCCTGGACCAATATGTTGAGGAACCAACCAGAGATCAGGCCATCTTAGACTGGGTATTATGTAACTAGAAAGGATTAATTAGCAATCTTGTTGTACGAGGCCCCTTGGGTCGGAGTGAACATAATATGATCGAATTCTTCATTAAGATGGAGAATGAAGTAGTTGACTCAGAAACTAGGGTCCTCAATTTAAATAAAGGAAACTACAATGGTCTGAGGAGCGAGTTGGGTAGGATTGATTGGGGAATGGCACTCAAAGGGTTGACGGTGGATAGGCAATGGCAAACATTCAAAGACCGAATGGATGAACTACAGAAGTTGTTCATCCCAGTTTGGCATAAAAATAAAACAAAAAAATGTGACTCAACCGTGGCTAACAAGGAAATTAGGGATAGCATAAGATCCAAGGAGAGGACATACAAATTGGCCAGAAAAAGCAATAATCCTGAGGATTGGGAGCAGTTTAAGATTCAACAAAGGAAGACAAAGGGATTAATTAAGAAAGGGAAAATAGAATATGAGAGTAAGCTAGCAGCAAACATAAAAACTGACTGCAAAAGCTTTTATAGATATGTGAAGAGAAAAAGATTGGTGAAGTCAATTGTAGGTCCCTTGCAGTCAGAATCGGGGGAATTTATAATGGGGAACAAAGAAATGGCAGCCCAACTAAATACATATTTTGGTTCTGTCTTCACAAAGGAGGACACAAATAGCCTCCCAGAAATACCGGGGAACATAGGGTCTGATGAAAGGGTGGAACTGAAAGAAATCAGTATTTGTAGGGAAATGGTGTTAGGAAAATTGATGGGACTGAAGGCCGATAAATCCCCAGGGCCTGATAATCTACATCCCAGGGTACTTAAGGAAGTGGCCCTAGAAATAGTAGATGTATTGCTGGTCATCTTCCAGAACTCCATAGACTCTGGAACAGTACCCATGGATTGGAGGGTAGCTAATGTTACCCCACTATTCAAAAAAGGCGGTAGAGAAAAAGTGGGGAATTACAGACCGGTAAGCCTGACATCGGTAGTGGGGAAAATGCTAGAATCTATTATAAAAGATGTAATAGCAGAGCACTTGGTAAGCAGTGACAGGATCGGACAAAGTCAACATGGATTTACAAAAGGTAAATCATGCTTGACTAATCTACTGGAATTTTTTGAGGATGTAACTGGTAAAATAGATAAGGGAGAACCAGTGGATGTGGTGTATTTGGACTTTCAGAAGGCTTTCGATAAGGTCCCACATAAGAGATTAGCGTGCAAAATTAAGGCACATGGGATTGGGGGCAAGGTATTGACTTGGATAGAGAACTGGTTGGCGGACAGAAAGCAAAGAGTTGGAATAAATGGGTCGTTTTCCGAGTGGCAGGCAGTGACTAGTGGGGTACAGCAAGGATCTGTCCTAGGACCCCAGCTCTTCACAATATATATTAATGATCTGGACGAGGGAATTAGATGTAATATCTCCAAATTTGCAGACGACACAAAGCTGGGTGGGAGGGTATGCTGTGAGGAGGATGTAATGAAACTCCAGTACAATTTGGACAGGTTAGGTGATTGGGCAGAAACATGGCAAATGCACTATAATGTGAATAAATGTGCCACTTTGGTGGCAAAAACAGGAAGGCAGATTATTATTTGAATGGCAATAGGTTGGGAGAAGGGGAAGTGCAAAGAGACCTGGGTGTTCTTGTGCACCAGTCGCTGAAGGTAAGCATGCAGGTGCAGCAGGCGGTTAAGAAGGCAAATGGTATGTTGGCCTTCGTAGCAAGAGGGTTCGAGTACAGGAAAAAGAATGTCTTGCTACAGTTGTACAGGACCTTGGTGAGACCGCACCTTGAGTATTGTGTGCAGTTTTCGTCGCCTTATCTGAGAAAGGACGTTCTTGCCACGGAAGGAGTGCAGCGAAGATTCACCAGGCTGATACCTGGGATGGCAGTAATGACGTATGAGGAGAGATTGTGTCGATTGGGCTTATACTCACTGGAGTTTAGAAGATTGAGAGGGGATCTCATCGAAACCTATAAAATTCTGTCAGGCCTGGACAGACTAGATGCTGGAAGGATGTTCACGATGGTCGGGGAGTCCAGAACCAGGGGTCCTAGTCTAAGGATAAGGGGTAGGACATTTAGGACTGAAATGAGGAGGAATTTATTCACCCAGAGAGTGGTGAACCTGTGGAATTCTCTGCCACAGAGGGCGGTGGAGGCCAGTTCATTAAATATATTCAAGAAAGATTTGGATATATTTCTTAAGGCTAAAGGGATCAAGGGATATGGGGAGAAGGCAGGGACAGGGTACTGAATTTGGATGAACAGCCATGATCGCATTGAATGGCGGAGCAGGCTCGAAGGGCCGAATGGCCTACTCCTGCTCCTATCTTCTATGTTTCTATGTTTCTATGTTTTGCCATATTCCCTACCGTCCCTTGTGTTTCCTCTCAGTATTGCCATATTCCCTACCGTCCCTGGTGTTATCTCTCAGTATTGCAATATCCCCTACTTTCCATGCTGTTTTCTCTCTGTATTGCAGTATTCGCTACCTTCCCTGGTGTTTTCTCACAGTATTGCCATATCCCCTACCATCCCTGGTGTTTTCTCACTGTATTACCATATCGCCTAACTTAGCTGTTTTATCTCTGTATTGCAGTATCCCCTACAGTCCCTGGAGTTTTCTCACAGTATCGCAGTATCTCCTACTGTCCCTGGTGTTTTCTCACAGTATTGCAGTATCTCCTGCTGTCCCTGGTGTTTTCTCACAGCATTGCATTATCCCCGACTCTCCCTGGTGTTTTCTCACAGTATTGCCATATCCCCTACCTTCCCTGGTGTTTTCTCACAGTATTGCTGTATCCCCTACTGTCCCTGGTGTTTTCTCACAGTATTGCCCTATCCCCTACCGATACTAGTGTTTTCTCACAATATTTCTGTATTCTCTGCCTTCCCTGGTGTTTTCACACGTTTTTGCCATATCCCCTACTGCCCCTGGTGTTTTATCACATTATTGCAGTATTCCCTACTGTCCTGTTTGTTTTCTCACAGCATTGCTGTATCCCCCTACTGTCCCTGGTGTTTTCTCACAGTATTGCCATATCACCTACCATCCCTGGAGTTTTCTCACAGTATTGCAGTATCTCCTACTGTCCCTGGTGTTTTCTCACAGTATTGCAATATCTCATACTGTATCCGGTGTTTTTTCACAGTATTGCCATATTGCCTTCCGTCCCTGGTGTTTTCACTCAGTATTTCAGTATCCCCTACATTTCCTGTTGTTTTGCCCCAGTATTGCAGTATGCCCTAACTTCCCTTGTGTTCTCTCACAGCATTGCAAAAACCCCTACTCTCCCTGGTGCTTTATCACAGTATTGCTGTATCCTCTACCTTCCCTGGTGTTTTCTCACAGCATTGCTGTTTCCCCCTACTGTCCCTAGTGTTTCTCACAGTATTGCAGTGTCCCCTACCATCCCTGGTGTTTTCTCTCAGTATTGCCATATCCCCTACCTTCCCTGGTGTTTTCTCTCAGTATTACCATATCGCCTACCTTCCCTGGTGTTTTCTCATGGTATTGCCGTACTCCCTACTGTCCCTGGTGTTTTCTCACAGTATTGCCATATCCCTACCCTTCCCTGGTGTTTTCTCACAGTATTGCAGTATCTCCTACTGTCCCTGGTATTTTCTCACAGTAAAGCCATATCCCCTACCATCCCTGGTGTTTTCTCACAGTATTGCCGTATCCCTTACCATCCCTGGTGCTTTCTCACAGTATTGCCATATCCCCTACCATCCCTGGTGTTTTCTCACAGTGTTGCCATATCCCCTACCAACCCTGGTGTTTTCTCACAGTATTGCCACATCCCCTACCATCCCTGGTGTTTTCTCACAGTATTGCCACATCCCCTACCATCCCTGGTGTTTTCTCACAGTATTGCCACATCCCCTACCATCCCTGGTGTTTTCTCACAGTATTGCCATATCCCCTTCCAACCCTGGTGTTTTCTCACAGTATTGCTATATCCCCTACCAACCCTGGTGTTTTCTCACAGTATTGCTACATCCCCTACCATCCTGGTGTTTTCTCACAGTATTGCCACATTCCCTACCATCCCTGGTGTTTTCTCACAGTATTGCCACATCCCCTACCATCCCTGGTGTTTTCTCACAGTATTGCCACATCCCCTACCATCCCTGGTGTTTTCTCATGATATTGCCATATCCCCTGCTGTCCCTGGTCTTTTCTCACAGTATTGCAGTATCTCCTACTGTCCCTGGTGTTTTCTCACAGTATTGCAGTATCTCCTACTGTCCCTGGTGCTTTCTCACAGTATTGCAGTATCTCCTACTGTCCCTGGTGTTTTATCACAGTATTGCAGTGTCCCCTACAGTCCCTGGTGTTTTCTCTCAGTATTGCAGTATCTCCTACTGTCCCTGGTGTTTTATCACAGTATTGCAGTGTCCCCTACTGTCCCTGGTGTTTTCTCACAGTATTGCAATAACCCCTACTGTCCCTGGTGTTTTCTCACAGTATTGCAGTATCCCCTACCTTCCCTGGTGTTTTCTCACAGTATTGCAGTGTCCCCTACAGTCCCTGGTGTTTTCTCACAGTATTGCAGTGTCCCCTACAGTCCCTGGTGTTTTCTCTCAGTATTGCCATATCCCCTCCCTTCCCTGGTGTTTTCTCTCAGTATTGCCATATCCCCTCCCTTCCTTGGTGTTTTCTCTCAGTATTGCCATATACCGTCCCTTCCCTGGTGTTTTCTCTCAGTATTGCCATATCCCCTACCGTCCCTGGTGTTTTCTCACAGTATTGCCATATCCCCTACCATCCCTAGTGTTTTCTCACAGTATTTCTGTATTCTCTGCCTTCCCTGGTGTTTTCATACGTTTTTGCCATATACCCTACTGCCCCTGGTGTTTTATCACATTTTATTGCTGTATTCCCTACTGTCCTGTTTGTTTTCTCACAGCATTGCTGTATCCCCCTACTTTCCCTAGTGTTTTCTCACAGTTTTGGCACATCCCCTACCTTCCCTGGTGTTTTCTCACAGTATTGCCGTATTCCCTACTGTCCCTGTCGTTTTCTCACAGTATTGCCATATCCCTTCCCTTCCCTGGTGTTTTCTCTCAGTATTGCCATATCCCCTACCGTCCCTGGTGTTTTCTCACAGTATTGCCATATCCCCTACCATCCCTGGTGTTTTCTCACAGTATTACCATATCGCCTACCTTCCTTGATATTTTCTCACAGTATTGCAGTGTCCCCTACCTTCCCTGGTGTTTCCTCACTGTATTGCCCTATCCCCTACCGATACTAGTGTTTTCTCACAATATTTCTGTATTCTCTGCCTTCCCTGGTGTTTTCACACGTTTTTGCCATATCCCCTACTGCCCCTGGTGTTTTATCACATTTTTGCAGTATTCCCTACTGTCCTGTTTGTTTTCTCACAGCATTGCTGTATCCCCCTACTGTCCCTGGTGTTTTCTCACAGTATTGCCATATCCCCTACCATCCCTGGAGTTTTCTCACAGTATTGCAGTATCTCCTACTGTCCCTGGTGTTTTCTCACAGTATTGCAATATCTCATACTGTATCCGGTGTTTTTTCACAGTATTGCCATATTGCCTTCCGTCCCTGGTGTTTTCACTCAGTATTTCAGTATCCCCTACATTTCCTGTTGTTTTGCCCCAGTATTGCAGTATGCCCTAACTTCCCTTGTGTTTTCTCACAGTATTGCAAAAACGCCTACTCTCCCTGGTGCTTTATCACAGTATTGCTGTATCCTCTACCTTCCCTGGTGTTTTCTCACAGCATTGCTGTTTCCCCCTACTGTCCCTAGTGTTTCTCACAGTATTGCAGTGTCCCCTACCATCCCTGGTGTTTTCTCTCAGTATTGCCATATCCCCTACCTTCCCTGGTGTTTTCTCTCAGTATTACCATATCGCCTACCTTCCCTGGTATTTTCTCATGGTATTGCCGTACTCCCTACTGTCCCTGGTGTTTTCTCACAGTATTGCCATATCCCTACCCTTCCCTGGTGTTTTCTCACAGTATTGCAGTATCTCCTACTGTCCCTGGTATTTTCTCACAGTAAAGCCATATCCCCTACCATCCCTGGTGTTTTCTCACAGTATTGCCGTATCCCCTACCATCCCTGGTGTTTTCTCACAGTATTGCCATATCCCCTACCATCCCTGGTGTTTTCTCACAGTGTTGCCATATCCCCTACCAACCCTGGTGTTTTCTCACAGTATTGCCACATCCCCTACCATCCCTGGTGTTTTCTCACAGTATTGCCACATCCCCTACCATCCCTGGTGTTTTCTCACAGTATTGCCACATCCCCTACCATCCCTGGTGTTTTCTCACAGTATTGCCACATCCCCTACCATCCCTGGTGCTTTCTCACAGTATTGCCACATCCCCTACCGTCCCTGGTGTTTTCTCTCAGTTTTTCAGTATCCACTACTGTCCCTGTTGTTTTGCCCCAGTATTGTGGTATGCCCTAACTTCCCTGGTGTTTTCTCACAGCATTGCTGTATCGCCCTACTGTCCCTAGTGTTTCTCACATTATTGCCATATCCCCTACCACCACTGGTGTTTTCTCACAGTATTGCCATATCTCCTACTGTCCCTGGTGTTTTCTCACAGTATTGCCATATCCCTACCCTTCCCTGGTGTTTTCTCACAGTATTGCAGTATCTCCTACTGTCCCTGGTATTTTCTCACAGTAAAGCCATATCCCCTACCATCCCTGGTGTTTTCTCACAGTATTGCCGTATCCCCTACCATCCCTGGTGTTTTCTCACAGTATTGCCATATCCCCTACCATCCCTGGTGTTTTCTCACAGTGTTGCCATATCCCCTACCAACCCTGGTGTTTTCTCACAGTATTGCCACATCCCCTACCATCCCTGGTGTTTTCTCACAGTATTGCCACATCCCCTACCATCCCTGGTGTTTTCTCACAGTATTGCCACATCCCCTACCATCCCTGGTGTTTTCTCACAGTATTGCCACATCCCCTATCATCCCTGGTGTTTTCTCACAGTATTGCCATATCCCCTTCCAACCCTGGTGTTTTCTCACAGTATTGCTACATCCCCTACCATCCCTGGTGTTTTCTCACAGTATTGCCACATCCCCTACCATTCCTGGTGTTTTCTCACAGTATTGCCACATCCCCTATCATCCCTGGTGTTTTCTCACAGTATTGCCATATCCTCTTCCAACCCTGGTGTTTTCTCACAGTATTGCTACATCCCCTACCATCCCTGGTGTTTTCTCACAGTATTGCTATATCCCCTACCAACCCTGGTGTTCTCTCACAGTATTGCCACATCCCCTACCATCCCTGGTGTTTTCTCTCAGTTTTTCAGTATCCACTACTGTCCCTGTTGTTTTGCCCCAGTATTGTGGTATGCCCTAACTTCCCTGGTGTTTTCTCACAGCATTGCTGTATCGCCCTACTGTCCCTAGTGTTTCTTACATTATTGCCATATCCCCTACCGCCACTGGTGTTTTCTCACAGTATTGCCATCGCTCCTACTGTCCCTGGTGTTATCTCACAGTGTTGCCATATCCCCTACCAACCCTGGTGTTTTCTCACAGTATTGCCACATCCCCTTCCATCCCTGGTGTTTTCTCACAGTACTGCCACATCCCCTACCATCCCTGGTGTTTTCTCACAGTATTGCCATATCCCCTACCATCCCTGGTGTTTTCTCACAGTATTGCCACATTCCCTTCCAACTCTGGTGTTTTCTCACAGTATTGCTATATCCCCTACCAACCCTGGTGTTTTCTCACAGTATTGCCACATCCCCTACCATCCCTGGTGTTTTCTCACAGTATTGCCACATCCCCTACCATCCCTGGTGTTTTCTCACAGTATTGCCACATTCCCTACCATCCCTGGTGTTTTCTCACAGTATTGCCACATCCCCTACCATCCCTGGTGTTTTCTCACAGTATTGCCACATCCCCTTCCAACCCTGGTGTTTTCTCACAGTATTGCTATATCCCCTACCATCCCTGGTGTTTTCTCACAGTATTGCCACATCCCCTACCATCCCTGGTGTTTTCTCACAGTATTGCCACATCCCCTACCATCCCTGGTGTTTTCTCACAGTATTGCCACATCCCCTACCATCCCTGGTGTTTTCTCACAGTATTGCCACATCCCCTACCATCCCTGGTGTTTTCTCACAGTATTGCCACATCCCCTACCATCCCTGGTGCTTTCTCACAGTATTGCCACATCCCCTACCGTCCCTGGTGTTTTATCTCAGTTTTTCAGTATCCACTACTGTCCCTGTTGTTTTGCCCCAGTATTGTGGTATGCCCTAACTTCCCTGGTGTTTTCTCACAGCATTGCTGTATCGCCCTACTGTCCCTAGTGTTTCTCACATTATTGCCATATCCCCTACCGCCACTGGTGTTTTCTCACAGTATTGCCATATCTCCTACTGTCCCTGGTGTTTTCTCACAGTATTGCCATATCCCTACCCTTCCCTGGTGTTTTATCTCAGTATTGCCATATCCCCTACCTTCCCTATAGTTTTCTCACAGTAATGCAGTATCTCCTACTGTCCCTGGTATTTTCTCACAGTACTGCAGTGTTCCCTACATTCCCTGGTGTTTTCTCACAGTATTGCAATAACCCCTACTGTCCCTGGTGTTTTCTCACAGTATTGCAGTGTCCCCTACAGTCCCTGGTGTTTTCTTTCAGTATTGCCATAGCCCCTACTGTCTCTGGTGTTTTCTCACAGTATTGCAATAACCCCTACTGTCCCTGGTGTTTTCTCACAGTATTGCAGTATTCCCTACCTTCCCTGGTGTTCACAGTATTGCAGTGTCCCCTGCAGTCCCTGGTGTTTTCTCTCAGTATTGCCATATCCCCTCCCTTCCCTGGTGTTTTCTCTCAGTATTGCCGTACTTCCTACTGTCCCTCTCGTTTTCTCACAGCATTGCCATATCCCTTCCCTTCCCTGGTGTTTTCTCACAGTATTGCCACATCCCCTACCGTCCCTGGTGTTTTCTATCAGTATTTCAGTATCCACTACTGTCCCTGTTGTTTTGCCCCAGTATAGTGGTATGCCCTAAGTTCCCTGGTGTTTTCTCACAGCATTGCTGTATCGCCCTACTGTCCCTAGTGTTTCTCACAGTATTGCCACATCCCCTACCGTCCCTGGTATTTTCTCACAGTACTGCAGTGTTCCCTACATTCCCTGGTGTTTTCTCACAGTATTGCAATAACCCCTACTGTCCCTGGTGTTTTCTCACAGTATTGCAGTGTCCCCTACAGTCCCTGGTGTTTTCTCTCAGTATTGCCATAGCCCCTACTGTCCCTGGTGTTTTCTCACAGTATTGCCATATCCCCTACCTTCCCTGGTGTTTTATCTCAGTATTGCCATATCCCCTACCTTCCCTGTAGTTTCCTCATAGTAATGCAGTATCTCCTACTGTCCCTGGTATTTTCTCACAGTACTGCAGTGTTCCCTACATTCCCTGGTGTTTTCTCACGTTATTGCCGTATCCCCTAACGTCCGTGGTGTTTTCTCACAGTATTGCCGTATCCCTTACAGTCCCTGGTGTTTTCTCACAGTATTGCCGTATTCCCTACTTGCCCTGGTGTTTACTCACAGTATTGCCATATCCCCTACCGTCCCTGGTGTTTCCTCACTGTATTGCAGTATCCCCTACCGTCCCTGGTGTTTTCTTAGAGAATTGCCATATCCCCTACCGTCCTTGGTGTTTTCGCACAGTATTGCAGTATCCCATACCTTCTTGGTGACTTGGCGACTTCAATGCCAGAGTTGGAAAGGACACAGTCCTCTGGGGAGGTGTGATCGGCAGAGAGGGGGTAGGGAAAGCCAACTCCAACGGTACCCTCCTCCTGTTGAAATGCTTAGAACATGGCCTCGTCATAACCAACACCTTGTTCCGTCAGAGAGACAAGTACAAGGCTTCATGGCAGCACCCTCGCTCCAAGCACTGGCATCTGCTGGACTACTTCATCGTCCGAGTGAGGGACCGCAAGGACGTCAGCATCACCCGCGCCATGACAAGAGCTGACGACTGCTGGACAGACCACAGCCTAATCCGCTCTGTCATCTCCATCAATGTAGCCCCAAAACAGCAGCGGCAACAGAAACAATGCCGCAGGAAAATTAACGCTGGAGCACTCAAAGACCCCGCTAAGAAAGCCCTATTCAGCCTGCGCCTCACAAACAACCTGATGACTCCCAGTGATGCAGAGACACAGAGTGCCCACAGCGTCTGTTCTGCACTCAAGGCCTCCATAATCAGCACCTGTGAAGAGACGCTCGGTCACTCAACCAGGAAACACCAAGACTGGTTCGATGAGAATGACCAGGAGATCCAGGAGCTAATAAGCCGCAAGCACAAGGCATTTCTGATCCGGAAACAACAACAGAACTCGAGAGCAAGAAAGCAGCTCTACAGAAGCCTGAAGGCCGAGGTCCAACAAAAAACTCGCGACCTAAAGAACAGATGGTGGGTGGAGAAAGCGCAGGAGATCCAGCAGCTAGCTGACAACCACGACGTGCGTGGATTCTTTAGTGCAGTTGTAAAGTCTGTGGGTTGTATAGCGAAGTAATACACAGACTACAAGAGTAACTTTTAACAGGACTTTACTATTCGAAGGTCAGGGCGAATCTGCCCAATAAATCCTTACCCAGCACTTATATACCAGTGTGGTCACTACCGGTATTACAGTATACAGAAGCCAAAATAAAGTAGTGCAACCCCTAAAATAGTTCTCTTAAAGGTGGACGGTTACATACAATAGTTCTCTTAAAGGTAGACGGTTACATACACTACAATCCTCCCTTTTTAGCTTACAACATACTTATTCCCCATTAAACATACATGTATTCAACTTCATGTAAAACAGTTTACAGATATAGTCTCTGCGGAAAACAGTTCACAGATTCAGTCTCGGTGGAGGCATCTCCTGCGCTTCTTGACTCAGTCCGGACAACGCCTCCGTGGTGTAGCAGTTCCCGGTGGTGTAGTCGGTTCACGTTGCGGAAGTGACTCGTCCAATAGTCCTTCCCTAACTTAACAGCTTGAACTCTGTAACTTCTGAACCAGCATTGCTGACTTTAAAAAAAAAAAACAATTGGATTGCCTTGGGAAATTCCCCTACTTCCCAACTGATTTGGCTCCATTCTGAGGGACCACGTGTGTGATCTGATAGAGGTGATAATGGTTCAGATGGTTATCATCTTCTGTTTCGTCTTTTCCTTTTCTGCTTCTTGGAGACTCTCTGGGCTCCCTTGTCAGCTGCCAGCTGTAACGCCACCATCTCCCTATGTTCCTTAGACTTTAAGTGATTCATCCTGATTTCTGCACTTTGGGAGTTTTCAGCACAAGCTGGGCAGACCAGGTCCTCGTAATATTCAGTGTCACTCAACAGGTCCTGGTAATATTCGGTGTCGTCCTGAGGTAGGCCAGCGAGAGGGTCTTCTATTTCCTCCTTACCCAGCTGGACGTTAGCCGGCTTTTGTTCCACATCCCGACATTTGTCCTGAAGAGACTTCATCATGCGTTCAGATTCATCCCGCTTTTTCTGGGCTTCCTGCAAGTCTTTTACTAATGACCTCATTTGTGATTTCAATACTTCAACTTCATTTGGAGATTGATTGATCGGCCTATTCAATCCCTCTACTGAAGTAGCTGTTTCAGCATTCTGTTGTTCTACCTTGACGTGCGTCAGCGTACTTTCGGCATCCAAAGGCTGTTCTGCTGCAGTCTTCTCAGTCTGTGTTGCCACCTCAGCTCTTCCAATAACTTTTGAGAGCTCCGAACCCCTTCCCTTTGACGATTGAGGCTCGTGTTTATGTTTTTTCCATTGTAGAGTCTTATCCCTCAGCATACGAAGGAGTTGGCTGACTGTTGACTCTTCTGCCATCATCCCTTTCCCATTAGCTGCAGGGCTGTTTATAACCTTGCCCTGGAGGAGTTGGCTGACTGTTAACTCTTCTGCCATCCTCCATTTCCCATTAGCTGCAGGGCTGTTTATAACCTTGTCCTGGGGCTCCTTTGCTGTTTCTACTTCGCCATCATCCGCAGCCCCCACCATTCGAATTTCCACAATTGAATCGTCCGGTGATGCTGCACCCAACTTCAGTAGGAGCTCGGAAGTCATGTCGACCAATTCCGCCTTTTCTGCCTGCAACCTGCTAACAAGCGCCTTCAGTTGCGGCACATCTTGTTCCACCAGATTAGAGCACGCACCTTCAGCAGCCGAATCAGCTTTGATTCGTTTAGCCTCCTCGTGCAGACGGTTTGTGTGCTCCTGCTCCCTTTTCTCCCTCAGCTGCTTCTGTTGTCTTCCCAGATTCTCCCATTTGGTATCATAGAACTTTTTCATTGCTTTCATCTCTTGCTTGAGACGGCAACTCAATTGTTCTAATTGCTGTCGTAATCTGAAATAAGTTTGCGTTCGAGCTCGATGTTCCTCAGTAATATATATGTCTGTAACTTGAACAGACTCAGAATTCTCTGTCCAACTATGTTGTTGTTGTTCAGAGGAATTCTGTTCTGAAACTTTGTTCTCCTCTGGAGCATAAGCCTTTATGTACGCATTCGTTCTACCAACCTTAGTCAGCAAGTCCATTTTAGACTTGTCTTTCATACTTGGGCTGGTCTTATCGTCATCCATTTCAGAGTCTGAGCTGATTGTCTGCCCCGAGTCCTCACTCGTTATTGCTTTTAGGTAGTGCCATTCCATGTCTATTTTCTTGATCCACTCCCGTCCTAGAAGTGGTGGTCCTCCCTCAGGTAGTACATATAAGTCCATTCCTGGGTGTTCTTTGCCCCTGTCTCTCACCTTGACTCTTATCTTTCCCATAGGGTATACTTTATGCCCCGTGTGTGTCTGCAATACGAACTTGGTATCTCTCAAGGGTATATGTGAGAATAGCCGGTTGTAATCCCTTCGATTTATGACTGATAGGGCTGATCCAGTGTCCAATTCCATTTTCACTTGGACTCTGGCTATTTTTAGCATGACCCAGATAGTTTGTAGGTCAGCTTCCTTACTCACATTGTGAATTCTCAGACTACCCAGTTCCTGGCCGTTTGGGTCTGAATCCGAATTCTGTTCGTCTGAACTCTTCTCAGCCACCTTGTGTACTTTGTTGTACTTTTCCTGTGATGGCTTTTTTTGGTTGTTGGTCTTCTTCCCTGACCGGCATACTTTAGCGATGTGACCCAGTTTTCCACATTTTCGACATTCCTGGTTTTTAAACCAGCATTGGTTCTGGTCATGTGTTGTCTTCCCACAACGATAACATTTCGTTGTACCCGAAGTAATTTGATCCACACTGAGTACCGCTGCCTTTAGCTGCATTTCCGCAGTTCCTTTCACTGCGGCTTCGTGTGATGCTGCAATAAGGACAGCCCTATCAAGTGTAAGGTCGTTCTCTTCGAGCAGTCGCTTTTGCGTTCCTTCCTTCGACAACCCGCACACGAACTTGTCTCGCAATGCCTCTGTCAGATTTCCTCCAAACTGGCAGTATTTCGCTAATCTACGCAGTTCGACCAAGTATTCCGCGTTGCTTTCCTCTTTCCGTTGCGTTCTCGCATAAAATTTGAATCGTTCCGCCAACATCAACGGTGTGGGGTTCAAATGATCCTTCAGGACAGCAACAATATTAGCGAAAGTCTGATCCGCTGGTTTAGCTGGTGATAGAAGATGCTTCAATAGGCCGTATGTCTTCGCCCCCATCGCGTTTAGCAAGGTTATAGCTTTATCATCATCTTCTATTTTATTGGCCTCACAATATATCTCGATACGTTCTACGTACGTGGCCCAATCTTCCACCTCGGCATCGAAGTTGTTGATGTTACCATGCTTAGGCATCTTCACTATCTCTCACTATCTTTCTGCGAACAACAGAATTTCTCTTTAACTTTTTAACTTTTTCTTTTTTTTTTCAAAAATGGCGGTTTCCCGCGCTTGTCTTCTTCCCCGCCTACTGGCAAAATGGCGGTTTCCCGCGCTTGTCTTCCTCCCCGCCTCCGAAAATGGCGGTTTCCCGCGCTTGTCTTCTTCTGGTGGGAGGGTAAGCTTTGCCCTCGGGCGCCGACCACTGGTTTACGGGGTTTGCGGTCTGTGCGCCGGCTTCAGTTTATTCTGAAGCGCGCGCTAGAAAAGCCGATCGCGTTCCTTGTTCCCCCCCCTTCTTCTTTTCGGCAGGGGCAACCGGCGCTGGGGACAACCAGTTGGCGTCGGACAGATCCAGCTCCTGGTCCTTCACGGCAGCTGCTGTAAGCCGCTGGCCGGAACCTCGCTCGGTCTCTCTCTCGGGCTCTGTCTCTCCCGCTCGCGCGGCTCTCGCTCGCTCTTTCTCAGGCTCTGTCTCTCCCGCTTGCGCGGCTCTCGCTCGCTCTCTCTCGGGCTCCCAATCGCGCCTCCCAGCCCTCTCACAGTCCGTGTTTCCCTTCCCGGCTGCGGCTGAGTTCTCCGCGATTTATTTAATTTTATCTTCCCGTGCCTTACGATCCCGGTCGCAGCGCCTCGTGGCCTCGATCACTGTCCGGCCTTTTTCACCCCAATCGCGCCTCCCAGCTTCTCGCAGTCCGGTGCTTTCCTCCCCGGCTGCGGCTGAGTTCTCCGTGGCTTATTTATTTTTATATCTTCCCGCGCCTTACGATCCCGGTCGCAGCGCCTCGTGGTCGCGGTAGTTGTCCGGCCTTTTTCGCCGTCGCGGTCTAGCCGTCTCACAACGCTCCCCAGCCCGCTTGTACCGCGGCTTCCGTGCTCCACGCTGCCCCGTCTCAGCGCCTCTGGGCCCGACTTCTGTCCAGCTCCTTTCCCCCTCGACCGTGGTCGAGTTCACTGCCCTTATCCTCCGTTTATTTTTTTTTCTCTATTTTCCCTTTACTCACAGTCACTGTGGCCGACTTGCTTCTCGTGCTGATCGGCTCACTCCCCACCGTGGCAGAAGGGACAATCAGTGCCTGTTGCTGATGGAAGGCTTCGTGTTTGAAGTCTTCCTTCCTTCTTGCTCTACAGACTCGAGTTTTCTCTCAGCAAAACGACGAGGGCGGTTGCCTCTTCTCGACGCTCGTTAACTGTTTCAGAAGTATTGTTGCCGCAGGGTACGATCGAACTCGTCGCCACTGTAAAGTCTGTGGGTTGTATAGCGAAGTAATACACAGACTACAAGAGTAACTTTTAACAGGACTTTACTATTCGAAGGTCAGGGCGAATCTGCCCAATAAATCCTTACCCAGCACTTATATACCGGTGTGGTCACTACCGGTATTACAGTATACAGAAGCCAAAATAAAGTAGTGCAACCCCTAAAATAGTTCTCTTAAAGGTGGACGGTTACATACAATAGTTCTCTTAAAGGTAGACGGTTACATACACTACAGCAGTCAAGACCATCTACGGCCCAAGCACCCAAGGCCCTTCCCTACTGCGGGCCAAGAATGGAGAGGTACTCATCAAGTACAGGGAAGCAGTCAGTGCCCGCTGGAAGGAGCACTTCGAAGATCTCCTTAACCATGACTCTGTCTTCGACACGAGTGTCCTCAACTCCATCCCACAGCATGCTACCCGCCACCATCTCAGCACAACCCCAGCCCGGCATGAGGTTGAAAAGGCCATCCGACAACTGAAGAACAACAAGGCCTCAGGAGCAGATGGAATCCCCGCCGAGGCACTAAAGCATGGCAGAGAAGCACTACTGGCGCGAATTCATGAACTCATTTCTCTTATCTGGAAGGAGGAGAGCATGCCAGGGGATCTCAGAGACGCCGTAATTGTGACCATCTTCAAGAAAGGTGACAAGTCCGATTGCGGTAAATACAGAGGAGTTTCCCTGCTATCTGCCACAGGGAAAGTCATCGCAAGAATCCTCCTCAATCGCCTTCTCCCAGTGGCCGAAGAGCTCCTCCCAGAGTCGCAATGCGGATTCCGCCCACTAACGGACACAATGGACATGATCTTCACCGCACGTCAATTACAAGAGAAATGCAGGGAACAGCACCAACCGTACATGACCTTCTTTGATCTCACAAAGGCCTTCGACACTGTCAACCGTGAGGGATTATGGAGTGTCCTCCTCAAATTCGGCTGCCCTCAAAAGTTTGTCACTATCCTCCGCCTGCTTCATGACAGCAGCGGAGCAGGTAGATAAGGTGGTTAAAAAGGCATATGGGATACTTGCCTTCATTAGCTGAGGCATAGAATATAAGAGCAGGGAGGTTATGATGGAGCTGTACAAAACGCTGGTGAGGCCACAGCTGGAGTACTGTGTGCAGTTCTGGTCGCCTCACTATAGGAAGGATGTGATTGCTTTGGAGAGGGTGCAGAGAAGACTCACCAGGATGTTACCTGGGATGGAGCGCCTCAGCTATGAAGAGAGGCTGGACAGGCTGGAGTTGTTTTCCTTGGAGCAGAGAAGGCTGAGGGGGGACCTGATTGAGGTGTACAAAATAATGAGGGGCATAGATAGGGTAGATAAAGAGGAACTTTTCCCCTTAGTGGGGGGGTCAATAACAAGGGGGCATAGATTCAGGGTAAGGGGCAGGAGATTTAGAGGGGATTTGAGGAGGAACTTTTTCACCCAGAGGGTGGTTGGAATGTGGAACTCAATGCCTGAAAGGGTGGTGGAGGCAGGAACCCTCACAACATTCAAGAAGCATTTGGATGAGCACTTGAAATGCCATTGCATACAAGGCTATGGACCAAATGCTGGAAAATGGGATTAGACTGGACAGGGATGGATGGGCGGCGCAGACACGATGGGCCGAAGGGCCTCTTTCTGTGCTGTAAAACTCTATGACTCTATGACTATGACGACATGCAAGCCGTGATCCTGACCAACGGTTCCACCACAGACCCAATTCACGTACGAACCGGGGTCAAGCAAGGCTGTGCCATCGCACCAACGCTCTTCTCAATCTTCCTTGCTGCAATGCTCCATCTCACCCTCAGTAAGCTCCCCACTGGAGTGGAGCTAATTTACAGAACAAACAGGAAACTGTTCAACCTCCGTCGCCTCCAGTCCAGATCCAAGGTCGTCCCATCCTCTGTCATCGAATTACAGTATGCAGACTATGCTTGCGTCTGCGCTCACTCGGAGGTCGAACTCCAAATCATCGTAAACACCTTCACCGAAGCATACGAGAGCATGGGCCTTACACTAAACATCCGTAAGACAAAGGTCCTCTACCAACCTGCCCCCGCCACACAGTGCTACCCCCCAATTATCAAAATCCACGACAAGGCCTTGGACAACGTGGACCACTTTCCATACCTCGGGAGCCTACTGTCAACAAGGGCAGACATCGACGACGAAGTCCAACACCGCCTTCAGCGTACCAGTGCAGCCTTCGGTCGCCTGAGGAAGAGAGTGTTTGAAGACCAGGACCTCAAACCCGGCACTAAGTTCATGGTCTACAAGGCAGCAGTGATACCTGCCCTCCTGTATGCCTCAGAGACATGGACCATGTACAGCAGGCACCTCAAAGCACTGGAGAGGTACCACCAACGCTGCCTCCGCAAGATCCTGCAAATCCATTGGCAGGATAGGCGCACCAACGTCAGTGTTCTTGCTTAGGCCAACATCCCCAGCATCGAAGCTCTGACCACGCTCAATCAGCTCCAATGGGCGGGTCACATTGTCCGCATGCCCGATACGAGACTCCCAAAACAAGCGCTCTACTCGGAGCTCCGGCATGGCAAGAGAGCCCCAGGTGGGCAGAGGAAACGCTTCAAGGACACCCTCAAAGCCTCCTTGAAAAAGTGTAACATCCCCACCGACACCTGGGAATCCCTGGCCCAAGACTGCACAAAGTGGAGGAGAAGCATCCGGGAAGGCGCCGAACACCTGGAGTCTCTTCGCTGGGAGCAAGCGGAAGCCAAGCGCAGGCAGCACAAGGAGCGCATGTCAACCCAAGCACCCCACCCACCTGCCCCTTCAACCACCTTCTACCCCACCTATGACAGAGACTGTAGGTCCCGCATTGGACTAATCAGTCAACTGCGAGCTCATTTTTAATGTGGAAGCAAGTCATCCTCGGTTCCGAGGGACTGCCTAAGAAGAAGAGAAGAAGAAGAAGTATCCCATACCTTCTCTGGTGTTTTCTCACTGTATTGCCATATCCCCTACTCTCCCTGGTGTTTTCTCATGGTATTGCCATATCCCCTACCTTCCCTGGTGTTTTCTCACAGTATTGCAATATCCCCTACCGTCCCTGCTGTTTTCTCACTGTATTGCCATATCCCCTACCGTCCGTGGTGTTTTCTCACAGTATTGCCATATCCCCTACTTTCCCTGGTGTTTTCTCTCAGTATTTCTATATCCTCTACTGCCCCTTGTGTTTTCTCACAGTATTGCAGTACCCCATACCTTTCCTGGTGTTTTCTCACAGTATTGCAGTGTCCCCTCCCTTCCCTGGTGTTTTCTCGCAGTATTGCCATATCCCCTACCGTCCCTTGTGTTTCCTCACAGTATTACCATATCCCCTACCTTCCCTGGTGTTTTCTCTCATATTGCCATATCCCCTACTGTCCCTGGTGTCTTCTCACAGTATTGTAGTGTCCCCTACCGTCCCTGGTGTTTTGTCACAGTAATGCAGTATCCCCTACAGTCCCTGGAGTTTTCTCACTGTATTGCAGTATCTCCTACTGTCCCTGGTATTTTCTCACCGTGTTGCAGTATCCCCTACAGTCCCTGATGTTTTCTCACAGTAATGCAGTATCCCCTACCGTCCCTGGTGTTATCTCACAGTATTGCAGTTTTCCCTACGGTCCCTGGTGTTTTCTCAGAATATTGCAGTATTCCCTACCTTTCCTGGTGTTTTCTCACAGTATTGCGGTATCCCCTTCCTTCCCTGGTGTTTTTTCACAGTATTGCAGTGTCCCCTACTGTCCTTGGTGTTTTCTCACAATATTGCAGTATACCCTACCTTCCCTGGTGTTTTCTAACAATATTGCGGTATACCCTACTGTCCCTGGTGTTTTCTGAATTATTTGTTGGTGCAAATCAGAGACATATGAAAAACTGACTTAAACCTGCTTTGACCTCTTTGAAAGGCTGCAGTCTATAATAGCAGAGATGTTGGCCAAATTTAATTAAATTCTTGATTGGGAGAAATTTAAGGTTAATTTGTGAACCTCTATTCTAGAATTAGGTGTTTTTTTGGTCTCGAGCTTCCATTATTTTTGGTGAGCACTCTTGCTTATCCACTCGAGATATGGATAAAAGTGTAAGTGAGTAGGTTGTGTGCATGGTTGTGTTAATGCTTGGTCTCTGGATTTAGGCAGCTGAGGGATTTATTGCTGAGTCCAGGTAACCTTTCTGTTGACTGAATGCCAACTGGAAAATAGTGGACATGGCATTAATATTTGTTTAAGTTGTGTTAACACTAAACCCAGGAAATTCCCCAGAGCTGCTGCCACCCTGCTGGCGTTTCTTCACCAGAAGTGCGGCGTATAACCTATTTATGCAGGTAAACAGTAGGCAGCAGCTCCAAGGAATATCCTGTCCTTCGTTGTGTTTTATGGGGCTAATTTCTTTATCAGGTTTTAGGTCTGGTGCTCATTGTGAAATGTGTTAAACTCATCAGAGAATATCTAAAATTGAGGTAGCAGCAGCAACTGCCACTGCTGACAGAAATTGGACTTCTCTGTTGGTTCCATACTGGAGTGAAGGGGGGTAATTTTCACATTGCATACAGGTGGAAAACTGTCGGTTGTCCATTGTACACCCTGCCTGATTTGTATTTAATGCATAGGCACAGAAGGTAAAGGGCTGAAAGGGCACACAGATTGCATAGAACGCTCACAGCAGCCATTCACAGGAATGCATTTACCAACTCAGCACCAACTACCTGGATATGACTGTAGAGCAGTGCATGCAGTGCCTGTGGTTACCTTGGACATCATTGGTTAGATGTTTTGTGTCATCTTGTGCCATCCCACTGGGGTGGCACAAGAGGGACAATCCACTGCGAGCATACCTCTGTCCATAACTCTTAAAGTAACCTCAGCCTAAACCTTTATGTTTCAGACCCCATTCAAAAGGCCATGGGGATTTTGACAGGAGTTCGGACTTCATCAGGATAAGCTGTACCATACAAAATTAGTGCGATGTCAATCTGTGTACCCACCTCTTTAACATCAGGTATCTGGGGAGATGCCATGATTCTTACATCTTTCCACAGTCCAACTTTCAAGAACTGTTCCACAGAGATGGCAGACTGGATACCTGGCTCTTCGACGATTCCAGGTATTCTCTTCAATCAATAGAGCTGAGAAGCACTACACTAAGTCCCAAGCTAAAATCAGGGTGTTCACTGGGCAATGTTTTGGAGGCTTGAAACAATGGCCCAGAATTTTCTGGGGGCTTGCGCATTCGATTTGCGCTATAAAAGACAGAGAAAATTATGTTGCAAGCAAGTTAAGGCATTTTTCATGTCGTGCCATAATTTCCTGGGACTTCTGCACTGCTCCACCCTTTGCCGAGACCTCGAAAATTTGATTCTCATAGCTTCACCTCCCATTCAAGTCAATGGCGATCATGAATTTCCTAGATTTACACTAGTTTTCCTGCAGCAGCCACTTAGACTGAAAAATAATGGTGCAGGTGGGCCGTTGGTCACCTGGTATTAACATGATCCTCAGCCTGAGTGGACCATAACATTTGAGAGAGTCATCTCTGAAGTCTGAAATCATGTGAATGGACTGTATATATAATGGCCCAGAAATTCGGGTCGGGGGCTTCCCGCGAGTGCAAGCCCCCGACCTGCACTTACCTTGCGCGCCGGCAGTTGAGCTCTGGGCTCCCGTGGAATTCCGCTCCGGGGCCTGCTCCAACTCCCGGCGCGCTGTGCTTGCGTGTCCCAGGGGCGTAGTTAGTGCGATGCGTCCCCTGGGATCACGTGAGCCATGGGCAGCCAATCAGAGGAGGGAAAAGCCCATTCATAAGATTGACAGGAAGACCAGTCTAAACTTATGAATATACGGGCCCCAAAATAACAGTAAACCTTCAAATACATTTTTTAAAAATCACACTTTTTAAATAAACTATAAATTACATTAAATAACTATTTTAATCAATAATTTAAATTTTTGAAAATTTTTTTAAAATAAAAAAACGGGGCTAAAAATAAACTTACCTTGCTTTAAAGTATTTAAAAATAATAAACCTGTGGAAAAAATGTTTTAATTTTAATTAATTGACCACTTACCTTTTAAAATGCAGGCCTTACGCCTGGTTTTTACATTTCTAAAATCTAAAGACTTACCCTCACGGAAAAACCTGTAAAAAAAACATAAGTTCAAAGCGCACGCGCAGACTCCCGCGTGCACGCATTCGACCTCTGAACCCCTTCGTTCAGAGGAACGGAAGTGCCGGTTTCCCGCGCATGCACAGTGCATGTAAGAAACCGGCACTTCCATCGGGTCCACGCGTGAGTACCCCGTGCGTACTCACGCGTTGGGTCCCGAATTTCTGGGCCAATAAATAGATACTTTGACATCACCATCAAAAATAAGTTAGCATCATGTTCACTGTGGTAAGTACAACATCATTAAATCAATTTGTTTGACCAGTAAACGCATTTAAATTCACGTGTTCAAAATAATTGAATGAAGTAAAATAAATCCCTTACCTGTCAGGTCTGTTGTAAAAGGGATTTAAGGCACTTAACTCCTTGTTAAGTGCTTGTTAACTGCTATTTTGACAGACTTTTCCTATTTTCCAGCATTTTCAACGTGTTTCACGACATTCGGAGATCACGCCAGGTAAGTGTGTTGGGAGGACCAACGAGCTGGATACTTCACAGCTGCAACTGCAGTCTAAAAGCTGCACTTTCACATCTGCTCAATTTCAAGTGTCAGAGGTTGCTGATTTCATGATTTGGGAGACAGATTGGGCTCGATTTTGCCATTGGGGCGGGCTGGGGGCGTGTCAGCCACTTTTCGTGTTAGCCATCCGGCTCCAATTTGACATGGGAAAATATGCGATTTTCCTCTAATTGGGCAATTGATTTCCAGTGTCTGGCAACCCCTGGCCCACTTAGTCTTTCCATCCTGAAAGTCGCCTCCAATGACGTCATCAGTGCTGGTGGATTTAAGGCCTGCAAGCAGCCTTGCTTCTTCTGCAGACTGCAAACCTTATACCCTTTGCTGTGATAGATTTCTCCAGCCAATATGTCCAGCAGTAGGCCAAAGTCTGCACCAAGGTTCGATGACGCCGCCCTGCAATCTCTGGTGGAGGGAGCAAGAGGAAATAAGGAGGTGCTCTTCCCTTCCTCAGGGAGGAAGAAGCCTGCCCAGCAGATGAAAGCTGTGTGGATGCAAGTGGCCCAGGAGGTCAACTCGTTGTCTATGTGCTGCAGAACCTGGCTGCAGTGCAGGAAGAGGTTTCATAACCTTCTGCGCACTGGAAAAGTGAGTATGACTTTCCCATCACCCTCAATCTGATCCCCATTGCCTCTCCTCACCAGCACTCAGCTTTGACAACCTCTTCCTCCACATCCCACTTGACACGGACATCCCTGCACCCTTACCCATTCCCTCTCTCTCTATGGTCACATTCACCTAACTATTCGACTATGCAGCCCTCACACTCCTTATCGCTGTGATGCTATGAAAACAACTTACAACACACAGGGAGAGCCCTTGGTCTTGCCACCTCACTCCATCTTTGTCTCCTTCTAACCATCAATGATATGGATTCTTTACACTCACCCCTTCATTCTCACTCAATCTCCACTTTTTGCAGGAAAAGAGAGCTCACAATAAGAGCGAAAGAGCAAGGACAGGAGGAGGGCCACCCTCAGTAGCCCAGCTCATCCCCTGGGAGGAGGCGGCCCTGGAGATCGTGGGGGTGGAGGAGGATGCGAAAGTGGGGGATGGACAGACGGGTGCATCAGAGCAAGCTGGTGACAGAATAGTTTATCATCTCTCTCAGTGACATTGCATGAGTGGCTGATAATGATTCCGATGGTCTAACAGATTGACTTTTGATCATCTGCAATATTCAATGTGCATGTAATCTTGGCCTCACATCTCTGACTCTTTCCTTTACTCCACAACAGGACCGTCGAAAGCCCCGTCCCCACTATCCAGGTGGAACAGCCTGAGCCTCAAGACTCCTCAGAGGAAGCTGCAACCTCTGAGGGTGCAGCGTCAGCAGAATTCAGACAACCCAGCACCAGCGCAGACAGTCACACCTCGGAGGGACCTTCGCGAGATAGTGCAGTGTTGTCACCTGGTGTATCACAGCTCACAAGTGAGCATCAGCAGATGGTGGAGACAGGGACAGCAGTGGAGAGTCCTAGTCGGAGGGCGCAGGACTCTGCCAGCTCGGCTCAGCTGCATGTCGGCCCTCTGCCTTCGGGTCCATCCAGAAGAAGAGCGGTGCTGGAAGTCCAGGAAGAGGTACAGGAGTCTCTGGCAGGTTTTGTCTCCAGGGTCGCTGTGAGTGTGGAGCGAATGGAGGAGTCCATCGCTAACATGAGCAGAGCCTTTGTGGAGGCATCGGCGCATGAACGCATCACCACGGAAAGGATGGCAACCTCCGTGGAAAGGAAGGCTACCATAGAGGAGAGGATGGCTATGGCCATGGAGGAGCTTAGTCGCCAGGGTCCTGAAAACATGGTCATTGTTCAGAATAGACTGACGTCTCTTGAGGAGTGATGGTCAGCTATTGAGCAAACAAACCAGACCTTCAGGCAAGTCCTCGGGAGTAGGACTACCAGTACAGAAACGGGTCCTCATGGCCCCCTTGAATTGCAGCAAGGTGCTGTCAAGCCACTTGCTAGCTCTGAAGTGGGGATGACCCATGAGAGGGATGTTGGTGGCATACAACAAGGAAGTGGGAGCTCCTCTCCAAGCGCTCACACGACCATGCCACTGCAGAGCCCTCGGTCAGAGCCCCACCAGAGTCCCCACCCAACTGAGATCAGCGTCTCAACCCCTGCACAGCCGCAGGAGCAGCAGACTGTTGCCAAGCCCCCACAGGTTCGCACCCCCAGAGGATGCCCGCCAAAGGTGTCGAGACAGGAGCAGCAGGAAAGTGAGCAAGGGGCCTCCACATCTGCTGAAGCCACTGGGGAAGCACCATGTAGGAGCACGCGTAAGAGGAAGCTAATGCACAAGTAGTCACAAGGGTAGCCACTTAGGTGTATTGTGTTTATTTTTAAAATGGCATCACTTGCTTATTGTCATAAAAAATTCTGATGGCAAACTGTTGCAGTTGTGGCGTGTGTCATTTTGCAAATGGGACTTCCACATTGAGGGCTTAGGGCAACTTGCAATTGTCAGTATGGTGGTCAGAGTGATAGGAATCCACAGGTTCTTGGCCATTGTCGATGGTCTGAATGTGCGAGGCAAAAGTGTTTGATTGTGCAGGCTAAGCAAATCTGGCCAAGATGAGTGCGTCCCTTGCATCCCGGGCAGCAATGTGGTTGCGCGCTGGCGCCTTCTGGCCTGTGCAGCTTCAGGTGGATGAACAGCAGCTTGGAGCTCCTGCTGTTGCTCCTGCAGTTGGTGCTGCTGTTGTTCAGGGTTCTGCTGCTGCCGCGACTGGTCTTCGTCCAAATCTGATGTCCAGGAGGAAAGGAAATAAATGGTTCCCATTCTTCTGGTATATACCTCAGTTGAGGAAGCGCTCATTCAAGGTGGGGAGAGGGGTTTCCCAGGAGGTCACACTGGAGATGGGTGTCAGGCTCCAAACTTCCACAACAATGAGTCGGCCTGTTAAAAGTTCCCCCAGACCTAAGACAACAAAGTTCTGCCACCTGCAAATGAAGATTGCTGAAAATTCCTTTCTAATGGTGGAACTGCAGCTGTTAGTAAGCAATCCACTTGTGAGGCCGCCAGGATTCACTGGCATGTGTCAGAGGAGGCATGCAGCACGTGGAAAAACTGTTAAAATCAGAAAGGCCTCTCAAAATGGGATTATAGATGCACTTAACTGGTTGTTAAGGGCCTTAAGGGCCTACCCCGTCTCTTGGAGGCGGGATGGAGACGGGGTCAGAAAACTCGCATGTGGGAAAATTGCTCGGAGGCGGGATGGAGGCGGGATCGGGCCCACCCGCCAGTTTTTGCGATTTTAACACCTCACGCCTCCAATCCCACCTCCTCGGGCCTGGCAAAATCGAGCCCATTATGTGTTGAGGCTGTAAATGTGTGTTGTTAACTCTATATCCAATGTCATCTGCATTGCTGGACATAAAAGGCATCCTCATACTTCACTGTGTCACTTCAAATTGTCAGCACACATATGTCAACGATGTCAAATATTCATACCACATTAACTTATTCTAACAGAATAAAAGAATAGAAACTTAACATTGAATTCTAGCAGAACACCCCAGTGAGTAGCATTGTGATTATTTGTGTCAGCTTTCTCTTACGTGTGCTTCTACGTGGTGCTACCTCTATGGCTTCAGCAGATGTAGAGACAGCCTGCTCACTTCCTGGCTGTGCCTGCTTAGACGCCTTTGGCGGTCACCCTCTGGGTTTTGGAGCCTGTGAAGGCCCCGCCAAAGTCTGCTCCTCCTGTGGCTGAAATTCCAGCACTGCTCTTTTTCTGGATGGCCCCCGAGGCTCAGTGTCTACATGCAGCTGAGCAGACTCGGCCATCACTGCTCGGGCAGTCATCTGGGGCTCTGACCGAGGGTTTGGCAAGGGGATGGAAGTATGAGTGCTTGGAGAGGAGCCCCCACTTGCATGCCGCCTCCCACCATCATCCCTCTCATGGGCCACCCGCACTTCTCTGCTAGCAAGTAGCTAGAGAGCACCTTGCTGCACATCAGTGGGGCCATGAGGACCCGTCTCTATACTGACATTCCTCATAATGGGGATGTCCATGGACCTCTGGTTCCTCTCCACGATAGATGCCCATCTATCCTCCATATCTGATCATCTATCTAAAAGAGCCACCATGTTCATGTAGGTGGTACCTATATTCGCTACTGTGTGCACCACGGCATTGCTCATATTCGAGAAGGACTCCTCCATCCTCTGCACACTCACAGTCACCGTAGTTGCAAACCCAGTCAGAGCCTCCTGCACTTGTCCTTGAAACTCCAGCACTGCTCTTTCTGGATGGCCCCCGAGGCTCAGTGTCTACATGCAGCTGAGTAGAGCTAGGAGCATCCCGTGGCCTCTGATGAGGACTCTTGACTGCGGTCCCTGTTTCCACCATCTGCTCTTGCTCACTCGTGAGTTGTGATACACCAGGTGACAACGCTACTGTATCTCGCAAATGACCCACTGAGGTGTGCGTCTCTGTGCTGGTGCTGGGTGCGCTCACTTCTACTGACGCTGCTCCCTCAGAGGATGCAGCATCCTCTGAGGAATCCTCCTGCTCTTCCTCCTGGTCAGTAGGGAGGGGGGCTCTTGCTGGTCCTGTGGGAGAGTAAAGACATGAGATAGTCATGTGATAGTTAGATTGCAGACACATCCCATTGTGCACATTAAAAAAAAATCATTTATGGGATGTGGGCATCACTGGCAACGCCAGCATTTATTGCCCATCCCTAGTTGCCCTTGAGAAGGTGGTGGTGAGCCACCTTCCTGAACCACTGCAGTCCGTGTGGTGAAGGTACTCCCACGGTGCTGTTAAGTAGGGAGTTCCAGGGTTTTGATCCAGCAATGATGAAGGAACGGTGATATATTTCCAAGTCAGGATGGTGTGTGACTTGGAGTGGAACTTGGAGGTGGTGGTGTTCCCATGTGCCTGCTGCCCTTGTCCTTCTAGGCGGAAGAGGTCGTGGGTTTGGGAAATGCTGCTGAAGAAGCCTTGGCGAGTTGCTGCAGTGCATCTTGTAGATATGTAAGAAGTCACACAACACCAGGTTATAGTCCAACAGCTTTATTTGAAATCACAAGCTTTCGGAGCGCTGCTCCTTTGTCAGGTGAAGTGGAGAAATGCATAAAGACACAACTTATATAGTCAGAGAATAATGTCAGATGTTTACAGGTAATCTTTCCAACTGCCATTTATCACACCTCGGCAGAGAGATAATCACAGCAATCAAAGATGTGAATGGTGTCCAAACAGGTCAGTCAGAAAAACATTGCATCAAAGAACAATGAAGTGGGGTCACAAGGGGTCAAATGTTGCAGATGCTGGGGTCTGTATGAAAAACAAAAAAACAGACAAAAACATTTTTTTGCTAGAAATCACAGCAGGTCCGGCCGCATCTGTGTAGAGAGAACAAGCCAATGACGACTCGAGTCTGGATGACCCTACGTCAGGTGGGGTTACATGGAGCATGACAGGAACCCAAGATCCCGGTTGAGGCCGTCCTCATGGATGCGGAACTTGGCTATCAGTTTCTGCTCGACGATTTTGCGTTGTCGTGTGTCTCGAAGGCCGTCTTGGAGAAGGCTTACCCGAAGATCGGAGGCTGATTGTCCTTGACTGCTGAAGTGTTCCCCGACTGGGAGGGAACACTCCTGCCTGGTGATTGTTGCGCGGTGTCCGTTCATCCGTTGTCGCAGTGTCTGCATGGTCTCGCCGATGTACCATGCTCCGGAGCATCCTTTCCTGCAACGCATGAGGTAGACAACGTAGGCTGAGTCACATGAGTATGTACCATGTACCTGGTGGGTGGTGTCCTCACGTGTGATAATGGTATCTGTGTTGATGATCTGGCATGTCTTGCAGAGGTTGCTGTGGCAGGGTTGTGAGGTGTCGTGGTCGCTGTTCTCCTGAAAGCTGGGTAATTTGCTGCGAACGATGCCCCGGAGCATGGTACATCGGCGAGACCATGCAGACACTGCGACAACGGATGCACTGCACAACAATCGCCAGGCAGGAGTGCTCCCTCCCAGTCGGGGAACACTCCAGCAGTCAAGGACATTCAGCCTCCGATCTTCGGGTAAGCATTCTCCAAGACGGCCTTCGAGACACACGACAATGCAAAATCGTCAAGCAGAAACTGATAGCCAAGTTCCTCACCCATGAGGACGGCCTCAACCGAGATCTTGGGTTCATGTCATGCTACATGTAACCCCACCTGACGTAGGGTCATCCAGACTCGAGTCGTCGTTGGCTTGTTCTCTCTACACAGATGCGGCCGGACCTGCTGTGGTTTCCAGCAAAAAAAATGTTTTTTGTCTGTTTTTTTGTTTTTCATACAGACCCCAGCATCTGCAACATTTGACCCCTTGTGACCCCACTTCATTGTTCTTTGATGCAATGTTTTCCTGACTGACCTGTTTGGACACCATTCACACCTTTGATTGCTGTGATTATCTCTCTGCCGAGGTGTGATAAATGGCAGTTGGAAAGATTACCTGTAAACATCTGACATTATTCTCTGACTATATAAGCTGTGTCTTTATGCATTTTTCCACTTCACCTGACGAAGGAGCAGCGCTCCGAAAGCTTGTGATTTCAAATAAAGCTGTTGGACTATAACCTGGTGTTGTGTGACTTCTTACATTTGTCCACCCCAGTCCAACACCGGCATCTCCACACACACCTTGTAGATGGTATACACTGCAGGCACGGTATGCCGGTGGTGGAGGGAGTGAATGTTTAGGGTGGTGGATGGGGTGCCAATCAAGTGGGCTGCTTTGTCCTGGATAGTGTCGAGGTTCTTGAGTGTTATTGGAGCTGCACTCATCCACGCAAGTGGAGAATATTCCATCACACTCCTTACTTGTGCCTTGTAGATGGTGGAAAGGCTTTGGGGAGTCAGCAGGTGAGACACTCGCCACAGAACACCTAGCTTCTGACCTGCTCTTTTTGACACAGTATTTATGTGGCTGGTCCAGTTAAGTTTCTGGTCAATGGTGAACCCCAGGCTGTTAATGGTGGGGATTCGGCGCTGGTAATGCCGTTGAATGTCAAGGGGCGGTGGTTAGACTCTTCCTTGTTGGAGATAGTCATTGCCTGGCAATTGTGTGGTGCGAATGTTACCTGACAATTATCAGCCCAAGCCTGAACATCATTCAAATCTTGTTGCATGCGGGCATGGACAGCTTCATTATCTGAGGAGATGTGAATGGCGCTGAACACTGTGCAGTTATCAGCGAACATCCCCATTTCTGACCTTATGTTGGAGGGAAGGTCATTGATGAAGCAGCTGAAGATGGTTGGGCCTAGGACACTGCTCTGAGGAACTCTTGCAGCAATGTCCTGGGGCTGTGATGATTGACCTTCAACCACCACAACCATCTTCCTTTGTGCTAGGTATGACTTCAGCTAATGGAGAGTTTCCTCCCCGATTCCCATTGGCTTCAGTTTTACTAGGGCTCCTTGATGCCACACTCGGTCAAATGCTGCCTTGATGCCAAGGGCAGTCACTCTCATCTCACCGAAGGAATTCAGCTCCTTTGTCCATGTTTGGACCAAGGCTGTAATGACAGATACTGAGGACAAAATACTGCAGAATCTTTTGAGGAGTACAGAAAGTGCAGGGGTGCAATTAAAAAGGATATTACGAAACCAAAGAGAGAACATGAAAAATTCTTGGCAAGTAAAATCAAGGAAAACCCAAAGATATTTTATAAATATATTAAGATTAAGAGGATAACTAAACAAAGGGTAGGGCCTATTAGAGATCATGAGGGTAATCTGTGTGTGGAGGCGGGAGACATCGGTAGGGTTCTTAATGAATACTTTGCATCTGTTTTCACAAAGGAGAGAGGCAAAGCACACATTGCTACAGGTACACTATCCCTTATCCGAAAGCCTTGGGACCAGCTGAGTTTCGGTTTTCGGAATTTTTCGGATTTCAGAAGGTATTATTATAAGACTGGGAAATTTGTATTTAATGTAATTTGTAAAAGTTCAGGCTACCTCTTGCGACTGTTCCGTGTCTCATTCCCCTTCCTGCTTCTCTGGAAAGCTGGATATCGGCTGACTCCTAATAAGCTGGCCCGCAAATCAGGTCGGGGGTCGGGGGGGAGAAAAGAATATCGGACGGGCCGCGGTTCAGGTCGGGGGGGTCCGGGGGGGGTCCAGTGGTGGGGGGTCGGGGTCGGGGGGGTGTCCGGGGTCGGGGTCGGGGTCAGGGGGGGTTACGGGGGGGTCAGGGTCGGGGGGGTCCGGGGGGTCGGGGTCGGGGGGTGGGGTCGAGGGGGAGAAAAGAATATCGGACGGGCCGCGGTTCGGGTCGGGTCAGGAGAAAAGAATATCGGACGGGCCGCAGGGAGAAAAGAATATTGGACGGGCCGCTGTATTGTTGGGTTCACTCTCCCGGTACCTCCTTCACACTGCCCGGCTCGGCCTGCAATCTCCTACCCAGGAGGGAACTCTGTGACCCTCTGCCCTGCTCAGCGTAAGTCGTGCACCACTCTGGTCATGTCATGCGCACGAGTTACGCTGAACAAAATTTTTTTCGGTTTTTAGAGGTTTTCGGAAGTTCGGATAAAGGATAGTCTACCTGTATCAGGGAGGAGGAGTGTGAAATATTAGATGAAATAAACATAGTGAGAGCGGGAGTACTAAGGGGTTTAGCAGCTTTAAAAGTGGATAAATCCCCAGGCCTGGGTGAAATGTATCCCAGGCTGTTAAGCGAATCAAAAGAGGAAATAGCAGAGGCTCTGACCATAATTTTCCAATCCTCCCTGGCTTCTGTTATGGTGCCGGAGGACTGGAGGACTGCTAATGTGGTACCCTTGTTTAAAAAGGGAGAAAAGGATAGACCGAGTAATGACAGGCCAGTCAGCCTAACCGTGGTGGTGGGAAAATTATTGGAAAGAATTCTGAAGGACAGGATAAATCTTCATTTAAAAAGACACGGAATTGTTAAGGGAAGGTCGTGTCTGTAATGTATATACCTTTAAGGGGGGAACTATCTTTTACAGCTCATGTATACTGCAGTACCGGCAGTGACCACACCTGTATATAGCACTGAGTAGTAATCTGTACAGATCAGTTCCAGTGTGAGCCACATTGAGTAAACACCTGTTGTACCATTCTCCTGCAGTCTGTGTCTTATTATACACGGACACAACATTGGCGACAAGGCAAGTTCGAACCAACCTGCAACTCTGCATCACCTCCCGGGGATTCGTTCCTGGAGATCGGTGGATTGGAGGTCAAGGCCAGAGACTCGGGCGTCGACCATGGGCAACCGCCCAGTCATCCAGCAGAGACTCGAGAATTGCGGGGGAGGCTGTCGAGATCCAGGCTTGGCTTTCCAGTTGAGGTGGTCCAGCGAAACGGGCAGGCAACAGGTAGTGCGCAGACCCTTCCCGGACAGCGGCGGGCTACAGCCCGACCGAGCGGCACAGCAAAGGGCTGAGCAGCGTCGACGGGGGAGAGAGAGAGAGGGCAGTGCGCACAGGGTGCTGCCGGTGTTCAGGGGCCGAGCAGCGTCGAAGAGAGGGGGAGAGAGACGCGCAGAAACCCGCAAGGCGCCGCCATTGCCATGAGGACCGCTGAGAGCGGCATTGGCAGAAGCGCAGGAGAAGCGCGCAAAACCTACAGGGCGCCGCCATTGCCACGAGAACCGCCGGGAGCGCCGTTGGCAGCAGCGAGGGAGGAAGGAAAGCGTGGGAGACGCCATTTTAAGCCATTGGGAGACGCCATTTTAAACCACACCCAAAATGCCGAATAGTGGCAATATCACCGCGTTTGACAATGAAGTTGAAGATTGGACTACATATGTCGAACGAATAGAGGTATATTGCAAGGCAAATGAGGTGTCAGATGACAAGAAAGCATCGGTATTGTTAAATTTAATGGGTGCAAAGACGTATGGTTTATTACGAAATCTAGTAACCCCAACGAAGCCAATGGAAAAGAGTTTTGAAGACATAGTAACGATACTACAGGAACATTTAAACCCCACACCGCTGCTGATAGCAGAAAGATTCAAGTTTCACAAACGGAACCAGCATAAGGATGAAAGCAATGCTGATTATTTAACAGAACTGCGCAAACTATCTAAACACTGCCAGTTTGGAGCGGGACTGGCAGATACCTTAAGGGACAAGTTTGTGTGTGGGCTTCAAAGTGAAGGAACCCAGAAACGGCTTTTATCTGAAAAGGACCTTACGCTGGAAAAGGCTTTCAGCATTGCGGTATCATACGAAGCAGCAGCATAGGGCGCTGCTGAGATACAACAGAGACCGCAAGAATATGGCACAAACGAAATGTCATATAGAACAGAGAAGTGCTATCGCTGCGGCAGAACAACACACGACCAGAATGATTGCTGGTTCAAAGACAAAGTGTGCAGACAGTGTGGAAAAGTAGGACACATAGCACGAGTCTGCAGGTCGGGAAAGAAAACCAGCAATAAGAAACTTCCAAAGAAAAGTACAAGAAGGTACATAAGATGACGGAGAATAGTTCAGATGAACAAAAGAGTGATAACGTTTCCGAAAGCAGGGAACTGAGTTGTCTGAAACTACATAATGTGATTACAACGGAGGATCACCGAACCATTTGGGTCACTCTCAAGATAGCAGGAGTCCAGGTAAAGATGGAATTGGACACAGGATCAGCCCTAACAGTCATAAACTGACGGGACTATGAGCGGCTATTCTCACACATACCCTTGAGAGACACAAAAATTATTTTGAAGACGTACACGGGGCAAAAAGTCTACCCCAAAGGAAAAATAAAGGTGACCGTTATATATAACGGTAAGGAAACACCAAAACTAGACCTGTATGTATTGCAAGATGGAGGACCACCATTACTGGGACGTGAATGGATCCGGAAAATACAACTGGATTGGCATTCCATACAGGCACTGACTGTGGCTGACAAAAAGGATGACGACGTCACACCTGGGCGACTGTCAAAGATCCTAACTGACGCGAAAGAAGTGTTCCAGCAAGGACTCGGAACACTAAAAGGCATGACAGCGATGATTAAAATTGAAGAAAATGCAAGCCCAAAATTTAAGGCCAGACCGATACCTTGTGCGATCCGCCCAGCCGTCGAAGCAGAGCTGGAGAGTCTGGAACGTTCAGGTGTACTGTCCAAGGTAGACTGGAGCGAGTGGGATACACCCATCGTCCCTGTGATGAAAAAGTCGTTGAGCAGCACGCCTGGGGAACCAAGGAAGGTTCGCATCTGTGGGGACTTTAAGGTAACAGTGAACCCGGTCCTTCACACCGTACAATATCCACTTCCGCGGATTGAAGATATTTTTGCCTCGCTATCTGGAGGGAAACGTTTCACTAAGATTGATCTGGCCCAGGCGTATCTGCAAATGGAGGTAGAAGAAGCATCAAAAAAATACCTCACAATCAACACCCATAAAGGTCTCTACCAATACAACCGGCTGGTATTCGGGGTAGCATCAGCTCCGGCTATTTGGCAGAGGGAAATGGAACACGTCCTGCAAGGGATCCCAGGGACCCAGTGTTATTTGGACGACATCCTGGTCACGGGCGAAAATGACAATGATCACCTTGCCAACCTGGAGCAGGTGCTCACTAGATTGCAGGAATATGGGCTCCGAGCTAACCGCCCCAAATGCGAGTTTTTTAGAAAACAGATCTCGTATTGTGGCCACGTTATCGATAAAGAGGGGTTACATAAGTCCCCAGAGAAGATTGAGGCAGTAGTCAAGGCTCCAGCACCGGAAAATGTGTCACAACTGAGGTCGTTCCTCGGGCTGGTAAACTACTACCTTAAGTTCTTGACAAATTTGTCTACAATACTACACCCACTGAATACCCTACTGCAAACTGGGGTGCCATGGAAGTGGAGTGATGAATGTAGACGAGCTTTCCAGAAGAGCCAAACACTAATCACATCGAAAGAGGTATTGGCCCATTACAACCCGGCATTACCAATTCAGTTGGCATGTGATGCGTCACCCTACGGCATTGGAGCGGTGCTGTCGCACAAATTCTCGGACGGCTCAGAGAGGCCAATAGCCTTTGCGTCACGATCACTAACCTCAGCCAAGCGTAACTATGCACAGATTGACAGGGAGGCCCTCAGCCTAGTGTGGGGAGTGAAAAAGTTCAATCACTATCTGCACGGGCAGAAATTCACTTTGCTGACTGATCACCAGCCTCTTGTCTCCATTTTTAATCCGAAGAAGGGCGTTCTGGTGATGACTGCGCAACGACTACAAAGATGGTCACATTTTCTAGGGGCGCACCACTATGAGATTGAATATAAGGTCACGAAACAGCATGGAAATGCTGATGGGCTATCACGCCTGCCACTGCCTACTGCGGAGGAAGCACCAGCAGTGGATCCTGTCGAAATATTCCATTCGACTATAGTTGAATACCTACCGGTAACTAACGCTTGTATCGAAAAGGAAACCCGAAATGACCCGACACTGTCTCGGGTATATGATTTGACGGTGAATGGATGGCCAGCACATGGCGACTCACTGTTGCCAGCATTCTCGACAAGGAGAGAACAGCTGTCAGTGTGCCGGGGGACCTTGATGCGTGGATCCCGAGTGGTAATTCCACCCAAGTTAAGGGATAGAGTGCTCAATAAGCTTCATGAGGGTCATCTGGGAGGGGTAAAAATGAAAAGCCTAGCCAGGGCTTATGTGTGGTGGCCGGGAATCGATAAACAAATCGAGGACCTGACCAAGATCTGCTCAGGATGCCAGAAAGTCCAAAATGCACCACCACAGGCCCCTCTACACCCATGGGAGTGGCCCTCATCTCCATGGCAACGAGTGCATATTGATTTTGCTGGTCCATTCATGGACTCAATGTTTTTAATAGCCGTGGATGCGCACTCGAAATGGCCTGAGGTCATCAAAATGTCCTCCACCACCACGGAGAAAACTATTGCAGTCCTACGGACCATTTTTGCCAGGAATGGCTAGCCAGAACAGATTTGCTCCGACAACGGACCACAGTTTGTGTCCGAAGAGTTCCGGAGGTTCTTGAAAAAAAATGGGGTAAGGCATTATACATCCGCCCCGTATCATCCAGCCACAAATGGATTGGCTGAGAGGTTCGTACAAACCTTTAAGAAGGCAATAAAGACGATGTACAATGACAACATTCCGCTGCAGCACAAGGTGGACAATTTCCTGTTCGCCTCCCGGAATGCGACACATGCAGTCACCAACCAGGCCCCAGCCATGATGTTCTTTCACCGAAGGTTAAGATCTCGCCTGGATTTGCTCAGACCAAACGTACAAAGAGCTGTTGAGAGTAAGCAATTCCAGCACATCCATGATGTAGTGGCGCTTCGTAATTTCCAAACATGCAGCCACTGAGCTTTTAGGCTTTAGCAACGAGTAGACGCGTGTCGAAATAAAATGTTCCAAACCATAACTTTGTCTTCAAACTGTTTAATGTAACACCTTACAAACAGAATTACAAAGCAAAACACGTTTAAACGCACACGGTCAAAAACTGAATTGCTCCAGCCCTCAAAGCTTCTGCCTTCTCCAGCCTCGCGAGTGGTGCTTGAGCTGTAAAATGGCTGGATACCATGTGATAAGCTTAAGGACTGTACCATTGTAGCAAGAATAAAGGGGGTTACTCAGCCTATACTATTGTAACAAGAAAAGCGGGGGTTTCTCAATACAATAAGTCAGTCAGGTAAATTAACTGTATTATACTATTTAACCAATATTTTAAAGTATTTTCTTTCTTAAACTTTCATGACTCTTACACATGAGAAGCCAACAAGGAGCTTCAATGTCGGGCAACCAGTCTTGGCCCGCGACTACCGAACAGAAAAATGGCAGCCAGGAACGATATGCACACGGCAGGGCCCACTAATGTACACAGTGTACGTTGGGGAGAGCATCGTGAGACACCATGCTGACCAGATCCTACAGTCACAGGAACAAGTCAACCCCATGCCTCGCCCATCCGTACCTGGTGATGAACCCGACGTACAGATCGCATCTACCCCAGAAACAGTAGCATCGGAAGCTGATGAACCAACCGATGACAGGGGGCCAGAATCGCCTCCGCACCAAGAGCATGACACTCGGGAAAGGCGCTATCTAGAAAGGATCAGGAAGCCTCCCCAAAGACTGAATATATAAATAGACTATTTTCAGCTAATGTTGCATGTTAAAAGTGTTAATTGTAATTAGTTTGATATTTAATTGTTAAATGAGTGTTATGGTACTGTTAATCTAAAAGGGGAGGAATTGTAATGTATATACCTTTAAGGGGGGAACTATCTTTTACAGCTCATGTATACTGCAGTACCGGCAGTGACCACACCTGTATATAGCACTGAGTAGTAATCTGTACAGGTCAGTTCCAGTGTGAGCCATGTTGAGTAAACACCTGTTTTACTGTTCTCCTGCAGTCTGTGTCTTATTATACACGGACACAGCAGTGTCTGACAAACTTGATTGAATTTTTTGAGGAGGTAACAAGGAGGGTAGATGAGGGTAGCGCATTTGATGTAGTGTATATGGACTTTAGCAAGGCTTTTGATGAGGTTCCACATGGCAGACTGGTCACGAAGTTAAAAGCCCATGGGATCCAGGGCAAAGTGTCAAGTTGGATTCAAAACTGGCTCGGAGGCAGGAAACAGGGGGCATTGGTTGATGGGTATTTTTGTGACTGGAAGGCTGTTTCAAGTGGAGTTCTGCAGAGCTCAGCACTAGGTCCCTTGCTTTTTTGTGATATATATCTGTAGTGTTTGTGCTTTAAGTCAGAACTACTTTTTACAGCTCCTGTATACTGTAGTACCGGCAGGAACCACACCGGTATATAAGCTGTGCGCATGCCTCTGTACTCCAGTCTAGAGATGACCCTCCTCCAGTAAAGACCTGTTGTTTGTTTAAGTACAGCATCCGTGTAATTCTTTATCCACTGAACCACGGATCTAACAGTGGCGACGAGTGTTGATGCGAATCTACCTGCAACATTAAACAAAAAAAAACAAAAAAATAGTCGAGTCCAGGAACACGGGCGTCGACCGCGAGCAACCGCCCAGCAGTCAGGCAGAGACCCAACTTCGCTGGGGAGGCTGTGGAGAGCCGGGCTTGGTTCCCCAGCCACAACGAGCAGTAAGAGACCGACGACAGGTCCAGAGCAGACCCTTCCCGAGCAGCGGCGGCTGGAGCCGACCGACGGCAGAGAGAGAGAGCCGGGCAGCGTCGACGGGGTAAGAAAAATGGTGAAGAGAGCAGGGCGCAGCCGGGGGTTGATCACCGAGCGGCGTCGTGGAAAAATACTGCAAAACCGGAGAGAGAGAGGGTAAGAAACAGCCGGGTTCTAGACCGAGCGGCGTCGACAAATATCAAGAGAAGAATGCGCAGAGCACAGCCAGGGATCATGGGCTGATCAGGGTCCGCGGGGCGAAACAAGGGGAGATGCCATTGAGCCGCGGAGAAGCAGGGAGAGCGTGGGAGACGCCATTGAGCCGCGGAGAAGCAGGGAGAGCACGGGAGGCGACATTGAGCCACGGAGAAGAAGGAAGAGCGCGGGAGACGCCATTTTGTGAAGCCGCAGCGGAGAAGACGGGCGAGCACGGGAAGGAAGGAAAGCGCAGGAGACGCCATTTTGTGCCAGCGGAGAAGAAGGGGAAGCACGGGAGGCGCCATTGGTGATAGTTAACGCACAACCAAGGATGCCGAAGAGTGGCAGTATCTCTACGTTTGACAATGAATTCGAAGATTGGGCGACATATGTGGAACATATTGAGGTGCACTGCAGGGCGAATGAAGTGCCAGGTGCTAATAAAGCACTGGTTCTGTTAAATTCCATGGGTGCAAAAGCTTATGGGTTACTGCGAAATCTAATAACCCCAGAGAAGCCGGTAAACAAGAATTTTGAAAGCATAGTAGAAATCCTACAGGACCACTTAAACCCCACACCGCTGCTGATAGCAGAACGACTTAAGTTCCATAAAAGGAACCAACACAAAGACGAAAGCAATGCTGAGTACCTAACGGAATTGCGCAAGCTATCGAAATACTGCCAGTTTGGAGCGGGACTAGCAGACACGTTAAGGGACAAGTTTGTGTGTGGGCTACAAAGTGAAGGAACCCAGAAACGGCTTCTATCAGAAAAGGACCTTACGCTGGACAAAGCTTTCAGTATGGCAGTATCACACAAAGCAGCCGCAAGGGGTGCTGCAGAGATACAACGGAGACCGCAAGAATACAGCACCAACGAAATGACCTATGGAACAGGGAAGTGCTATCGCTGTGGCAGAACAACACATGACCAGAAAGATTGTTGGTTCAAGGACCAAGTGTGCAGACAGTGTGGGAAAGCAGGACACATAGCAAGGGTCTGCAGGTCTGGGAAGAAAACCAACAGTAAGAAATCTACACAGGAGAAGTAAAAAAAGGTACGCCAGGTGATGGACAGTGGTTCAGACGAACAGAAAGGTGACACAGACTCCGGAAGCAAGGAGCTGGGTTGTCTGAAACTACATAATGTAACCGAAATAGAGGATCACCAGACTATCTGGGTTACACTCAAGATAGACGGAGTCCAAGTGGAAATGGAACTGGACACAGGGCCAGCTCTAACAGTCATAAATCAAAGAGACTACAAGCGGCTATTTTCACACATACCCTTGAAAGCTGCAGAGATTGTCTTGAAGACATATACGGGGCAAAAAGTGTACCCCAAAGGAAAAATAAGGGTGAAAGTGACATATAAAGGTCAGGAAATACCTAAAATGGATATATATGTATTGCCAAATGGAGGACCACCACTGCTAGGATGTGAGTGGATCCGGAAGATACACTTAGATTGGCATTCCATACAGGCACTGAAGGTGGAGGCCAAAAAGGATGACGACGTCACACCTGGACGACTGTCAAAAATGCTAACTGACGCAAAAGAAGTGTTCCAGGAGGGACTAGGAACACTAAAAGGAATAACAGCAACAATTAAAATAGAGGATAATGCAAGCCCAAAGTTTCTGAAGGGCAGACCAGTGCCTTATGCGATCAGACCAGCGGTTGAAGCAGAGCTGGAAGGGTTGGAACATTCAGGAGTACTGTCCAAAGTGGACTGGAGCGAGTGGGCTACACCCATCATCCCTGTAATGAAGAGGTTGTTGAGTAATATGCCTGGGGAACCAAAGAAGATCCGCATCTGTGGGGATTTTAAGGTGACAGTGAACCCAGTCCTTCACACGGTGCAATATCCGCTTCCACGAATTGAGGATATTTTCGCCTCGTTATCTGGTGGTAAACGCTTCACCAAAATTGATCTAGCCCAGGCGTACTTGCAGATGGAGGTAGAAGAAGCTTCGAAACCTTACCTTACGATCAACACCCATAAAGGTCTCTATCAATACAACCGGCTGGTGTTTGGAGTAGCCTCAGCTCCGGCTATCTGGCAAAGGGCGATGGATCAGGTCCTGCAAGGGATTCCAGGGACCCAGTGTTATTTGGACGACATCTTGGTCACGGGCAAAAATGATGGTGATCACCTCGCTAACTTGGAGCAGGTGCTCGCCAGATTAAAGAAATATGGGCTACGAGCTAATCGCCACAAGTGCGAGTTTTTCCAGAAACAGATCTCGTATTGCGGCCACGTCATCGATGAAGAGGGGTTACATAAGTCCCCTGACAAGATTGAGGCAGTAGTCAAGGCTCCAGCACCGGAAAATGTGTCACAACTGAGGTCGTTCCTTGGGCTGGTAAACTATTACCACAAGTTCTTACCAAATTTGTCTACAGTACTACACCCGCTGAACACCCTACTGCAAACAGGGGTACCATGGAAGTGGGATGACGAACGTAGACGAGCTTTCCAGAAGTGTAAAGAATTGATCACTTCAAAAGAGGTGTTGGCCCATTTCAACCCAGCACTACCAATTCGTTTGCCGTGTGATGCATCACCCTACGGCATTGGAGCGGTGCTGTCGCACAAATTCCCAGACGGGTTGGAGAGGCCAGTGGCCTTTGCGTCTCGGTCACTAGCCTCAGCCGAGCGCAACTACGCCCAGATTGACAGGGAGGCCCTCAGCCTAGTATGGGGAGTAAAAAAATTCAACCATTATCTGCATGGGCAGAAGTTCACCTTGCTGACTGACCACCAACAACTTGTCTCCATCTTTAATCCTAAGAAGGGCGTGCCAGTAATGACTGCACAGCGGTTACAAAGATGGTCCCTGTTTCTAGGGGCGAATCAATATGAAATAGAATATAAAGGCACGAAACAGCATGGGAACGCTGATGGGCTATCGCCCCTGCCACTGCCTACGGTGGAGGAAGCACCAGCATTGGACCCTATCGAGATATTTTATTCGTCGATAATTGAACGATTGCCAGTAACAAACACGGATATAGAGAAGGAGACCCGCAATGATCCAACGCTGTCACGGGTATATGAATTGACGGTGAGGGGATGGCCAACACATGGCGACTCACTGTTGCCAGCATTCTCATCCAGAAGAGAACAGCTGTCAGTATGCCAGGGGACAGTGATGTGTGGATCCAGAGTGGTGATGCCACCCAAGTTAAGGGAGAGAGTGCTAAAGGAGCTACATGAAGGTCATCTGGGGGAGTGAAAATGAAAAGCCTTGCTAGGGCTTATGTGTGGTGGCCGGGAATCAATCAACAAATCGAAGACCTAACTAAGAGCTGCTTAGGATGCCAGAAGGTCCAAAATGCACCACCACATGCCCCTCTACACCCATGGGAGTGGCCCTCCTCTCCATGGCGGGTGCACATTGATTTCGCTGGTCCATTCATGGACTCAATGTTCTTAATAGCATTGCAATATGTGGGAGCTGGTGGACACCATTGATGCTCACGGTGATCACATTTGCAGTAAGTGTTGGCTGCTCGAGGAATTCTGGCTCCGTGTTGAAGAGCCGGAGTCTGAGCTTCAAACACTGAGACACATCAGGGAGGGGGAGAGTTACCTGGACTCTGTGTATCAGGAGGTAGTCACACCAATTAGATTAATTAATTCAGATGTAGTCCATGGCCAGGGTCAGGATGGTGTGACTAGAAGTGAGGCAGGTACGGGGATCCAGGAGGTAGTGTTGGAGGAGCCGCAGCCCTTGCACTTGTCCAACAGGTTCGAGGCTCTTAGTCCCTGTGAGGATGGGAACAGGGACTGCAGGGAGGATGAGCAACCTGGCCACAGCACCGTGGAGCGGGGGGCCATTCAAGTGGGGGGAGTTAAAAGAAATGTTGTAGTGGTAGGGGACAGTATCGTTAGGGGGATAGATAGAGTTCTCTGCAGCCGAGAGCGAGAGTCCCGAAGGCTGTGTTGCCTGCCCGGTGCCAGGGTTAAGGACATCTCCTCTGGACTGGAGAGAAACTTGGAGTGGGAGGGGGAGGATCCAGTTGTCGTGGTCCATGTTGGTACCAACGACATAGATAGGACAAGGAAGGAGGTTCTGCTGAGGGAGTTTGAGCAGCTAGGGGCCAAATTAAAAAGCAGAACCACAAGGGATTATTACCTGAGCCACGAGCGAATTTGGCTAGGACAAATAAAATTAGAGAGTTAAATGCGTGGCTCAAAGACTGGTGTGGGAGAAATGGGTTTTGCTTCCTGGGACACTGGCACCAGTACTGGGGCAGGAGGGAGCTGTTCCGTTGGGACGGGCTTCACTTGGCCAGTGCTGGGACTAGAGTCCTGGCGGATCATATAACTGGGGCTGTAGAGAGGGCTTTAAACTAACTAGTGGGGGGGAGGTTCCTAGAGAGCAAATAATACAAATGACAACAGAGAAGGTCATAGACTTAGGTAGCAATGGGGAAATTAAAAACTAGAGCATGTCAGGAAGGGGCAGAAGGTATGGAGTAAAAGGTAAAGTAATAAAAAGGGCAAAAGCAGGAACTAAGTGTCACAAAACATCTTTGAAAGTTCTCTATCTGAATGCACGTAGCATTCGTAACAAAATAGATGAGTTAATGGCACAAATAACTACATATGGGTATGATCTTGTGGCCATTACAGAAACATGGCTGCAGGGTGACAATACCTGGGAATTAAACATACCAGGTTATTTAACGATCAGGAAGGACAGGCAGGAAGGAAGGGGAGGTCGGGTGGCTATGTTAATAAAGGAAGGAATCACTGTAATACAGAGAAATGATATTGGGTCAAAAGATCAGGACAATGAAACAGTTTGGGTGGAGGTAAGGAATAATAAGGGGAAAAAACCACTAGTGGGCGTAGTCTATAGGCCTCCGAACAGTTGCAACTCTGTTGGACGGAGTATCAATCAGGAAATAGTTGAGGCTTGTAATAAGGGAACATCTATAATTATGGGGGATTTTAACTATCATATTAATTGGACAACTCAAATTGGGCAGGGCTGCCTTGAGGATGAGTTCATTGAGTGTGTTAGGGATGGGTTTCTTGAGCAGTATGTAACTGAACCGACCAGGGGGCAGGCAACGTTAGATCTGGTCCTGTGTAACGAGACAGGATTAATTAAAAATGTCCTAGTAAAGGATCCCCTTGGAATGAGTGACCATAACATGGTTGAATTCCATATTCAATTAGAGGGTGAGAAGGTTGGATCTCAAACAAGCGTGCTAAGCTTGAATAAAGGAGACTATGAAGGTATGAGAGCGGAATTGAGTAGAGTGGATTGGGAAAATAGATTAAAGGGTAAGACGATACATGATCAGTGGTGTACATTTAAGGAGTTATTTTACAACTTCCAAAAAATATATATTCCACTGAGAAGAAAAGGGTGTAAAAGAAAAGACAGCCATCCGTGGCTAAGTAAAGAAATTAAGGATAGTATTCGACTAAAAACAAGGGCGTATAAGGTAGCCAAATCTAGTGGGAGGATAGAGGATTGGGAAAACTTTAAAAGACAGCAAAAAATAACAAAAAGATTGATTAAGAAAGGGAAGATAGATTATGAAAGTAAATTAGCAAAAAATATAAAAACAGATAGTAAGAGTTTTTATCGTTATATAAAGAGAAAAAGGGTGGCTAAAGTAAATGTTGGTCCCTTAGAGGATGAGACTGGGAAATTAATGGTGGGAAATATGGAGATGGCAAAAACACAATGAATATTTTACATCAGTCTTTACAGTAGAAGACACTAAGAATATCCCAACACTGGACAAACAGGGGGCTAAATGGGGGGAGGAGATAAACACGATCAAAATCACTAAGGAAGTGGTACTCGGTAAAATAATGGGACTCAAGGCGGATAAATCACCTGGACCTGATGGCTTACATCCTAGGGTCTTGAGGGAAGTGGCGGTAGGGATTGTGGATGCATTGGTAATAATTTTCCAAAACTCCCTGGACTCGGCAATGGTCCCGGCAGACTGGAAAACTGCTAATTTAACACCCTTATTTAAAAAGGGCAGTAGACAGAAGGCTGGAAACTATAGACCGGTTAGCCTAACATCTGTGGTAGGTAAAATTTTGGAGTCCATTATTAAGGAGACAGTAACAGGACATTTGGATAATCATAATTTAATAGGACAAAGTCAGCATGGTTTTATGAAGGGGAAGGTGGCATAATGGTTAGCACTGTTGCCTCACAGCGCCAGGGACCCGGGTTCAAATCTGGCCTCAGGCAACTGTCTGTGTGGAGTTTGCACATTCTCCCTGTGTCTGCGTGGGTTTTCTCCGGGTGCTCCGGTTTCCTCCCACAGTCCAAAGATGTGCAGGTTAGGTTGATTTGGCTATGATAAATTGACCCTTAGTGTTAGGGGATTAAATACGTGGGGTTACGGGGATAGGGTGGGATATGTGTCTGTGCAGGCTCGATGGGCCGAAATGGCCTCTATCTGCACTGTAGATTCTGTGATTGTACAGAAAGCTACAGTTCTGTGATCTGTGATTGAAGTCATGTTTGACAAATTTGCTGGAGTTCTTTGAGGAAGTAACATATAGGGTGGTTAAAGGGGAACCAGTGGACGTAGTGTATTTAGACTTCAAAAAGGCATTTGACAAGGTGCCACACAAAAGATTATTGCTTAAGATAAAAAATCACGGGATTGGGGGTAATATTCTGGCATGGATAGAGGATTGGCTATCTAACAGAAGGCAGAGAGTTGGGATAAATGGTTCATTCTCAGACTGGCAATCAGTAACTAGTGGTGTTCCACAGGGGTCAGTGCTGGGTCCCCAACTCTTTACAATCTATATTAACGATTTGGAGGAGGGGACCGAGTGTAACATATCAAAGTTTGCAGATGATACTAAGATGGGGGGGAAAGTAGTGAGTGAGGAGGACATAAAAAACCTTCAAGGGGACATAGACAGGCTAAATAAGTGGGCAGAGATTTGGCAGATGGAATACAATACTGGAAAGTGTGAGGTTATGCACTTTGGCAGGAAAAATCGTAGAGCAAGTTATTATCTTAATGGCAAGAAACTGGAAAGTACTGAAGTACAAAGGGATCTGGGGGTCCTGGTGCACGAAACTCAAAAGGTTAGTATGCAGGTGCAGCAAGTGATTAAGAAGGCCAATGGAATGTTGGCTTTCATTGCTAGGAGGATAGAATATAAAAATAGGGAGGTATTGCTTCAGTTGTACAAGGTATTGGTGAGACCGCACCTGGAATACTGCGTACAGTTTTGGTGTCCATACTTAAGAAAGGACATACTTGCTCTCAAGTCAGTACAAAGAAGGTTCACTCGGTTAATCCCGGGGATGAGAGGATGGACATATGAGGAGAGGTTGAATAGATTGGGACTCTACTCATTGGAGTTCAGAAGAATGAGAAGCGATCTTATTGAAACATATAAGATTGTGAAGGGGTTGAATCGGGTGGATGCAGGGAAGATGTTCCCGATGATGGGTGAAACTAGAACTAGGGGGCATAGTCTTAGAATAAGGGGCTGCTCTTTCAAAACTGAGATGAGGAGGAACTACTTCACTCAGAGGGTGGTAGGTCCATGGAATATGCTGCCCCAAAAAGCTGTAGAAGCTACATCATTACATAAATTTAAAACAGAAATAGACAGTTTCCTAGAAGTAAAGGGAATTAAGGGTTACGGGGAGCGGGCAGGAATTTGGACATGAGTCTAGGTTCGGATCGGTCATGGCCCTGTGGGTAGCGGAGCGGGCCCAGGGGCCGTTTAGCCTGATCCTGCTCCTATTTCGTGTGTCTAATTCTGTTAGATGCAGGAGATGATTCTGTGATAATGGATTGGCAGTTAGGATCAGATCAGCCATGATCTTATTGAATGGCGGAGCAGGCTCGAGGGGCTGATTGGCCTACTCCTGCTCTTATTTCTTATGTTCTTATGTTCTTATGGATGCTCATTCAAAGTGGCCTGAGGTGATAAAGATGTCTTCAACCACTACAGAGAAAACAATTGCAGTCCTACGGGCCATATTTGCCAGAAACGGTTTGCCAGAGCAGATCTGCTCTGATAACGGACCACAGTTTGTGTCCGACGAGTTCCAAAAATTCATGAAAATGAAAGGGGTAAGGCATTACACATCCGCCCCGTATCATCCAGCCACCAATGGATTGGCTGAGAGGTTCGTACAAACCTTTAAGAAGGCGATAAAGGCCATGTGCGACGAGGAAATTCCACTACAGCATAAGATGGACAATTTCTTATTAGCCTACCGAAACGCGACACATGCAGTTACCAACCAGACCCCGGCCATGATGTTCTTTAACAGAAGGTTGAGATCTCGTCTGGATTTGCTCAGACCAAATGTGCGAAGAAATGTTGAGGACAAACAATTCCAGCACATCAACGAGAAGCCGACAAGGAGCTTCAATGTAGGGCAACCAGTCTTGGCCCGTGACTATCGAACAGAGAAGTGGCAACCCGGACCGATATGTACAAGGCAGGGGCCATTAATGTACACAGTGGATGTTGGGGAGAACATTGTGAGACGCCACCTTGATCAGATCTTAGCGTCACAGGAAGGCGTCAACCCCATGTCTCGAGTACTTGGGGATGAACCCGACATACCGGTAGCATCTACTTCAGACCCAGTAGCAGTGGAACCCGATGAACTACCCGATGAAAAGGGGTCAGGATCGCCTCTGCACCAAGAACAAGAACCTCCGGAAAGGCGCTATCCCGAAAGGGTCAGGAAGCCGCCCCAAAGACTGAATCTATAAATCGACTTTTTGTTATTGAATGTAAATGTAAAAATGTAATTGTTATTTGAATATTAAGGGGGTATTATTAATCTAAAAAGGGAGGAATTGTAGTGTATGTGCTTTAAGTCAGAACTACTTTTTACAGCTCCTGTATACTGTAGTACCGGCAGTAACCACACCGGTATATAAGCTGTGCGCATGCCTCTGTACTCCAGTCTAGAGATGACCCTCCTCCAGTAAAGACCTGTTGTTTGTTTAAGTACAGCATCCGTGTAATTCTTTATCCACTGAACCACGGATCTAACAATATCAATGATCTAGACTTGAATATTAAGAAGTTTGCAGATGATACTAAAATCGCCTGTGTGGTTGATACTGAAGAAGGAAGCTGTAGACTGCAGGAAGATATCAATAAATTGGTTAGGTGGGCAGAACAGTGGCAAATGGAATTCAATCCAGAGAAGTGTGAGGTAATGCATTTGGGGAGGGTTAAGAAGGAAAGGGAATACACATTAAATGGTAGGACACTGAGTAGTGTAGAGGAACAAAGGGACCTTGGAGTGCATGTCCACAGATCCCTGAAGGTAGCAGGCCAGGTGGATAAGGTGGTTAAGAAGGCATACGGAATGCTTGCCTTTATTAGCCGTGGTATAGAATACAAGAGCAGGGGGGTTATGCTTCAACTGTATAAAACACTAGTTAGGCCTCAGCTAGAGTACTGTGTGCAGTTCTGGTCACCACATTACAGGAAAGATGTGATTGCACTGGAGAGGATGCAGAGGAGATTTACGAGGATATTGCCTGGGCTGGGGAAGTTTAGCTGTGAGGAAAGATTGGATAGGCTGGGTTTATTTTCCTTGGAACAGTGGAGGCTGAGGGGAGACCTTATTGAGGTGTATAAAATTATGAGGGGCCGAGATAAAGTGGATAGAAAGGACCTATTTCCCTTAGCAGAGGGGTCAAAAACCAGGGGGGCACAGATTTAAAGTAAGTGGTGGAAGGTTTAGAGGGGATTTGAGGGGAAATTTCTTCACCCAGAGGGTTGTGGGGGACTGGAACTCACTGCCTGAAAGGGTGGTAGAGGCAGGAACCCTAACCACATTTAAAAAGTACTTGGATGTGCACTTGGGATGCTCTAACCTGCAGGGCTACGGACCAAGAACTGGGAAGTGGGATTAGGCTGGATAGCTCTTTGTTGGCCGGCGCGGACACGATGGGCCGAAATGGCCTCCTTCCGTGCTGTAACTTTCTATGAGTTTGGGAGCTGAGTGGTCTTGGTGGAACACAAACTGGCATCAGTGAGTGTAATGAATGGATACGATAGATGCCATTGTTGAAATGCAGTGTTTGTTTTATGCGACTTTTTAGGTAACTTAAATTGCTAATGTCATCTGCTAAATAAATGGCAAAAAAATAAAGTTCTAACTTAGAATATTTCTGAAAACTGAGTACAGCAGCTTAGTGTGTTCATATCTCTGTTTTCTGCAAGTGATCAAGTTCAGCATAATTCATAGATTCATAGAAACTTACAGCACAGAAGGAGGCCATTCGGCCCATCGTGCTTGTGCGGGCTCTTTGAAAGTGCAGTCGTGCTTAGTCCCACAGCCCCACTTTTTGTCCGTAACTTTGTAAGTTTTTCATCCTCAAGTACCTGTTCAACTCTCTTTTAAAATTATTTATGAAATCAGCTTCCACAGCCTTTTCAGGTAGTGTTCCAGATCCCGACAACAATTTAAAGTAATTTTTTTTTAAAGTTTGTTTATGATATTTCACCTTTTACCTTAATCCCATGTGTATGTCCCAATCTTTATTTTGCTTTCTGTAAAATGATTAAAAAGTGAATGATAAAACTTGCTTTTTACTTTTTGGTTTTCTGCCTGTGACAATTCTTCAATGTGATTGGCTGCTCAGCCTGCTTGATGACACAATGTTGCTGCACACCAGAGATCCCCTATAGATGGCGGCAGGTGGAAAGTCACATTGGAAAATGGGAAATCGATACCACAGAGCCCGCTAAAACTTTGTGGGCGGCTTTCTTCGAAGTTGGCGGGCACTTTGCCGCTGACTGCAAAATCCGGGCCTATGACTCAGTTTGTGTCAATATTGATCTGCTTACTTAGTTAATTGATGCAGATGCGGTAAGCCATTGCTGTGCCAGTTCTCAGGTTCCTGATTCTTCACTGTGCTCACTGGGGCACATTCAAATTAATGTTCCAGGAAATTTTGGAGTAGGTTTACAACATGAAGAACAGGCACAAAATGACATAATTAATAGTGTACGTCGATATTTGCACCATTGCAGGAAATTCCAAACTAACAGTTCAATTGCCAGGATCGCTTAGGGGAGGGCACCTTATACTACACTTCTGAGAAAGGCTGGACTTTTCCGTACCTGGGCGGGTCAGGTGCGGGCAGTCGCCGTGGCGGGTCGCGACCTCGTTCCTGATTCCATGCCGCTCCTCAGATCGACTTTGCGTTAATGGGGCCTATTAAGACCACACTGTGCGTTACCCGGCCCAATTAAATGGTGTGGGTCTGAAAACATCAGCGATGACGCGTTTTCAGCCGGGATATTTAAAGGGGCCATGGATACATTGCATTTGAAGGTTCACCTAGGATAGTGCAGGCAGCACACTGCACAATTGGACTGCTGGAAAGAGTGCCAAGCATGACTGATCTGAGACAGAGGGCTGCACCCAGGCTCTCCGATATGCTTGTGGAGGGAGTCAGAGCACGCAGGGAGGCCCTCTTCCCTTCTAATGGGTGGAAGAGACCTCCCCAGGAGACCAAAAGAGCCTGGCTCCAAATAGCAGAGGAGGTAAACAGCAGGGATGTGGTCAGGAGGACCCACCCTACCCACATCAATCGCGCCCGCACAGACCCCAGGAAATTCTGGCCGAAGTGCCCAAAATAGTGATGCTGTGCTGCGTGTTTGAGGTTATCGCAATTGAGAGATACATCAGCATGCAGGAAACCAATGAGCAGCAGCCTTCAGGAAATAAGTAGGATAAGGAGGTGTCCAAAGGCGTGATTATTGTAGATGACCCATTAGTGCTGGGCAATCAGGAGTGTTAACAGATCATTGCCACATTTCTAAGCTCTGTTTGAAGGGGCAACCTGCAGCCAGCATTCTAATATATTTTCCTCAAAGAATCTGTAAAAGAAGCCAACACTTCACAGCACCCTGCATAAGAACATAAGAACATAAGAAATAGGAGCAGGAATAGGCCAATCGGCCCCTCGAGCCTGCTCCGCCATTCAATAAGATTATGGCTGATCTGATCCAAACCGCCAATCCACTGTCACAGAACCATCTCCTGAATCTAACAGAATTAGACACACGAAATAGGAGCAGGATCAGGCTACACGGCCCCTGGGCCCGCTCCGCTACCCACAGGGCCATGACCGATCCGAACCTAGACCCATGTCCAAATTCCTGCCCGCTCCCCGTAACCTTTAATTCCCTTTACTTCTAGGAAACTGTCTATTTCTGTTTTAAATTTATGTAATGATGTAGCTTCTACAGCTTTTTGGGGCAGCATATTCCATGGACTTACCACCCTCTGAGTGAACTAGTTCCTCCTCATCTCAGAGCAGCCCCTTATTCTAAGACTATGCCCCCTAGTTCTAGTTTCACCCATCATCGGGAACATCTTCCCCGCATCCACCCGATCCAACCGCATCAATGTCTCCACCTGCTGCATGCATCAGCACAGGTACAGTCACCATAGGAGATTTTAATAATTAGTTTGAAGTGTGAGCATCAGATGAAGCATTCACCGTAGTTGAGAAAAAGTAAGTGGAAATGGGAGTGGAGGAGCAGGAACCTGATGACCAAAGGGCCAATTGCATCCGTCCTCACCAATGAACCCAGGAATTTGGTCCTTGCAGGGAATGCATATAAAAGAATGTTGCTTTATGAGCACCAAAGTTTTATGCAGTCATTTGAGAGTATGCAAAGCACCCTGCAAGGTCTGGTGATGACTGTGGAGTTGCCCATTACCTGTATGTGTACAGTTGTACATGACCACTTAACAGAATTGCAGTGCACCATGGGGCATGTGGCAATGCCACAAACCTATACAGTGGATCCTGTAGTGGCAGAGGTCTAAAGCCCAGGTAGAATACTTCTTGTGAATCATCAGACTTCCACTAAAGAGGTCTTGGATTTCGATGTACAACAGACTGTCCCATTCAACTTCAACATGCTAGGGAATTGGGTGGAGAGAACATTGAGGCAGGTCTTCGCAGACTGGACTGTGTGCATTGGGTCGATCAGGCATTTAGCTGAAATTGTCACCTATTAGGATCTGGTATATAATTCTTTCTAGGTATAAATAGGAGTTTCTGTAGGATATTTTGGGGCTTGTTCTCACTGTCCTACACTGCCATTAGCTGCTCCATGCATCAGCTCTCTGTATGGCAACATTGCTCAACATGCAACAGACTACTTGGCAGGACGATACTTCAATGTGGCCCCCTGATCTGCACAACCATCTAAAATACAACATCACAGTTATCCAGCTGGCCACACGAGCTTCGTTATATCAACATTTGCCTCATGTTTGTGGCTATCACAATGGGGTCATGAGCCAGGGCTGAAGAGGATACCCTTTGACGTAATAAAGACTCACTACGCACTTGTTTGTACATAAAGCAAGGCTTTAATCGACTTGTAACAAAACATGGAGGTCTAGTTAGTAGTCACTAGCTTCCTGTTTCCAGATTGTCTCTGGTCAAGGTTTTTCTCAGTCATTACCATGTGCCTGCATCTGTAGACATGACTGTTTGGGTGAAGGTGGGTGCAACCAATCTGCCTCTGGTGTAAATATAACTGCCTCTCAAATACAAAGAAAAAGCAACAAAAATAACCTGCAGATCTGAAATAAAAACAAAACATGCTGGAAATAAACAACGGGTCGCTCAGAATCTGACAAAGGGTTGTACCTGAATTGTTAGCTTGTCTTTCCTCATTAAAGATGCTGACACAACTGCTTCTCAACCCTCCTCAGATCCTTGTTTTTTTCCTCCAGTACCTCAATAAGAGAGCACCCAGAGCAATTCTCATTTTGAATTTTGATTGCAGTAACCAAAATTGCAGCTGTAAAAAAATTCAGTAATGCAAAAAGGCAGGAGAAAAAGCAGGAAACAATGAAGGAAATAATTCAACGAAAATGCAGCAAAACTCAAGCAGAAAGCAGCAATCTGGCAAGCAAAACTCTGCCAAAGAAACGTCAACACAGCTTTATGAAATCAATTCTTCAAAGGTCAGAATATGTGTTCTTATCATCATCCACATTATATGGGCTCGCAGAGTACATTTCAGGAGAGGAAACAGGAAATCTCGGCAGCAGGTACTGTCCATTTATTTGCTTAATTTTCAGGGCTCTTGTATGATTTGTGCAAAAGCCCTTTCCCATTGATTAAAGCTCCTGCCATGAGGTCGCAGGCAGCACAAATCAGGCAGGGATCATGTGTAAGGGGCTCCTGATCCTATTTCCCAGCTCGTGCTCACACTTTCCTCTCCAGCAGGACCCAGTCTGCCAACCAGAAAATGGACCATGACTCTAGACTTAACATCTAAAGTTAATTGCTTATTTTCCATAATGGAAAATCTTCATTTTTATTCTAGGGATTTTGTTTAGGAAATGGCCTTGGCCACTGATTTAATTCAGTATTTGCTGAAGAATATAGAAATGACTAAAAAAAAATCAGCTTGCTCAGTCATGCTACTGAGAAACACCAAGATTGATTTATCCAACCAATTTATTTCCCCCCAAAATTGTACCTGGAAGGTTCTTAAGAAGATTGTTTTATTTGCACTTTATGGCATATTCATGCTTTAGTTTGTTATGTTCAGTAAATCTGGCTTCTCCTTATGCCTGTCTGGATTAGTCATGGCTGATAACATGGCGGTGCAGACCTGTAATCAGCCTTAATTTGTAGGCAGTCAATTTTTATTTAAAATAGCAGCAGCAAACTTTGTCATTAAATTCATTTACTTTTATTGATACTGTTGTCAGTTTTCCACAGTTGGTAGCACTCTTATCTTTGAAGTCTTCAGTTCAAGCCCCACTATGGACTTGAGCATATAATCTAGGCTGACTCTTCAGGGATGTGCCAAATCCTGGATGACATTTTAAACTGAGGCTCCATCTGCTTCCTCAAGTGGATGTGAAAGATCCCATCGAACTATTTGAAGAAGAGCAGGGATGCATTGGGAGAAAATTTGTCCCAATGTTTGGCCAACACTCCTCCGTCAACTGCCGCCAAAAACAGATAATCTGGTCATTCATTCATTTGCTGTTTGTGGGATCTTGCTGTGTGCATTTTGGCTGCTGCGTTTGTTTACATAACAACACTGACTGCACTTCAAAAGGGATCTATTATTTGAAAAGTACTTTGAAAATGTCCCGAGTACATGATAAGGTTTTATATGAAGATTTTGGGGGTAATTTTAACCCCCCGCCCAACGACAGGTGGGAGAGCGTCGGGGGTTAATTCTGTAAAAGTGTGAAACCAGGCCCCAACCCGCTGCGAATGCACCTACTTCTGGTTTTACCGTGGCGTGTATGGGGGTGGCCAAGTATCCTGCTCTGGAGAGGCGAGTCCATAATTATAATATTTAAATATAGGTTTGTGCCTCAAATTTAGGGAGCCATTTGGATTTAACAGCTGAGGGCCAGTTTCCCAGGGCTTGGGAAACCCGGCAGCTAAAGGGAAGTGGAAGCTGCCAGTTCCAGCAGATAAGTGCTTTTCCAGCACTGCTTGTGGTTTAGGAGGAGCAGGAGTGCTTTCCCCCGGCCCCTCAAGCAAACCTACTGCTGCAATCTCTCCCTCCCCATGATCGGCCAACCACCCACCATGATCTCTCCCTCTATGATCTCTTCCCCCGCAATCTCTCCTCCCCTGTGATCTCTCCCTCCCGTGATCTCTCACCCACGATCTCTCTCCCACCCTCCTCACAACCGCGATCCAAGCCCGCCACACCAATCCCGATCTTTTCTGATGTTCTACCGCAGAAGTTTCCGCCTGGCAGCCAGCCAGCCGTCAACCTGGCAGGCTGCCAGGCAGGAAAAGGAGTAAAACATTTCTAATGAGGTCATGTCTTTAAATTCAGCAGGACCTTCATGTTTCCGACATTTGCAGATTTCCCAGCTGCAGACACGTGTCCCTGCTTCCTCCCTGCATCCCTGTAAACATCGGGGCCTGTGTCTGAAGCCTGCTTTAAGATTGTTTTTCTTTCTAGCCATAGTATTTTCATGTTATGCAATCAAATTGCGCCAATGCTAATATTTCACAATATGCTAATTAATTAAATAGTTCTAGGGGTTATTTTTCAGCAATATGTGAATAATATGAATAATTCAGATCCAAACAATATATTTTGGTAGTCGTTGCTACTACTGCAGGGTAAAGGTTACTGATGCAGTTATGAATATGTAAGTTGCCAATATTTTCATAAGACATTTATGAAGACAGGCTGTATAAACAGTCTGTTTCACATGCTAGCTACAAGTGTGCACAAGGACTCTAAAGCGTCACAGTTCTGTTCCAGTCTGCACTTGTCACATTACGCTTGCAATTCCCATTATGATAACAAGTGTAGTTTTCACAGCAAAATTTCTATTACAAGGGTGCTGGGACTCCAATGCTAAATTCTAAGCCATCCTGAACTGAGTATGATTTTCTTGTTATTTTACCACTTCACAATTTAGGAATGGGGAAAAATTGGTGCTGGCTTGAAACTTAATACATGAAGAACATTCTAGTATTAAAACACATTGGACCAATTGCAATTTGTGGTGTATGTGCCTTTAAGAGCCCCTGTGTACTGTAATGCCGGTAGTGGCCACTCGGGCTATATAAGCCTGTATAGTGTCTTGTATCTGTTAGTTCACCTCCAGACTTTGTTCAGTAAACACCTGTTAAACCAGCTCCTGCATTCCGTGTCTCCATTAACACACGGATACAACAGTGGCGACGAATTGGAAACGGACTTACCTGCAATTCGGCAGCACCTCAAGGAGATCGATTCCTCAGACGAAGGTCGAAGAAAAAAAAAAGAAAAAACTCTGATTTCACCAGCTAGCCGGGCTGGTGGCAGGTACTGCAATAATCCTTCCTGGGCGGCGGGCTGGGGCTCGATCGGCTGGCTCTGCAGCGGGGCCGAGCAGTGAAGGCGGAGGCAAACAGAGACGGAGGGTGGAGCACTCGGGAGACGGCCAGCGCTGCAAAGCAAGTCGGCATTCGGGCCAAGCAGAGGGAGGGAAAAGTCCCAGAGCATCTGGCGGGAACGAGTCTCCAACTGTTAAAAATATCTGTATGAATAAAAACCGCGGAGAACAGCGTTGTCAGCAGCGGCAGCGGCGGGAAAGCGCGGGAGGCGCCATTTTTTCTCAGCAGGGAAGAAAGGAAAGCGCGGGAGGCGCCATTTTTTTCAGGATGCCTAAGACTGGCAATATTACTGCTTTCGATAGTGATGTAAAGGATTGGAGCACATATGTGGAAAGAGTGGAGGTATATTGCACAGCGAATGAAATAGAGGATGATAAAAAGGCATCGGTACTTCTAAATCTAATGGGCGCAAGGACATACGGGCTGTTACGAAACTTAATCACTCCAGCCAAACCGATGGACAAGAATTTTAAAGAGATTGTTGATACCCTACAGGAGCACTTAAACCCAACACCTCTGCTGATAGCGGAACGATTCAAATTCTTCAGGAGGAATCAGCACAAGAATGAAAGTAACGCTGATTACCTCACCGAATTAAGAAAGCTGTCAAAGCACTGCCAATTCGGGGCAGGACTGGCAGATTCTCTTCGAGACAAATTCGTCTGCGGTCTCGTAAGTGAAGGAACACAGAAAAGGCTACTTTCTGAGAAAGATTTAACACTGGGCAAGGCTTTCAGTGTGGCTGTATCATACGAAGCAGCAGCAAGAGGAGCTGCAGAGATACAGCATAAGCCACAGGACTTCGGCACCCATGAAATGACACAGGGTTTCGAGTGATGTTATCGCTGCGGCAGATCCACCCATGACCAGAGGGACTGCTGGTTCAAGGACAAAGCATGCAGGCAATGCGGAAAGATGGGACACATTGCACGTGTATGCATTTCTGGAAACAAAAAATCCACTGACAAAAAAAAAATCAATAAGGAAAAGTACAGAAAGGTACAAATGATGACGGACAGTAGCTCCGAAGACCAGAAGAGCGATAGCGACTCCGGAAACAAGAGACTAAGCTGTCTCAAATTACATAATGTAATTGCCAAAGAAGATTACCAGACCATTTTGGTTACCCTCACGATAGCGGGGTCCCCAGTTAAAATGGAGCCAGATACAGGATCAGCTCTGACCGTCATAAGTCGACGGGATTACGAGCGGCTATTTCCGCATATACATTTGAAAGACACATCCATTATCTTGAAAACATATACGGGGCAGAAAGTATACCCCAGAGGGAAAATAAGGGTGCCTGTTGTATACAATGGCAAGGAAATACAGAAGTTGTATTTATACGTTCTGCAAGATGGTAGTCCACCGCTGTTGGGACGTGAATGGATCAGGAAGATACGTTTAGACTGGCACTCCATTCAGGCACTGACGGTGACCAGTAAGAAAAAAAATGATGATGATGTCATACCTGAACGATTAAAAGACAGCTTGGCCAACGCCAAAGAAGTGTTTCAACAGGAACTAGGACCCTTGAAAGGCGTCACCACCTCAATAAAAGTGGAAGATGCGGCAATTCCCAAGTTTTTTAAGGCAAGGCCGGTGCCATACGCAATTCGTCCAGCAGTCGAGGCAGAGCTGGACAATTTGGAAAAGGCAGGCGTGTTATCCAAGATAGATTGGAGCGAGTGGGCAACACCCATCGTCCCGGTCATGAAGAAAGCATTGAATAATGATAAATCTGAAGAACAGAGAAAAATTCGCATCTGTGGGGACTTCAAGGTGACTGTAAACCCGGTCCTTCACACGGTACAGTATCCTCTTCCGAAGATAGAAGATATTTTCGCCTCACTATCCGGAGGGAAACGTTTCACCAAAATTGACTTGGCACAGGCATATCTACAGATGGAGGTTGAGGAGGCCTCTAAAATGTATCTCACGATAAACACACACAAAGGCCTGTACCAGTACAATCGACTGGTTTTCGGAGTAGCATCAGCTCCAGCTATCTGGCAAAGAGCTATGGAGCAAGTCCTGCAAGGGATTCTGGGGACTCAATGCTACCTAGACGACATCCTTGTAACAGGAGAAAACGACAATGAGCACCTTGCCAATTTGGAGCAGGTGCTCACTAGGCTGAGAGAACGGGGCCTACGAGCAAATCGTCCCAAGTGCAAATTTTTCCAGAAACAAATATCAAATTGTGGTCACATAATTAACGAAGAAGGGTTGCATAAGTCACCTGAAAAAATTGAAGCAGTCATAAAAGCCACAGCACCTGAAAATGTCTCACAATTAAGGTCGTTCCTGGGATTGATAAATTACTATCATAAATTTTTACCGAACTTGTCAACTGTTCTGCACCCTCTTAATGAACTGCTACAAACGGGTGTATATTGGAAATGGAGTGAAGACTGTAAACTGCTTTCCATAAATGCAAAGGCTTGATCACGTCCAAGGAAGTTTTGGCTCATTACAACCCATCACTGCCAATCAGACTGGCGTGCGATGCATCCCCTTACGGCGTAGGAGCGGTATTATCGCATAGATTCCCTGATGGCTCGGAGCGGCCGATAGCTTTTGCGTCACGCTCATTGAACTCAGCTGAGCGTAACTATGCCCAGATCGACAGGGAAGCACTCAGCCTGGCATGGGGAGTGAAGAAATTCAACCATTACCTACACGGACAAAAATTTACCTTGTTGACTGATCATCAACCCCTCGTCTCCATATTCAACCCTAAAAAGGGCGTTCCCATTATGACAGCGCAAAGGCCACAGAGGTGGTCACTTTTCCTAGGGGCACACCAATACGACATAGAATACAAAGGATCAAAACAGCATGGAAATGCTGACGGTTTATCGCGTCTACCGTTGCCAACGGTAGAAGAGGCACCTACAGTGGACCCAGTGGAGATGTTCCACTCAACCATAGTGGAATGTCTACCAGTAACAAATTCTACCATTGAAAAGGAAACAAGAAATGACCCGACTCTCTCACGAGTCTACGATTTAATGGTGAAGGGATGGCCAGCACATGGTGAACCACTGTTGCCAGCATTCTCGCAAAGAAGAGAACAGCTGTCAGTGTGCCGAGGAACCTTGATGTGTGGATCCAGAGTGGTGATTCCACCCAAACTCCAGGATAAAGTGCTAAAGGAGCTTCACGAGGGGCATCTGGGTGGAGTGAAAATGAAGAACCTAGCCAGAGCGTTTGTGTGGTGGCCAGGTATCGATGGAGACATCGAAGAAATGACCAAGGGCTGTCTAGGATGCCAGAAGGTCCAAAACGCCCCACCACAAGCCGCTCTACATCCATGGGAGTGGCCCTCATCTCCATGGCAAAGGGTACACATCGACTTTGCTGGTCCATTTATGGACTCAATGTTCTTAATCGCAGTTGATGCACACTCCAAGTGGCCGGAGGTAATAAAGATGTCCTCCACCACCACGGAAAAAACCATCACAGTATTAAGGACCATATTTGCCAGGAATGGGCTGCCTGAACAGATCTGTTCTGATAATGGACCGCAATTTGTGTCCGAAGAATTCAGGAAGTTCTTAAAAAGCAATGGGGTTAAGCACTACACGTCCGCCCCATACCATCCCGCCACCAATGGATTGGCTGAAAGGTTTGTCCAGACCTTCAAGAAGGCCATAGTGGCCATGGGTAATGAAGACATAAATCTACAGCATAAGGTAGATAACTTCTTGTTTGCATACAGGAATGCAACACATGTGGTTACAAACCAAACTCCCGCCATAATGTTTTTCAATAGAAGACTAAGATGCCGGCTGGATTTGATCAAGCCAAACATCAGAAGGGACGTAGAGAACCGGCAATTTCAAGGCATGAATGAAAGGCCAACTAGAACCTTCCAGATATGTCAACAAGTTTTGGCCCGGGACTACCGTACCGAGAAATGGCAGCCTGGAACTATTTGCACACGACTAGGACCGCTGATGTATACCGTGGACATTGGAGAAAGCATAATAAGGCGCCATGCTGACCAGATCATAGAGTCATCCGAAAAGGGACAACCTACACCACAACTCTATACGCCTAATGATGAAGCAGAGATACCCATAGTATCTACCTCCGATCCGGTGATACTGGAACCAGATGAACCCGACACTGGCATTCAAGCCGAATCGACCTTGCCAAAAGAACCTACTACACCACCAAAAACTACTACACCACTGAGGCGTTATCCGGACCGAGTCAGGAAGCCTCCAGAGAGACTGACTTATAATTGATTAACTGCAGCAAATGTGTAGATTATTGTTCTTGTAAACATGTTAATTAATGATTACTTAAAATGTTATGTACTGGTTGTCTAAAAGGGGAGGAATTGTGGTGTATGTGCTTTTAAGAGCCCCTGTGTACTGTAATGCCGGTAGTGGCCACTCGGGCTATATAAGCCTGTATAGTGTCTTGTATCTGTTAGTTCACCTCCAAACTTTGTTCAGTAAACACCTGTTAAACCAGCTCCTGCATTCCGTGTCTCCATTAACACACGGATACAACACAATTACTTTCAACTTCACTAAGGTTTAAAGTTCTGTGGGCAGCACATTCAGAGGAAAGTTGTTATTATTCAAAGGTGACCGGTGCAAATGATGTGATTTAATGTGGTTATGATAGCAAATGACAGCTTAGACAAAACTCACAATACGTTTCAGGGAAATTTATCTTTTGTATTGTAAATATGATCATACAAAAGATTAACAAATTCATATCAAATTCCTTTGCTACTTTAACAGTGGCTTTAATCCTTTGGGATTTATCCCTCTTGTCAGAATAACAGGAATTTGATACAAATGTAATAAACGTTCTCATGATGATATTGCAGAGTAAATGATAATTTTCAAGTTAATGTTATTGACTAGAGGGCTGTTAAAAAGCATGGGTCATTATTGTCCAAAAGTCAATTGATATTCATGAGTGAACAGAGCTCAGAGGATAATTGCAAAAGAAAAATGGTTGCTGAAGTGAAATATCAACACAAGAGAAGAATTATACTGCACAGGAATATCAAAGGTCAGCAAGGAAACATCTCGTGCAACCAGAGTGCATGATTGCATGACTGCTCAATCTCAGGAAAGGGATACAATGGCCCCGATATTGATTGGGGCGGGTTCGGTGAGTGGGGGAGCAGTTTAGTTTGGGTGTCCACAGCGTGCATCTTTTCTAGCAGGTTCCCTGCCCGGAAGCCGGCCTGTTTGACAGGCTTGGCTTCCTGTTGGGCGGGTAACGTTCTGGAGCAGGCCACAGCCCCAAGAGCAGGTAGGGAGCCTACAGTTGTATTAGTGGGAGCGTGGCAGTGCAGATCTTAGGGGCGGGTTTGTCGCCGATCCCTGGGAGGGGTGTCAGATCACCAATCCCGGGGGGTAGTGTTCCGATCACGGGGGGTCTTTGGATGGGGTGGGGTGTCTGATGGCAGGTGGGAGGGGAAGAAGGTAAGCTTGGTGGGCCAGGGGAAGCACTACTGCTCCTCCTGGCGCACAAGCAGTGCTGAAAGAGCACTTATCTTTTCCACAAAGAAGTCCTCGCCTCCCTTTAGCTGCCGGGTTTCCAAACTGGGCCTGCCAGCATTAAACCAGGAACCCAAGTTAAATAAGAGGCACGCAGCTTCATTATAATATTTAAATGGCCAACCCGTCTCCTGTGAGCGGGTTGGTTGCCCACATCCTGTTGGGCCTCTGTTCAAACCGGAAGTGCACAGGTTGGAGGCGGGTTGAGGTCGGGTTTGAGATTTTAAAAATTTTAACATCTCACTTGACCCCAACCCACTTGTTTTTTGTGGTTAAAATTACCCCTAATAACTCTGTATCACAGCCTTCTGCTGACTCTGTTGTGTGTGATTTGCTATTCAGAATCCTTTATAACTCATAAATAATATCACAGCATTATTTATAAAGTCTTGTCTAATATGCAACCTAATAAAATGTAGTAAGATCTTGTAAAGTCTTAGATAATAATGTCCCAATTTCTTTTCTTTTGGTATGCTTAAAGCAAATAGATTAATTGATAGTTCTGCAGCAGTTTTGCTGTAGATAGTTCATAATCCAAATCTGAATAACAGAAAATGGTGAAGGTCTCAAGGAGTGGTAAACAGTGAGGATCTTGTAGGAGAAGTGGGGAGAGTGACAAAGATATTTTTAAAAAGTCCAAAAGTTTAAATGCAAACTTACCTGAAAGGTGCTTGTGTCCCTTTAAGAAGCGCTGACAGCATCTCTGCAGGGCTGCTCCATGCATGTTTTTCTGAGCGGGCTTTGGACGAGGTGTTAAACAGTGCGAGAACATTGAAGTTTGCAGACGTGGTGTCAAGTCGGCATTGCACGCGATTGATGTCACGATCTGTAGGGGCCAGCACTGTCAACGGCAGTGCTATACCCCTTAGCGAAATGGTGGCCACCCTGTCCTGTGCTGGAGGCGGTTGGAAGCGAGGCGGCTGCCATTTTATTGCAGCAAATCAGCGGCAATGGCCAGCGCACAGGTATGGAATTTCTCGGCCTATACTTCTTGCCATATTGGCTGAGCGCTTATAACATCTCATCCTATATTGATATTTGTACCAGCAGAATGGGAACCATTTATACACTCTCATCCTGGTCCTCAGATTCGGAGGATGAGCAGCCGCAGCAGCAGCAGAACCAGGCACACCAGCAGCACAACAACAAGAGTGCCAGCCTTCTCCTCAGCCACCTGATGCTGCACAGGGCAGAGGGCGTCAGCATAGGGCTGCACCTCGCCGCAGGAGATACCCCCAACACAGGGTTTCCAGGCAGAGGATGAACTTCCTCAACATGACTGAGCAGCAGTGCCAAAGGAGGCTGAGGCTTTCGTGAGAGGTAGTCGCTGACATCTACACAATGCTGCACCAACACCTGGAGCCCAGAGGAGCGGTGGACACTCCTTACCAGTGGCTGTCAAAGTCACCAACGCCCTCAACTTCTTTGCTTCAGGGTCCTTCCAGGGATCAGCAGCAGACATTAGCAGCATTTCCCAGTTGGCCGTCCACAGATGCACAATGCAGGTTACCAATGCTCTGTTTGCTAAGTCTGCCGAATACATCCACTTCGCAATGGATGAAGCAAGTGTTACTGTGCGGGTTTGCCAATCTGGCAGGCTTCCCAAGGGTGCAGGGTGTCATCGACTGCACCCATGTGGCCATCAGGGCACCCCATCTCAACCCAGCTGTATTTGTGAACTGCAAGGGCTTCCCCTCTCTTAACGTTCAGCTGATGTGTAACCACAGGAAGAACATTATGCATGTGTGTGCCAAGTTCCCTGGCAGCTGCCATGACTCATACATCCTGCGCCAGTCCACTGTGCCTCAGCTCTTCAATCTGCCAAACCAACTTTCCGGATGGCTCCTTGGAGACAAGGGCTATCCCCTGAAGACATGACTAATGACACTGATGAGGAGGCCATCAAACGAAGCTGAGGAGTGTGACAATGAGCCACATTTCCACCAGAAGCATCATAGAGCAAACCATAGGGTTGCTCAAAATGCACTAAAGATGCCTGGACAGATCTGGTGGAGCCCTACAGTACACACCAACCAGGGTGTCCAGAATCATCGTGGTCTGCTGTGCCCTGCACAACATCGCACAGCAGTGTGGCTTAGCACTGCCAGAGGAACAAGTGGCACAGCGCACAGCTTCCTCAGAGGAGGAGGAGGAGGAAGAGCCAAATGAGGCTGCAGATGAGGAAGACCTGGCGGAAGCGGCTGTCCCAGTGCCACCAGCACATGAGCACATTGCTGGCCGTGAGGCAAGGGATAGACTAATCCATGCCAGATTCACATAACTTTATGCAGCACAGACATGTGGCTGGTACATGCACATGAAGGTTGGCAGGACCTCCTTCCACACCATACAGCATCTGTACAATGAACTGTGCATTCCTATCACTCTCCCCACTATTACTGCAGATGAAAGGTGCCCTCACCCCTCACTGTGCCACTTCCAATCCTGAGCACACATAGGGCAATGCATTGAAACATTCACATCGCATTACTTTAATACAATAAAAATAAAGATCACAAACGTAACTTTGGTTTATATGAAAACACCAAAGTGACTACCCTTGTGACTATTTGTGTGTTAGCTTTCTCTTACGTGTGCTTCTACGTGGTGCTTCCCCTGTGGCTTCAGCAGATTTAGAGGCACCTTGCTCACTCCCCTGCTGCACCTGCTTAGACACCTTTGGCGGTCATCCCCTGGGTTTGGGAGCCTTGGATGGCTCCACCAAAGTCTGCTCCTCCTGCAGCAGTGCAGGGGCAGAGTCGGCCATCTCTGTTGGGTGAGGAATCTGGGGCTCTGACCGAGGGCTCGGCAGTGGCATGGGAGTGTGAGTGCTTGGAGAGGAGTCCACACTTCCTTGTTCTCGACCACCACCATCCCTCTCATGGGTCACCCGCACTTCACTGCTAACAAGTAGCTGGAGAGCACCTTGCTGCACATCAGTGTGACCATGTGGACCCGTCTCTGTACTGACATTCCTCATACCGGGGATGTCCATGTACCTCTGGTTCCTCTCCATGATAGATGCCCATCTATCCTCCATAGCGACCATCTATCTAGAAGAGTCACCATGTTGGTTTGTGCCTGGTGATTTATGGATTCCATGGCAGTTGCCATCCTTTCCATGGTGGCACCTACATTTGCCATTGCATGCAGCATGGCATTGCTCATGTTTGCGATGGACTCCTCCATTCTCTGCACACTCACAGTTACCATGGTTGCAAACCTACTCAGAGCCTCCTGCACTTGTTCCTGAAGCTCCAGCACCGCTCTCTTTCTGGATGGCCCCAGAGGCTCAGCGTCTACATGCAGCTGAACAGAGCTAGGAGCATCCAGCAGCCTCTGACGAGGACTCTCCACTGCTGTCCTTGTCTCCACCATCTGCTCCTGCTCACTTGTGAGCTATGATACACCAGGTGAGAACACTACTCTATCTCACAAATGACCCACTGAGGTGTACATCTGCACTGGTGCTGGGTGTGCTCATTTTTGCTGATGCTGCTCCCTCAGAGGCTGGAGGTTCCTCTAAGGAGTCCTCCTGCTCTTGCTCCTGGGCTGTGGGGAGGGAGGCTCTCGATGGTCCTGTGGGGGAGTAAAGGCATGAGTTAGACATGTGATATGTAGGTTGCAGACACATCCCACTGTGCAGATGATCAGCACTCAATATCTATGAACATCAGATCCCATATCAGTCACTCATGAATGCAAAATCAGAGGGTTGGAAATCAATTCTGTCACCAGCTTGCTGTACTGCGTCCGTCTCTCCGTCCCCCACTTCCAGGTCCTCTGCACCTCCCATGATCTCTGGAGCTGTCTCTTCAGCGTTAGTTAAATGCACCACGGATGGTGGGCCTCCTCCTGTCCTCCCCCTCTCCCTCTTATTGTGGGCTCTCTTTTCCTGCAATGAGGGACACAAGTGGAGTTTCAGAGAGATTGATGGAGTGAGTATAAAGAATGGATAACATAGATGTTTAGAGGGAGACTATGATGGAGTGAGGTGCCAGTACCAAGGGCCCTCCCTGTGCATTGTTAGTTGTTGTCATTGCATAACAGTGAGAGCGAGTGTAAGGATGCATAGTAAGATGGTGATGTGATTCTGTACATAGAGAGAGAGGGATGGGTGAGGGTGCAAGGGATGTTTGTGTGAGTTGGGATGTGCAGGAATAGGTTGCCAATGCAGAGTGATGGGGATGAGAAGAGATGGGAAACAGATTGAAGGTAAGTGTGATGTTATACTCACTTTGGGGGTAAAAACAGGAGGGTAGATTATTATCTAAATGGCAATAGATTGGGAGATGGGGAAGTGCAGAGGGACCTGGGTGTTCTTGTGCACCAGTCACTGAAGGAGAGCATGCAGGTGCAACAGGCGATTAAGAAGGCAAATGGTATGTTGGCCTTCATATCAAGGGGGTTCGAGTATAGGAATAGGGATACCTTACTACAGCTGTACAAGGTGCTGGTGAGACCGCATCTGGAGTATTGTGTACAGTTTTGGTCGCCCCATCTGCGGAAGGATGTTCTTGCCATGGAAAGAGTGCAGCGGCGATTCACCAGGCTGATACCTGGAATGGCGGGAATGACCTACGAGGAGAGATTGAATAGTTTGGGCTTGTACTCACTGGAGTTTAGAAGATTGAGAGGGGATCTCATCGAAACATATAAAATTATGGCAGGCCTGGACAGGCTGAATTCAGAGAGAATGTTTCCAATGGCAGGGGAGCACAGAACCAGGGGCCACAGTCTAAAAATAGCGGGCAAATCATTTAAAACAGAGATGAGGAAGAATTTCTTCACTCAAAGAGTGGTGAGCCTGTGGAATTCCCTGCCACAGAGGGCTGTGAAGGCTAATTCAATAAATATTTTCAAGAGAGAATTGGATATATTTCTGAAGGCTAAGGGGATTAAGGGTTACGGAGAAAAGGCGGGGACGGGGTACTGAACTGGTAAGATCAGCTAAGATCTCAGACGAAGATCAGCCATGATCTCATTGAATGGCGGAGCAGGCTCGAAGGGCCGAATGGCCTACTCCTGTTCCTATCTCTATGTTTCTATGTTTCTATGTTTGCTGAGCACATCAGATCATTAAACCTCTTCCTACACTGCACCCAGGTACGTGTAAAGACCGACCTTGCACTGAAAGAAAGAGGACCTCCTTGCATCCTCTTACTCCCTCCACAAGAGCATGGAGGGAGTCATCATCAAACCGGGGAGCAGCCTTGGTCCATTGCGCTGCCATGCCTGCAGCAACCAGCATTCGGAAGCAGAAAAAAGAAAGCACTAATCAAAGGGGACATGGCCTCCTTAAATATAAAGAGGGAGAAATTCAGTATAGCCCCATTTGGGACGCAATTATCGGCCAGGTGCAAAGTTTAGTGCCTGGCGCTAATTATCGCCTCCGACTGCAAACTTGGCTTTTATCGCCCCTGGAGGTGATTGGAGCGCTAAATCAGGCGCTACACACCTCTCTTAAGGTGCAAAGGCCGAGGAGAAAGGCGCTACCTCAGAGTGCTGGCAAAGCTCATGTGATGTCAGTCAGCAATGGAACACAGGCACACTGGCGCCGGCCAGTTCTTAAAGGGGAGGGTCAATCTTGCTCTCCATCCACATCCTGCTCATTGCAGCCTTGAATCTCAGCCTGGAGAGACCTGTACATCAAATCTGCTGGAAAGAACAAAGGAGAGGCCCCGGGAAAGAGCTCAGAGTGCAGCCCCCATATTCTCTTCTAAATCGATGCAAGGAAGATCAAATCAGAAAGAACCTGCAAAGAGCTGCTCAGTACCCAAACCTCCTCAACACAGCTTTGAATATCTCCTGCAGTCTCTCTCTCTCACTCAGAATGTGTGGTGCAAAAATTTCGCCGACAAAAAAAGGTAGGAAGCGGTCGCCTTTAAATAGCGCTCCCCCAGTCCCTTCCCGACTGCAAAACGCTCCCCTCAACCTGTAGGGGGGCATCTTTTAACTGGTTTATGGTAATTTACCTGGCTAGCAGCCTTTGCCTATGCTCTGACCAATTCCAACCTTTTACCTGGTTTACGGTAATTCACCTGGTCAGGCAGCCTTTTTGCTGCTACACTATAAACCAATTTTCAAACAGCAGTTTCGAATCGCTAACCCCACCTTTCAGTTCTGACTGGAGGAACTTATAATTAATGATATCAAATGGACAAATGGTCTGGATGAGAGAAAAATCAAGCTTTATTAACTAAAGAAACTATAATCAAATTTAAACTATACCACACGAATACAGTAATTACAGTAAATTGCTTAACGGGGAAGGCAGACAGCAAAAACAAGGGATAAATGTTTACAATGTTGATTAAACAATCTTAGCAATTTCCCCTAAATTACCACCCCCTAACTCCTTACTAGGTTGCCTTGCTGAGGAGTCAGAAAACCTGCTCACCTGTGGTCCAGCAAAGTAAGAGAGAGATAGCTTCTCAGGAGCTATCGTTTATATCCTGCCAACTCCTGTTTGGCGCTGAAAAGGTCTGTGTGCAAAACTCGCGCCCAAAAGTCCCAATACATAAAAGAAAGGCTGTGATTGGCTGATTCAAAGTGGTTGGAGTGATTTAATGTGTCTGCACTCTGGGGCCGAAGTATACCTGCCCACATCCAGAGTTCACCTGGGCTAAAACAAAAGGGAATCCAACTGCCCTATTGTTCAGAATTGGGTGATTCAAAACTCAGTCATTTCTAAACTGTTGCATATCAAAAGTCCTTTCCACAGTTTCAATGTGCCTCATTGTGTGTGTAGGGGGTTTGAATGGGTTGAAACTACTGTGTAAACAGAAGCCGATTGTTCTGCGGTTTAGTCTCAAGTGGTTGTAATCCCTTATGTCAATAAACAACATCGATTGCTTCTGAGAGGGAAACTCCCTTTGATTGGCAGGTCTTTGACTGCCACTGTATGATCCTCCCACTTACACAGAGATCACAGGCTGCTTATCCAAGCCCGATTGTTCTTGGCCAATGCCTTCTCTGACAGCCATTTTTAAAAATCTTTGTGATTGACCAAACTCCAGGGAACAATTTTATTAATAAAAAATGTACTGTCATTAAGGTGTGCGAATTTTTCCACAGAACTCCACACTTCCGGTGTTGTCCACGTGCTGTCCATCTCAACTCAGCCTTTTGCGGTTCTGGGCGCATTTTAAAACATTGTCCTACCCAGAGACAATTCAAATCACGTAATTCTTCATCCACGATGTGGACCAATATTTCCCGATCTTCAGGGAAAATTGGGGAATTTTGCGAACCCCTACAAACCTGTCATTGCTAGCGGCAGGCGGTAAGACAGGGGGCACCACTCAATATCCGGTCCGGGAGGCTACCGGGGCGTTGCACACTCGACTGACGTCACGATCTGCCGGCGCAGGAGATCGTGGCGGTAGTGTTTAGCACCGCTGCAAAATGTCTAGTTAATTTCCTGAGCGGCGCAAACATCGCTGTGCATGGGCGCTAGTTGCTTTGCGCCCCATTAGCGCCCTCTTAAGCTGCTAACGTGAGGTGCAAACCAACCAAATTTTTCCCCCAATGGCTCCCAGCGCATCATCAAGCGTGATCAGCCGACCCACACCCACCGGTTGGGCCGGGTAGCTTGCATGGCACCCTTAATGAGGCCAATCTGGGGAAAATCATTATTGCAGGGTGGCTGGAACTGGGACCGGGACTGGAACCCGCCAAACAGTGGACCTGCCACCATCCCACATTCGGGCAGAAAATCCAGCCCTTAATGTCCAGCTGATATATTTTCTGTCCCACAACTATATCCAGCAATGTTTCTCCCCTTGTAGGCATGTGAACATAGTGCTTGAGGAAGGAGTCCAGCATACATTTTAGGAATTAAGTTACCTTTACTCAGTTTGCTTTGTCACTGTCCCAATCAATGAGTTGGTAATTAAAATCTCCTACAACAATTATTTTGTTATTCCTACTCATCTCCCTGATCTGTCTACAGATTTATTGTTTCGTTTTCCTCTCAATTAGAAGGTTTGTAGTGCAACCCACGATGGCAATTTTATCTTTGATCTCTAAACATAGAGACTGTCTGAATCTCTTCTCTTTGTGTGCATCAGTCCTCTCTACCGCATGTATTTCTCCTTCATCAGTATTGCCCCTCCTCCTCATTTCTTACATATTCTGTCCCTCCTAAAAATATAACCCAATATTATTATTTTCCAGTCCTGATCAGTTTGTAGCCAAGTTTTTGTTAGTGCTATTAGATCTATAACTTCCAGGGACATAATTGCTTGTAGTTCCCCTAGTTTATTTCCCACACTCTGACATTGCAATACATGCACTTTGTATAAGTGCATAAGAATTAGGAGCAGGAGTACGCCATACGGCCCCGCTCCGCCATTCAATAAAATCATGGCTGATCTCGACCTCAACTCCACTTTCCTGCCTGATCTCCATATCCCTTGATTCCCTAGAGTTCAAAAATCTATCTATTTCAGCCTTGAAAATACTCAACGACTCAGCATTCACAGCCCTTTGGCGTAGAAAATTCCAAAGATTCACAAACCTCTGAGTGAAGAAATTCCTCCTCATCTCAGTCTTAAATGGCCAACTCATTATCCTGAGAATATGTCCCTTAGTTCTCTCCTCTCCTCTTAGCGTTACCCTGTCAATGAGATCACCTCTCATTCTTCTAAACTCCAGAGAATAAAGGACCAATCTGCTCAATCTCTCCTCATAGGGCAACCCTCTCATCCCAGGGATCAAGCTAATGAACCTTTGTTGCATTGTCTGTAAGGCAAGTATGTCCTTCCTCAGATAAGGTGACCAAAACTGTGCGCAGTACTCCAGGTGTGGTCTCACGAAAGCCCTGTACAATTGTAGCAAGGCTTCCTTACACTTATACTTCAACCTGCTTGCAATAAGGCCAACATGCCATTTGCCTTCCTAATTGCTTGCTGTACTTGCATGCTAACTCTCTGGGGGGAATTTTGCCAGCCCTGGGGAGGCAGGTATGGAGGCGGGACTGCCGGGAAAATGGCAGAAACTGGAAGCGGGTGCCAAACCCGCTCCCAACCCGCCTCCGTGCCATCTTCCTGGGAGGCGGGTCCCCGACTCGCACAGGGACCCGTCTCCTCGAGACAGGAAGGGGATTACAGCCAATTAACTGCCTGTTAACAGGTAATTAATAGGCAGTTAAGAGGATTATCCCCATTTTTACCCACACAAATGCAGGCTTCCTGACGGCTGCGAACCTCGCCAGGGTCAGCGAGGTGAGCAATGGGTTTGCGGGGATGAGAGGGGTTGAAAAGTCCACTGTGGAGGTGAGTGATGGGTGCAAGTGTGGAGAGGTATGTATGGGAGGTGAGTGTAAAGTGTTAGAAAAAGTTGACTTACCTTTGCTTCTTCCTGCAGGCTTCAACCCTTGGGGATCTGGAGGTGCCTCATCTCCACGGCAGGGATGACAGAATGGCTGCTGCATTCTCCGATGCAACAGCCATCTGATTTCTGCTGAAGATAGAGGTTTGGTGAGTCTTCAGTACAAGGACTCGCCAAAGAACAGAGATTGTCAGCGTTTGACAGCTTCTCGCTGATGTCCTCTGTCACTGGCTTTCCCTTAATTGGCCTGCTAAGCCCGCAGGGCGGGCTTAACAAGGTCAATCAAGGGAAAATAGCATGGGTTGGCCGGACGTCGTTGGGGGCAGGACTGAAACCCGACAACCAGCAGTGCCACCCCCATCATGTCCCCATTGATAAAATCCAGCCTTCTATGTTTCCTGTACGAGGACACCTAAATCTCTATGAACACCAACATTTAATAGTTTCTCACCATTTGAAAAATATTCTGTTTTTCTATTCCTCCTACCAAAGTGAACAACCTCACATTTACACACATTACTCCATCTGCCAACTTATTGCCCATTAACTTAACCTGCCTATCCTTTTGCAGGCTCTTTGTGTACTCCTCACAGCTTACTTTCCTACTTAGCTTTGTATCATCAACAAACTTGGATACATTACACTCGGTCCCTTCATTTAAGTCATTAATATAAATTGTAAAAAGCTGAGGCCCAAGCACTGATCCTTGCGGCACCCTACTAGTTTCAGCCTGCCAACCGGAAAATTACCCATTTATTCCTACTCTCTTTTTTCTATCCGTTAACCAATCCTCTTATCCATGCTAATATATTACCACCACCCCATGAGCCCTTATCTTGCGTAACAATCTTTTACGTGGCACCTTGTTGAATGCCTTTTGGAAATCCAAATATATTACATCCAATGATCCCACTTTATTTACCCTACTAGTTACATCCTCAAAAAACTCTAATAAATTTGTTAAACATGATTTCCTTTTCATAGAACCATATTGACTCTGCCTAATCATTTATGATTTTCTAAGTACCCTTGTACCACTTCCTCAATAATGGATTCCAGGATTTTTCTGACAACTGATGTCACGCTAACTGACCTGTAGTTTCTTGTTTTCTCTCTCCCTCCTTTCTTGAATAGCGTGGTTACATTTGCTACCTTCCAATCCGCTGGGACCATTCTAGAATCTAGAGAATTTTGAAAGATCACAATGAATGCATTCTTATCTCTGCAGTCACCTCTTTTCGAACCCTAGAATATAGGGCTTCAGGTCCAGGGGATTTGTCAGCTTTTAGTCTCATTAGTTTTTCAAGTACTTTTTCTTTACTGATCTTAATTACTTTAAGTTCCTCACTCTCAGTTGCTCCTTGGTTCCCCACTATTTTTGGTCTGCTTTTTGTGTCTTCTACTGTGAAGACAGATACAAAATATTTGTTTAAAGCCTCAGCCACTTCCTTATTCCCCATTATAATTCCTCTTGTCTCAACCTCTAAGGGGCCAATGCTTACTTTTGCTACTCCCTTCCTTTTTACATACATGTAGAAGCTCTTACAATCTGTTTTTATATTTTTTGCTAGTTTACTCTCATTCTATTTTCTTCCTTTTAATGATTTTTTGGTCATCCTTTGCTAGTTTCTAAAGCTCTCCCAATCCTCAAGCTTACTACTATTCTTCACAACATTACAAGCCTCTTCTTTTAATCTAATACTATCCTTAACTTCTTTAGTTAGCCATGGATGGATCACTTTTCCTGTGGAGTTTTTATTTCTCAATGAAATGTATATTCGTTGAGAATTTTGGAATATTTCTTTATCTTTTATTTGCATTTAATGTTATGTCTTTTCCCTTGATTTTTTTTGTCAAAGCTAAAACCTTTTTCCTTTATCTCAGTCTTTTCTGGTCGATTTGTCATCCACCTCTACTCCCTTTGTTCCTTCTTCATGCTAGCCCTTTTGCTAAATTCTCTTTAATTAGCATACCAAAGGTATCTATTTCTATTTCTATCTTCTCTACTTCCTCTTTGGTTTTATTTTTCCTGCTCCATTCCTTCCTAATTTAAATGACTCCACTTCCTTATTTATCCATTTTGCCAGTGCATCAGATCCTTCCTGTTTAGATGTAGCGCATCCTTGTGGAATAGCTCCCATTTCCCCCCAGAACTGGTGCCAGTGTCCCATAAAATGGAAGCCATGGGGGAGAAATTTGACATTGATGTGGATGTTTTTTGAGCATGAAATAGACTAAACGGGGTCCAAAATCTTGTCACGATCTCCCACGCCCCATTGCGCCTTGGATGTGGGCATCACATAAAATCGAATCAAGCGACTTTTAGTTTCCCAGGGCGCCCACTTGAAACAGGCTGATTTGGTAACATAAATTGGGGTCCTATGCTGGTTATAAGACGTGATGTGAAATTGGACAGCAACTGCTAATGAGGGAAGAGACACCAGGTTGTAGAGTTCCAAACCAACTACAGAATTGGAACAAAGGATTGATGTGGAAAAGAAAAGAAAGAAAAAAACAATTATAAATGAGGCAAAAGCATATCTTGTGGATCCCCCAGTTTCTATTTTGATGCTTTTGCCTCATTTATAATTGGTATATAATTTTTACAAATATATAAACATTTGGCAGAGGGATACTGTCACTTTATCGCCAATTTTCTCAGTGCTAAATCAAATAACGTGTCTTAAGTTCAGTGAAAGAAAATACTCCACACCTGAAAATTACTTTGCAAACTTTTCTGGTAGCCAATATGGGGGAAGCAGTTAACATTTCCTTTCTTCGCTATTTGCAGTGAATTCATGAATGTGCTTTTTGTTAAATGGAGTTTTGTTTTTTCCAGGGACTTGCCTGAAATGCAAAAACACCTAACTTCACTTTTAAATGCAGTATTAACTATCACAAGACTCTACAGGTTATTTATAGTTACTTCAGCCATATACACCTTAACTTTTGGAATTAAATTCCTGCCATGACAACTGAAACCAACCAGAATGAAACCATTTTAACATTCAGCAACCTGTCAATAGGCGCATAAAATGTCTTCCTAATTGCTGAACTCCAGGGAATTTTCTAGTAAATGTTATAGTTTTGCATGCAAACAAGTGAATTTCAATTACTGTAAAGGAATGGAAGACTGAGAACTGACCACATATGATACATAATAATGAAACAAGGGATTCTAATAATATTCACACACACACACATAATACTACCAGACACTTAAAAGTGATTTTCATAATTCTAAATAATGTCAGAGGGCTCATTTCAAAAGTGTCTGGGGTTTTGGAAAGTTATGCGGGTTATATATTTAAATCTAATTTGAAACCTGTAATATAAATATGAGGTTGAATTTTGCAATGCTCTGTGCCAGGGACCTTGCCTTATGTAGGGGGTTTTGGTTTGGGGTTTGTGTCTGGTCAGTCAGTCGTGTGTCTGAGCTGCTCCAGCCCTGTGTGGTTCAAATCGCTTCCCCTTTGGTTCTGACCACCGGACTTATTTACAAGTAGCGATATAGACAAACGAGACCAGTGGTTCGGTGCAAAGAAAACCAATGTTTATTAAAATAGAGAACAATTACTATACAGAGAAAATCACTATGGATGCAGCACAATTACACTTAATCGGGGAGGAGAAACGGACACATTGTGGGAAAATGACTAAAATGACACTTTAGCAATTCCCCTTAACTCCCACCCTTTACACCTATCTAGATTATCTTGTGATGGGCCAGAAAATTGATGCTCACCAGTCTAGGATGTTGAAACGCCTGCTCCATGCCCTGTTGCCTGCCGATGTCTTAGGTTTTCACCGCCCAAAGCAGAGATACCCCAGTAATTTAAACGTAACTGCGGGTATTCTACTTCCCTGGATGGGCTCTTCGTCGACGGTCCTCTTGCTGGGTTGATGGTAAGGCAGGGCACTGGAGATGAGGTGGGAGAGAGAGAGAGAGAAATGGCCTCCTGAGGGATGAGTTATACCCTTCCCGGTAGCCCTTATCTCCTGCCAGATCAGCTCATTTCTTTTGTCTAATCTGGACGTATTGAAACTCATAAAAAAGGTACCGATCTGGGCCCATCGACCTGGATGGCCGGTAATCGGTTTTACTTGTCTCATCAGTGTTCCCATTTGTCCAACTGGTTTTGTGATGGGGCCATTCCAGTCTGAATGCCCCGTTGATCGTTTTGAAATACTTAGGTAAACAATGTTGACATTCTCTAAACAAAGGCCTGAATGCAGCTGAGCTTGTCCCACTACATATTCAATAGGCCCTGTCTGCTCTTGATTGTTTGTGCAAACAACCTTGATGGCTTTTAATCAGAGGCCCGAATGCCACTGGGTTTGCTTCTAATGCATAAATGCAGAAGGTCTGTCTGCATTCAAGTTCTGGAAAGTTCCTTCTCACATTCATCAGAATACAAGCTGTCAGTCCAAACTGAAACTTACAGGCTTTGGCCATGAGGCTGACCGCAGCCATCTTGTTGTGCCCTGGATTTTAACTCAGCCCAACCAGGGTTTCTTTAATAAGCCAAAAGTAAATCCTCGGGGGAGACATGAAATTTGCGAATCCTTTCAGTCCCCCCTAGGATACTGAAACTTGCTTGATGTGTCCAAACAAGGTGAGCACATTTTCTGACCCCCCCACAAACAACCTTCCCCTATATTTATCTATCCACGATCCCCCGACACACACATTCCCCTTACTTATAGAAAACCGTAGTGCACGGCAGGCATCTATTGATAGAAAATATGATCTGTTACAATAATCCAAGCACGGAGGGAGTTCAATACCCCTGCACTACTTGAGACATCATAAAACTTCATTACAACACACAGGGCTAGAAAATCAGTAGGCTTTGCGCCCACTTTTCGCCCAAAGAGGGCTTTTGCGCCAGTTGCTGAGATTTCGCCGATATTCAGCGCTGCGGTAATGGCGGCGTTAGCCAGTAGCGCTGCGCCACCACCGATGATGTCATCGGTGTGCGCAGTGCCCCGCTACCGCCCCGATACCAGCCCGACCACCATATTGAGTAGCGGCCGCCTCTTCCGCAGCGGCCGCAAACAACGTTCAGAGAACGGGGCCGTACTGTAGCGTTAGTGGGGCGAGTTAAGGTGGAGGTGCGGCCGGCCGCTTTTTTGGCGGCCGCCTGCCCGCACCTCTTTCCCCAGCCTCCTCCACCGCCCCCCCGCGGCATTGCCGGCTGTTTTCCGTGAGCCCGGCACTTCTCTGTGGTGCCGGGCTCATTTGCCGGCACTAGCGAGCGGCATTCTCGCTGTTGCAGGCACCTCCCCTTAAGAGAGGGAGGAAGGCCTGCAGTACCGCAGCCTGCCGCTCCGCAGCGGGTGTCGCTGCGGCACCTAGCGCGCCGAAATTCAGTTTCAGCGCCCCAAGCGGGGGCGGCCACACCCTTGAATAGCGGCCGCCTTCGACTTGGGGCGCGCAAACTGAATTCCCGGCGGGCGCAAGTGGCTCCGCGCGCAGCGGTAACTCCTGGGTGCAAGCGAGCTGGCGGGCCCAAACTGAATTTCTAGGCCACAATCTTTAATAAAGTTAACATCAGGCCAAAACCATATTTATTAAAAATAATGAACAGAAGGAACGTGCTTTATTAAAAATAACAAACGAATCTGCCATCACTCAGTAGTGATACGACACAAAGCTCACACAGGTGCTTCTTCTTCCACCCGGGCATACCGGTCCTTCCACAACCTTTTCGCTTTAAATTCTACCCCGGGACCTTTTCTCCTACACTGGACACAAACCAGGTAGAGGACGATCCCTAGCTGACAGACTATGTAGGATTCGTAAAATTGGATTTCATATTAATAAGGGTTAAATGGCAGAAGAGGCCGTGATTCTAAGACTGTTTTAAAAGAAGCCCAGAAAAAGGGGCATACAAAATGGCCGCTGTATCATGTGACCAGCTTATTGGGACACTTTAAAATGGCTCCTGCGCAACCTCAGACAGTTTTGTGGATTCAACCCACAGTAAGTTCTGGAAGCCGTTCCTGAGAGAACGAAACCAGACCCACAGGTATGCATATGGATTAGATGCAGATCTAGTCAAGATCGGCCTGGAGACAAAGGCCATCAAGATGCTGCCCCAGACAAAAGGGGATAATTTCATATTCATGAGAACAGCACCCAGGACTAGATAACGAGATCAGCAGGACATTCAAAACAATGAAAGCCATTTCCAACCAGAGATGGGCCTGTCACCAGCCGCTTAAAATGATTTAAAATATAATAATTGCCCCGCTGTGCTCAAAGCCCGCCAAAGTTAAAACAAAGACTAACCTGATTTTGGGCGGGAAGTGAAGCCTCGGGAAGAAAGGTATATCTGGAGAGACTTTTTGGCAGTTGACACGACAGTGGGACACGACTCGACACGGCAGTAGATTGGGCAGACACACAGCTTGGGAGAAGACGCTGGAGGAAGCTTGAATCAACAAGCTTGAACAGTCACAAGGAGAGTCGAGCTAAAAGACAGTTTACAGTCGGACAGTCATTGCAGCCCCAGCAGCCAGTCCAGCTTTTGAGCTGGGGGAAGAGGAGCTGGCTTGGGGAAAGATCAGCAGACTCCTCTCCACCATCGGAGGAGAAAGATAATTATGACTGTATAAAGAAAGTTGCTCGAAACCAGCGTCCCGCCCCAGGGAAAACTATCGGGAGATCATCGACCATCCCCGGGCCGTAGCTGAAGGTAGAAGGGGCCACACCAGCCCAAAGCTCCTCTAACCAGGGTCGAGCCAAGGATCCTTGACCCCGCCGACATCCAGGCCCGCCGGTGTCCAGCCGCCCCCGACCCCCACCTCAGGAGAGAGGTGTGGCGCAGTTCGCAGTGGCAAGGAAGAGAGACCTCTAGAGAGAGAAACCTCAGGGAAACCTCTCGAGGAAAACCCCTTACAACTACTAAGATGTGGGATGCCATACGAATCCAGGAGGGGACCTCTATACTTTCAAAAATGTCCCACCAAGGTGGGGTCGTAGTATTTAAAATGTCGGCCCCTATCTGTACGGTCTTCTGTTCCAAAGTGTAGAAGTGCTTCTGTGATACTAGAACGGCTTTTAATAATTTGGTAAGGTGCTCTGGGAGAGGAGGAATCGGGTAACCGAAGTGGGTGACATATTTCTGGAGGTGGGTAAAACTCTCCTCCACAGTGAGGTTAACGGTTCAGGAATGGGGACAATTCGTATCTGTGCCACTTGAACTTCTGCCTCGGGTTTGAAGCAGAAACTGCTGTCACTCACCGCGCACCAGATGTGCTGTCCGTGCTGGTAGTGAGATGCTCCTGTGGTGATGCAATATGTCCCACCTTCTATATATGCTGCCTGTGGGGGAACATGGCCTTGTGCCATGGCTTCCATGGTAAAATTTATAGGTTTTGCGTCAGCAGCTCTGAACCCGCATTGTGGTTTTGAATAGGCATTCAAGTGCTGGGGACACAGGAAACGGAGCAATTATGCCAGGTCCTGTTAACAAACATGTTCAAACAGTTTTACAAATTCGACTTTGCCGATGTCGACAGAGCCGAATTGTACACCACACCACATGAGGTCCTGGACAGAATAGGGAGACAAAGAAGGGGTGCAGTAAATGATATTTTCACAGCTTTTAACACAGGAACTTCCGTCATCAACGCACTGGATGACGTGGAGCTACAAACTCAGATTAATGGTTTGAAAACACAGCTAAGAAAGATACTGACTGATGAGAATAAGGCAGTGGGTTCTGAGTTACATGAGGACCAGGCCGTGACACTACACTTAAAAGAGATAATAGCGGAGCTGGAGAAACACGCCAAAACGGTAAATGCTCTCATCAGGGAGGATCAGAATGCGTCCGATCAGGCTGCGCAGAACGAAGCTTGTGTGCTATATGGGGCGTAGTTACTGGGCGAGGGCCGCAGTAATCTGGAGGATTTAAAGCAAGGCTTAGTCCCCTCCTGGATTAGCAACAAGCACCTCACAGCCCTTCACCCTTTTGAGAACACATTGAGCCCGTGCCAGCTCAGACTAGCTTCAGAGGCCTACCCAGACCCAGTGGACTGTGGACGGTCTAATCACACCATTATGGGTATAGTGGTAAGAATGCCGGTGATGGGAAAGACAGCCAAACCCGCCCCGGTATACAGGGTGGAGAACATTGGAGTCATTCAGGGGGGTGCGCACATTCGCTACATGGGGGTCCCACCTTACGTCATTCGATGGGAGCATGCAATGACGGGTACCGACCTCTTGGGGTGCCGGAGCCGGGGAGCACACATCATCCTGTGTCCCCAGCACTTGAATGCCCATTCAAAACCACAGTGCGGGTTCAGAACTGCTGGCGCGAAGCCTATAAATTGCACCATGGAGGCAATGGCACAAGGCCATGTGCCCCCGCAGGTGGCATATATAGGAGGTGGGACAGACTGTGTCACAACTACAGCACCCCACTACCAGCATGGCAGCACGGTTGGTGTCCGGTGAGTGACAGCAGCTTCTGTTTCAAGCCCAGGGCAGAAGTTCAAGTAGCCCAAGAGCGAATTGTCCGCATCCCTGAACCTTCCACTGTTCACCTCACTGTGAAAGAGAATTTCACGGATTTGCAGCGATTCATTGCACATTTTGGACATATCATTCCCCCTCTCCCTGAACACCTCACCAAGATATTAAAAGCCGTTGTTGTTTCACAGAAACACTTCTGCACACTGGAGCAGAAGACGTTAGAGATAGGGGCAGGCATATTGGATATAGTGACCCCACCGTGGTGGGACCTGTTCACTAATATAGAAGTCCCTTCCTGGATTAGGATAGCCTCCCACATTCTTGTAGTGTGCCAGGTTGTCATTATAGTGTATTTGTTGTTTGTACACTGTAAAAAGGTCAAACATTCGCAAAAGTACGAGAATAGAGGGGAATGGAGGGACCATTATGTGCGGGTAGAAGAAGAGACACCCGTTTAGATTTTTGCTGCTTTGTATAAAGTTAAAGTTTTCCCTCCCTCCTCTGTATTATTATTTGATGGGTATTCATGTGTTTTTGGATTTTCGTATGTATTTCATTTTTATTATTGAAGTTTATTAGATGTGATTATTATTTGATAATGTGTATATACTAGGTGATGTAGGGGTATAAGGACCCCCTTCACACCTGGAAGTAAGTTATAAGATTTTAACTCCAAGGTATTGCCATCTATAGATGCTTAATGTACACTAGATTTTTCTGAAATGGGAAATGCATGTGTCGTGGGGTCATAGATAGGTAAATACTGGGGATGGTTAGATTGTGGAAGGACAGAAAATTTTGCTCACCCAGAATGATGATACTCCAAGCAAGTTACAGTATCATCAGGGGGGAGTGTAGGATTTGCAAAATTGGATTTCATATTAATAAGGGTTAATAAGGGTTAAAGACCATCCCCGGGCTGTAGCTGAAGGTAGAATGGGCCACACCAGCCCAAAGCTCCTCTTACCAGGGTCGAGCCGATGATCCTCGACCCCGCCGACATCCAGGCCCACCGGTGTCCAGCCGCCCCCGACCTCCACCTCAGGAGAGAGGTGTGGCGCAGTTCGCAGGGGCTCCACAATCCACATGGAGACGAGACGCCTGAAAGGACCAAACACAGACTCGTTTTCAAAACCTTGCACTTCCTAGTGGGATTGGTGAGCATTTTTCTGGCCCTTCACAATCAGATCTAGATAGGTTTAATAAGGGGGTGCTTTTAAGGGTACAATTAACATGAGTTGTTGTCCCTCGATGTTCCGTGTGTTTCCTTATTCATGATGATCTTTGTAGAGTATAAGATGCCTGTAGTTGCCTTAATTAGTATAATGTCGTTATGATTTGTTTGTGTTTGTTTTTCCCTCCCATGTACTGTACTCTTATCTGTGTTGCATTTGATTTGATATTTTTCCATTTGCAATAAAATTTCATTTTGTTTCATCAAACTTGGTCTACAAGAGTTTTCTCTACATTGTAGTTCCTGCGCCTAAGTCCAGAGTATAGAATCTAAGGGGCGAGGGGGTCAAACCACTCAAGGTTTTACTCTGCAAGAGAGAGAGGCCTCTAGAGAGAGAAACCTCAGGGAAACCTCTCGAGGAAAACCCCTTACAGAAAATGGTGGCCGCGGCAGGACTCTGGCGGCAGGATTGCAATGTAGTAGATCCAAGTTTGAATGGTCGAAATGCAATGGATGAGAGAATAGCGGTTTATGTCTTTGGCAAGGTAAATCTAACTAAACAGTGGATTTACGATCTCTTGCTGGATGGGCGTCCAGTGGACGCAGCCATCAGGTGGACAGAGAGCAAAGAGCATAAGAAGTCAGTGGAAAAGGCAGTGTGGCTGATGTGTTACAAGAAGCAGGTCCAGGTCTTGGACCGAGTCGTTGCAGCACAGGCAGCCAAAATCACAGCCCAGGCAGCAGAGATAGAGGAAAAGGCCATGGGTGGGGAAAAACTCATCACAGCGCTTCACGCGCTGAATCAGGAATGCCAAGTGGTAGCTAGTTAACATCAGGCTAGGATAGAGTACCTGGAGTGCAAGGTTACTGAAGCAAAGATTAATGAAACGAGGATACGGGAGAAAAGCGCCCGCCTCGCACAACAGCTAAGAGCGCAGGAGGAGAGAGTAGTGGAGGTTAAGGCAGCTTACAAGCTGGCCCTCGAGCACGGGTTTGAGAGCACAGACCACGGCCCCTGCCAAAAGACCATAGAGGACCTAAGAACGGCCCTGGTTAAGGCAAGAGGCATGGTGTGCCTCATCAGCCCGAAAGCCAGCCACATGGACTTTTTAAAGGAATCGAAACAGCTGATTCCAGCTGAGTTAATTGTGGTACCAGCCACCGAGCCCGCAGCACTGCCGAGCTATAGTGAGACTTGGTCGGAAAAGGAGGGGGTAGCGAAAGAGGAGGTAGCCGAGGTGGAGTGTGTGGAAGAACCACTGGTTGCAAAGCCGGGACCGGCACCGATGTGTCCCGCTCGGCACCAGAGGTTCGGTCCCAACGCTGTCGATGGTAGTATTGGACCCCACCAGAACCAGCTCGTGGTGCCCTACGCTGGTCCGCAATTAAGGTCCATGGTGAGCCACCTCACACGACTCACAGTAAAGGGAGATCCCTCGATTCATTTCAGGGAGATAGAGGAAACAGCAGCCATAAATGACTGCGATGAACAGGAATAGGTTAAACTTGTTTTTCTCCCTGGATCCTACAATCCTTCAGTGCCTCTCAGAGGATGCCAAGAGGGGACGGAAAGGGTATACGGATCTCAAGGAGGAAGTTTTAGAAGTAATGGGAGTGGACGACGGTAGTCCGTTCGACCATGTGCAAGGGACCCTGCAGCTATCTGGAGAACCCCACGGGTTTTCGCAGAAAGGCTGTGGCCAGTGTATCGATGCAGCTGTCCGGGTATGCCTGAACGGGCTCAAATGAGCGACGAACAGCGGGTTCATTGGCTCCATTGCGTGGTTACCAGCAGCTTGCCAGAGATACGGGCCCTAGCCAGATCATGGTTTGCTCCCCAAGGTCCCGGTGTCATGGAAGAAACGGTGCTCCGTCAGTTAAATGTGGCGTATAAGAACTGTAGAAGTCAGGAAACACCTCCCCAGAAAGGAAAGGTGCATGAGGCAAAACCCGCAGCCCCAAGCAAGAAGGAGTGGAGGCAGGAAGGGAATCGCCCTGTCCAAGCCAAGCTCAATTGTTACGGGTGTGGGAAGGATGGACATTGGCGCAAGGACTGTAGAAATCCGTGGAAGGATAGTAGAGGGAAATTTCCCACAGTCCAAGCCCAAGCCCAGACCGCCGCCTCAGTACCAGCCCAAAACCAAGCCATAGCTCCTGTCCCAGCACAAGGAGCTGGTGCAATAGTGGATCCCGCTGCGATTGAAGTGATCATACAGACAATGCGGTCTATGATGACCTCGCAGGGGAAAATAGCTGTCACCACTGGCCTTGTCGCTCCCGAAACTCTGATCGCTGTACCCAAGTGACTAGAGTCGGCGCAGCCCGTCTACCTGTGTGCGCTGCGATATGATGTATGGAGATGACCCCTCGTGGAGATGGAGGTGGAGGAGGTGAAGGGAACCTATCTGTTGGACACGGGAGCATCGTGCACCGTAATCCATGCAGATACCCCACCGCCTCGCCTCTGTCCACTGGGGTCCCATATCTTCTGTCGGGCTTCACGGGTGAAGAACAGGCTGGCGCACATTCCCTTCCCCTCTCCATTCATTTAGGACCACTCCGCACCATGTGGAAGTGTACCCTAATGAAGTGGGAGGTGGGAGGTGGAACGGGAGTCCTGGGGTCTGATTTCTTGGTAGCCCACGGGATCCACGTGGACCTAAGAAATCATTGTCTCTGGGGAGAGGGTACGAGTGTGAAGGAGGTAGAGAGTGTTAAGGAAACCCCTACAAAGGCGCGGGTTGGCCGGCAAGAAGTAAAATTCTTGGGTCTAACCCTATGCGCTGGCGAGAGAACCGTAGACCAGGAGGATGAGCCGGAATCGGTGCAAAATCTGCCGGTCTACGCCACTCGCACAGTGGAAGTGTCCCGACGCAACAAGTGGTTTAGTATGAAGCGGTGTAAACTGTTCAAACCGGGTGCAAGAGCATCAGCAACCGAAGCCAGGTCTGAGGATAAAGATCCTCAGCCTGAGGCGCGCGATGAGTCACAGACCACACAAGCTGGCGTTGTAGCCTGCTTGGAAGGAGAAGAGGTCCCGCCCACCTGGGGGGATCCTTCTCCGATGGCCTGGGACTCGGACGAGGAGGGACCCGAACAGCAAGGTCCCGCCCTCGACACGATTCTGGAGAAGGAGGAGTCGGAGGACGGAGATCCCGCCCTCGACTCGAGCGTGGGGGAGGTAGAAGTTGGGGGCAGAGATCCTCCACCTGTAGGGACAGGTGGGGAGGAGCCGTCTGCCACAGACCCAATTCCCGAAGGGGCGGAGCCTGAGGGGAGGGAGCCGAAGCCCACAGTCGTGGAAGAGCCACGGGCTGTGAGAGCTGAAGTCCCACCCAAAGGTCCACTCGCCAAGGGAGCCTGCCCAAATCCCAAAGGGGCGGAGCCTGGGGGAAGGGAGCTGAAGCCTACAGTCGTGGAAAAGCCATGGGCTGTGAGAGCTGAGGTCCCACCCGAAGGTCCACTCGCTAAGGGAGCCACGCCCAAAGTACCTTCTCGCAGGTCGACCCGAACGCCTCAGCCTGTAAAGTCTTGGCCCAAGTCACCCACTCCCAGTAGACGCCGACTTCAGAAATCCTTGAGAAAACACAGTCCCCGTTTAACAGCGAAAGGCTGTGGGGAACCAGAGCCACAGGTCACTGCAGCCCTGCCACAGGGAGCGGTGAGCTGCAGTCCGATCAGGGATTAGGCAAGCCGCCCGGGGACGGGCGGCGCTGTACATAAGTTTAGTTTAGGTTGAAGTTTTAAGTGTAAATATTAAGATAATTAGAATTTTAAGTAGTTTTAAAACTAGATAACGAGATCAGCAGGACATTCAAAACAATGAAAGCCATTTCCAACCAGAGATGGGCCTGTTGCCAGCCGCTTAAAATGATTTTAAACATAATAACTGCCCCGCTGTGCTCAAAGCCCGCCAAAGTTAAAACAAAGACTAACCTGATTTTGGGCGGGAAGTGAAGCCTCGGGAGGAAAGGCATATCTGGAGAGACTTTTCGGCAGTTGACACAGTAGTGGGACACGACTCGACACGGCAGTAGATTGGGCAGACACACAGCTTGGGAGAAGACGCTGGAGGAAGCTTGAATCAACAAGCTTGAACAGTCACAAGGAGAGTCGAGCTAAAAGACAATTTACAGTCGGACAGTCGTTGCAGCCCCAGCAGCCGGTCCAGCTTTTGAGCTGGGGGAAGGTGAGCTGGCTTGGGGAAAGATCAGCGGACTCCTCTCCACCGTCGGAGGAGAAAGATAATTATGACTGTATAAAGAAAGTCCCTCGAAACCAGCGTCCCGCCCCAGGGAAAACTATCGGGAGATCATCGACCATCCCCGGGCCGTAGCTGAAGGTAGAAGGGGCCACACCAGCCCAAAGCTCCTCTAACCAGGGTCGAGCCAAGGATCCTTGACCCCGCCGACATCCAGGCCCGCCGGTGTCCAGCCGCCCCCGACCCCCACCTCAGGAGAGAGGTGTGGCGCAGTTCGCAGTGGCAAGGAAGAGAGACCTCTAGAGAGAGAAACCTCAGGGAAACCTCTCGAGGAAAACCCCTTACAACTACTAAGATGTGGGATGCCATACGAATCCAGGAGGGGACCTCTATACTTTCAAAAATGTCCCACCAAGGTGGGGTCGTAATATTTAAAATGTCGGCCCCTATCTGTACAGTCTTCTGTTCCAAAGTGTAGAAGTGCTTTTGTGATACTAGAACGGCTTTTAATAATTTGGTAAGGTGCTCTGGGAGAGGAGGAATCGGGTAACCGAAGTGGGTGACATATTTCTGGAGGTGGGTAAAACTCTCCTCCACAGTGAGGTTAACGGTTCAGGAATGGGGACAATTCGTATCTGTGCCACTTGAACTTCTGCCTCGGGTTTGAAGCAGAAACTGCTGTCACTCACCGCGCACCAGCTGTGCTGTCCATGCTGGTAGTGAGACGCTCCTGTGGTGACGCAATATGTCCCACCTCCTATATATGCTGCCTGTGGGGGTACAATTTATAGGTTTTGCGTCAGCAGCTCTGAACCCGCATTGTGGTTTCGAATAGGCATTCAAGTGCTGGGGACACAGGATGATGTGTGCTCCCCGGCTACGGCACCCCAAGAGGTCAGTACCCATCATAGCGTGCTCCCACTTTATGACATAGGGCGGGACCGCTGTAAAACGAATGTGTGCACCCCCTTGAATGACTCCAATGTTCTCCACCCTGTATACGGTGCGGGTCGGGCCATCCCGCCCATGACCGGCATTCTTACAACTATCCCCATGACAGTGTGGTTGGACTGCCCACAGTCCACTGGGCCTGGGTAGGCCTCAGAAGCTAGCTGGAGCTGGCACGGGCTTCATGCATTCTCAAAAGGGTGGAGGGCTGCGAGGTGTTTGTTGCTGATCCAGGAGGGGACTAAACCTTGTTTTAAATCCTCCAGATTACTGCGGTCCTCGCCCAGCAACCATGCCCCGTACAGCACGCACAGCTCGTTCTGCGCAGCCTGGTCAGAAGCGTTTCTGTCCTCTCTGATGAGAGCATTTACCGTCTTTGCATGTTTTTCCAGCTCCGCGATGATCTCCTTCAAATGGAGAGTCATGGCCTGGTCTTCATGCAGCTCAGAACTTACCACCTTATTCTCATTAGTTAAAATACCCTTTAATTGCGTTTTTAGACCATTAATCTGGGTCTGCAGCTCGATGTCATCTAAACTGTTGATGACCGAGGACCCTGTGTTAAAACCAATTAAAACATCATTAAAAACACCCCTTCTTTGCCTCCCAACCCCGTCCCAAATCTCGTGGTGTGTATAGAATTCAGTCTTATCGACCTCCGAAAAGTCAAATTCACGGAATTTTCGAAACATCTCTGTTAATAGGGCTTGATAAAATTTGGCAGTCTCCGCGGTGCACCACGTGGGTAAGTGTACCTCAGTGAGGTTTAAAATCACCGAGGCCACCGCGTAATGCACCCCTTGATACAGCACCTGGTCAGTGGGTACTAGCACCAGGCCGTTCCCTGGTCCCTTGGTGGTGGCGGGGCATCCCTCTGCTACTGTCCGTGACATCGGGGTCATGGGCAGGGGCCGTCGGGAGCGGGTCACTAGTTCAGTGGCATTAACCGAGATTGGGGAGTATGGGATCGCGCATGCGTCCAGGCGGGACTCCCAGTCCATCCCCCTCCCATTATTTTGCCACTGGCTGCGGAAAATGATGGAAATGCCTGTGGGGCAGACTTTCTCTGATCCCCACATACAGACCTAGATCCGCTGATCCGGTTCCCACCATTTATCCCAGCACACACTTAACCCTCCCTGGGTCCCTGTAATTGTCCTGTGAATGTCATTCCCTAACCTTTCCCACTCTACCCTGGGGTTCCCCATGTCTTTGCTTAACTTTCTGAGCCACCACCACCTTTCCAGGGGACCGTTCCCTTTACACGTCAAACATATTCTTTTGCCCACGGTGACGCTAATCCTTGGGGTGACGATTCGTATCCTCGGGCACTGGATTGAGGCCTCCCCATACGTCAAGCTGGTTTCTCTAGAATACTGGGTCGAATTGCATCCCAGCCATCCTGGCCAGCTCCCCTCATGGACATACGAGGTGATTTCATCCGCCTCCCATAGATCACTTCCATCGTGTGCTAGGGGCGCTCTCTTCCCTGAGCATCCGAAGATATGATGGTCCTCGACATCGCCCCTTCTCGCGAGGCTCAGCCCGAACAGGGCGAGCAGGATTATGCTTCCGCACATTTCAAAATTCTGAAAAAGACATAAAAGTATCTAGCCAGGTTCCCTGGAGACTCCCTGGCTCGGGGGAAGTGTGATCGGGTCCCGTGACCTCGGCTCACGTAGACAGCACTCTGGAACGGTTCCATACTTAAAACTTATAGACTACCGGTTTCTTACATAGAATTAAATTAAAACACCCTAACTTAACATTATGCACATTACTAAACTGAAACAAAGCTATGTACATCTGCCGCCCGTCTCCGAGTGGCCAGCCTAATCTCTATTAGGACTGTTGCAGGCTACTACCTGCGGCGAAGCTGGACTGATCTCCACTTATGGCTGCTGGCTGGGGACCTCTGTCTTTCGGCTTCTCCCTGACTCGGGAGGCCGCCCTTTTGAACTGAAGAGCCAGTGACCATACTTTTCTGGGCTGGGGTGGCCGAGGAGACCTCCTAGGGAGTGCTACTGGTGGGGCTACCCTGGCGAGCGGACCCTTGGCTCGGGTCACAGTCCTTGCTGGCTGGGGGCCTTCTCCCTCGGGTCCCTCCCCTCCCAAACCTGAACTGGGGACAGGCAATCCCTCACCACCGGCTGCCAGTGGCTGAGGGTCTTCCCCTCCAGGTTCAAAACTTTGTTCGGGGGCGGGGCCATCTGGTTCGGGCTCCTCCTCCTCGGAATCCCATAAGAGAGGGGGAGTGGTCTGGACAGAGTGCTGGGGAACTTCTCCCTTGACGCACGCGACTGCGCCTGCATGTGCAGCCTGCGTGCGCGTACCCGCTGCGGGCTGAGGATTTCTAACCTCGGGTTGAATCCCAGCTGCCTGTTTCCCTGCCTCCGGCTTAAACAACTTACATTGATTCACATGGAACCATTTTGTACGCCGAGGCATTTTTACTGCGTAAACCATGGGGCTGGCTTTATCGACTATGCTATAACGTCCCATGTACAGTGGCTCTAAATTCCCCACTCAGGCGTAGTTCCTAACCATCACTTGGTCCCCTATCTCCCACTGGTGACTCTTGCTAGGCTCAAGCAGCAACCGATTATTCCGATGCTGCTTCCCCATGCTACCTGCTGCCTGTTCATAAATCTGTTTCAGGCGCTCGAGGAATGTTCGGGTGAATTTATCCCGATTTACCTCCCGAAGCTGCCCTTCAGTAAGAACAGGTCTAGGACATGGGTGGGGGTCCTCATAACCCTACCGGTCATGAGTTCGTGCGGGGAATACCCTGTACTCTTGGACTGGCTGGCCTGGATCCCCATGAGGACTAGAGGCAGGACCTCCGCCCATTTTTGGGGCGAGCCCACTGCCTCCTTCCTCAACTTTTCTTTAACGGTGCGGAACATGCGCTCCACAATCCCTGAGGACTGTGGATTGTGTGCTACGTGCCACTTCCCCTGAATACCGAGCAGCGTAAGGGTGTTCTGCATGACCTGGCCGGTGAAGTGGCTTCCCTGGTCGGACTCCACAAACTGGGGTAGTCCCCACCACGAGACCACCTCTCGCACCAAGATCCTTGCAGTCCCCAGTGCTGTGGCCGTTTTGCAGGGGAAGGCTTCCACCCACTTGGAAAACATGTCTACCAGGACAAGACAATATTTGTAGCCTCCCTGGGTGGTGGGCAGGGGCCCGATGTAGTCGATCTGGATCGACTGCCATGGTCCCTCTACCCTCCTAACGTGTCCCATGGGCACCTTCCTTCTGTGGGGGTTGGGGTTGTTTGCAGCGCACACAAGACAGCTAGCACAGAATTCGCGGACGTCTTCCCAGAGTCCTGGCCACCATCCCGCCTGTTCCACCCATTGCCAGGTGGTCTCAGGCCCGGGGTGGCCCACTCCCGGACCCTCATGGGCCAGTTGAAGGAACTCCCTCCGGTGTTGCTGGGGTACTACCCACTGTTCTTCTTTGAACAGCATGCCTTCCCTTATGGAGAGGGCCGCAGCACCGGAAGGGCCTTCTACCTTCCTGCCTTCCACTACTGCGCTAATGATGGTTTTCAGGACAGGGTCCTGGGCTTGCACCGTTTTAAAGTCCGGGGCTAACACTATTCCTTAGCTCCCTTGGGTCCCATCCCTGCCTCTACCTGCCGTCATGGGCCCGGACTCATACAGGTCCCAGAAAGTGCCTGCGCGTGCACCCTCCTTGGCCAGCATGTTGGCTTGCTGGTTACCCTGGCTGCGGGGTTCTGTGGAGGAATGGGCCTTCACTTTGTGGATGAAGACCTCGCCTTCCTCCCCCATGGCTGCCAGGATTTTCTCCAGCAGGGGCTTTACTGTTAAGAGCCTCCCGTTGGTGGAGGTATACCCGCGACGGGACCAGATGGCCGGGTATTCCGTACACGAGTTGCAAGTGAACATGCTGTCCGAGCAAATCGTGTATGGGGTGGGGAAGATTTCGGGGTGGGTAACCACGTACACCACCGCGGACAGTTCAGCCTGTTGGGCACTCATGGTGCTGGGGAGCTTGATTGCCAGGGCAATGTTTGCCGTTGGGTCATAAACTCCACAACCCGTGAGTCGTTCACCAGCAGATACCATGCTGGAACCGTCTGTAAGGGGGGCTTCTTTTAACTTGTTTAAGGTAATTTTCCTGGTCTTGCAGCCTTTGCCTGCACTCTGACCAATTCCAAATAAACCAATTTTAAAACAGCAGTTTCGAATCGCTACCCCACCTTTCAGTTCTGACTGCAGGACTTATAATTAATGATATTAAAATGGACACGTGGTTTGGATGAGAGAAAAATCAAGTTTTATTAACAAAAAGAAACTATAATCAAATATCAAACTATACCACATGAACACAGTAATTGCAATAAAATTGCTTAAATGGGGGAATGCAGATGGTAAAAACAAGGGGCAAGTGACTACAATGTTGATTAAACAATCTTAGCAATATCCCTTTAATTACCATCCCCCAAACTCCTTACTAGGTTGCTTTGCTGAGGAGTCAGAAACTCTGCTCACATGTGGTCCAGCGAAGTGAGAGAGAGAGAGAGAGAGAGAGAGAGAGAGGCTCACCTGTGGTCCCAGGAAGTAAAGAGAGAGCAATAGCTTCTCAGGAGCTATCATAGATACCTTGTGAGCCCCCCTCCCCCCCGCTGTTTGCCTGTCTGGAAAACTCGCGCCCAAAAAGTTCCAATTCACAAGAGAAAAGCTGTGATTGGCTAACTCAAAGTGGTTGGACTGGATTAGTGTGTCTGCACTGTGGGGCCGAAATGTTCCCGCCCACATCCGGAGCTTACCTGGGCTGAAACAAAAGGGAAGACAACTGCTCTATTGTCCAGAATGCTAGGTGATTTAAACCCATTCAGTTCTTAAACGGTTGCAGATCAAAAGTCCATTTCAGGGTTTCAGTCTCTCATTGTCTGTGAATGCTTTGAATGGCTATGTAAACAGAAGCAGTTTCAAATCGATTGTCCTGCGGTTTTCTCAAGTGGGCTAATCTCTTAAGTAAATAAACAACTTCAAGTGCTTCTGAAGGGAACCTCCCTTTGATTGGCAGGTCTGACTCACAGCCACTGCTAGAACGGCAACTTGAGCTGCTTGTCCTTTTGCCATGCTTTCTGTGGCCATTTTAAAACCTTTTGTGATATCCCAAACTCCAGGGAACGACTTTATTAATAAAGTACTGTCTCAAGGAGTGTGAAGAGCTCCTCGGCTCCCATGTTGTCCATGCCATTTTCAGACCCCTCTGCAATTTGCACAGTTTGAAACTCAAAGGGTACCATTTTAATCTTAAAGTCCTGATGTTGAGACAATTCAGGTCACGCAATTCTTCGTCCACGATGTGGACCAATATTTTTCAATCTTCAGGGAAATAGGGGAAATTTTGCAGCCCCTACATGTCTACATAGATTTCGTGGCCTGAGGGATGTCTCCCGGCTCGTAAACCTATGTTCACCTCCCATACCCCTCCTATGGAACACCGATGGGCTGTTCCAGGATATACCATATTGGCCGCGAGCTTTGGCTTGCAAAGGCCCCTCACCTTCAGATCCATCTGCGAGAGGAGGAGGGCCCAACGCGCAATGCATACACTGCTGACTGTCCCACCTTTAATCCTCCCATCCAGAAGCATCTGGGTGGGTGTGTGGTGTGTGAGGAGGGTGATGGGAGAGGTGCCTGTGAAGATCAAGGATCTTTTCACAGCCCAATACGTGGCCAAAAGGTGCCGTTCGCAAATTAAGTAGCTCCTCTCCACATCAGTGAGAACTCTGGAGGAGTAGACCACGGGCCTTAGCCTAACGTGCCGCTCTTAGAGCAGCACAGCACTCAGGCTATCCCTGCTAGCCGCTGCCTCCAGAAAGAACGCTTTCCCCCCCTCTATGGCTCCTAGGGCTGGTGCGGTCTGCAAGTCTCCCTTGAGCTTGACAAATGCTGCCTGGCAACACTCATCCCAAGACCACTCCACTCCTCTGTGTAGGAGTCGGAGCAAAGGGGCTGCTGTGGCTGCATAGTCTTCAATGAAGTCCCTGCAGTACCCCGTTAACCCTAGGAATGACCTCACACCTCTCACTGTGTTGGGGACCGGCAACTCTTGGACCGCTTCCCTCCTAGCCTTGTCTATGGCTCTCTCTCCTGCGTGGACGGTTAGGCCCAGGAATTTAACTTCCCACTGGCCGATCTGCGCCTTTTTCGGGTTGACTTTGAAACCCTTACTCTGTAGCAGCTCCAGCAGTTAGGCCAGTAGCGGGCCATGCTCCCCGACTGAGTTGGTAAACAAGAGCAGGTCATCCACATGCTGCAGCAACTGGGTGGGCTAACTAAATTCCTTTCAGCTATCCGCCATACACTGGTGGAAGATGCTGGGGCTGTTATGAAAGCCTTGTGGCAAACAGTTCCAAGTATACTGTTGCCCTTTAAAAGTAAAAGCGAACTTATACTGGTCCTCCCTCCTCAAGGGGATGGACCAAAACCCATTTGAAATATCCAGCACCGTGAACATGGTCGCGGATGCTGGAATACTCCCGATGAGGTCGGCCACTGCTGCCACTGTGGGGGCGCATGCGGGGATATTGCTGTTGAGCACCCGGTAGTCCACCGTGGCTCTCCATGAATTGTCCGGTTTTCTGACCGGCCAAAGCGGAGAGTTAATGTGGGTGGCTATGGGCCTCAACACTCCCTGCTGTACTAAAGAGGACATGGCTGCCTCCATGTTGGGCTCTGCTTCACTGGGGAAGTTAGACTGCTTCTGGGGCCGGGCCATGGGGTCCCCATCCACTCTGACCTCAAACCCGATGACCCTCCCGCAGTTGTGTTTGTGCGTGGCAAACGCAGCTAGTTTAGCTTGCACGAATGCCTGAAATTCCCCCGGGGCACTGTCGACCATGAGCCCGAGGTTGTAACCTTCTTTCGGCTTCATAGTACACATGGTCCCCTTCCCTTCCTTGCTCAGGATGACTTGTAGAATTTGCAAAATTGAACATTGTCCTATAAGGGTCTATTGGCAGAAAAGGCCTTAACCTTTAAAGACTGTTTTAAAAGAAGCCCAGAAAAAGGGCCACACAAAATGGCCGCCAGACCCCGTGACCAGCTTTTGGGACACTTTAAAATGGTTCCTGCAGTCCCCAGACAGCTTTTGTGGATTCAGCCCACAGTAGGTTCTGGAAGGCAGTTTCAGGGAAAACGAAACCAGACAGAGCCCCATACATATAGATTGGATGCAGATCCGATCAGATCGGCCTGTAGATAAAGGCCATCAAAATGTTTACCCAGAAAAAGGGAAACAGTTTCATATTCATAGGGGGAACATCAAGCACCGTTTAAGACATCAGAAGGACATTAAAGACAATACAGGGTCGTTCCAGACCAGAGATGGCAGTTACCGGCCATCCGAAGATACTTTAAAAACAAAGACTACCCCGCTGTGCTGCAAGCCCGCCAAAAGTTAAACAAAGACTAACCTTGATTTGGTGGGGGATAAGGGCCTCCAAGGAAAAGTATAACTGGAGTCCTGGGGTAGCCATCGGTAGCTTGTAACTTTTTGGAGCTTGGAGCTTTTGCAGCTTGATCGGTATTTTTGAGCTAGCTTGCTTTTTCGAGAGGAACGTCGATCCGGAGACCAGCCAAGAAGGTGATTCAAGTCTGCGTCCCACCCCGGGGTAACCATCGGGAGATCATCGACAAACCCCGGGCCGTTGACGAGACAAAGGACAGCAGCCCTTCAGAAGAAACCTATCTAAAAATGGTAAACCAGCTGGGCTCTGCGAAGAAACCTATCTGACCATGATCAACTAGGTGGTCTCCGTCCACGCCGACGTCCAGGCCTGCCAGCATCCAGCCTGTCCGTGACCTTCACCTCATGGATGAAGAGAGAGTGTCGCAGCCCGCAGCGTTGACCACGTGGAGACAGGACGCCTGAGAGTATCAAAACCCAGACGTTTCAAAATCTTATACTTTCTCATTGGATTGGTGAGCATGTTTCTGGCCCCTCATAATCTGATCTAGCTAGGCTTAGGGGGTGGGCATTTTGGGTATAATTAATTATGAGTTGTTGTCCCTCGATGTTCTGTGTGTTTCCCCATTTCGAGATGACTTTTGTAAAGTATAACATGCCTGTATATACGTTGGTTAGTGCTGTATTATGATTTGTTTTCCCCTCCCATGTACCTTATTGGCTTACATTCAATTTGTTCTTTTATGCAATAAAATTTCATTTTGTTTTCATTAAACCTGATCTATAGAGTATTCTCTGCATTGTAGTTCCTGCCTCAAAGACCAGTGTATAGAACCTAAGGGGCGAGTGGGTCGAACCACTCAAGGTTTTTACTGTGCAAGAGAGAGAGGCCTCTAGAGAGAGAAACCTCTGCGATCGAAAACCCCTTACAGAAAATGGCGACCGCGGCAGGACACTGGCAGCAGGATTGCAATGTATTAGGCCCAGGTTTAAATGGACGAAATGTTATGGATGAGAGGATAGCGGATTATGTTTTTGGTAAGGTAAATCTCACTAAACAGTGGATTTCCGATCTCTTACGGGATGGGCATTCGGTAGACGCAGCCATCAGCTGGACAGAGAGTAAAGAACATAAAAAGTCAGTAGAGAAGGCAGTGTGGCTGATGTGCTACAAAAGACAAGTCCAGATTTTTGACAAAGTCGTTGCAGCGCAGGCAGCCAAGATCAACACCCAGGCTTCAGAGACAGAGGAAAAGGCCATGGGTGGGGAAAAACTTATCGCAGCACTTCACGCGCTGAATCAGGAACGCCAAACTGTAGCCAGCCAACATCAGGCTAAAATAGAGTACCTGGAATGTCAGGTTACCGAGGCAAAGTTGCATGAAGCGAGGGTACGGGAGAAAAACGCCCGCCTTGCACAACAGCTAAGAGCGCAGGAGGAAAGAGTAGTAGAGGTCAAGGCAGCTTACAAGCTGGCCATTGAGAACGGGTTTGAGAGCGCAGACCACGGCCCCTGCCAGAAGGCGTTAGAAGACCTAAGAACGGCCCTGGCAAAGGCAAAAGGCATGGTATGCCTCGTAAGCCCAAAAGCGAGTCAAATAGACTTCCTGAAGGAATCCAAAAGACCGATTCCACACGAAGTAGTTGTGGCACCAGCCACTGAACCCTCAGCACCGCCGAGCTATAATGAGGTTTGGCCCGAAGCGGGGGTGGTAGAAGGGGAGGAAGCCGAGGTAGAACCGGAGGAGGAACAACCCCTGGTAGTAAAGCCGGAGCCGGCACCAATGTGTCCTACTCGGCACCAGAGGTACGGTCCCACCGACGCAAATGGCGTGGACGGACCCCTCCTGAACCAGATTGTGCTGCCCCACGGTGCCCAACAACTCAGAGCGATGGTGAGCCACCTCCCAAAACTCACCGAGAAGGGAGATCCCTCAGTCCATTTCAGGGAGATAGAGGAGACAGCCGCCGTCAATGATTGTGATGATCCTAAACAGGCGAAGATGTTGCTATTCTCCCTGGATAGCACAATCCTTCAGTGCCTCTCAGACGGGAGTAAGAGGGGACGGAAAGGGTATGTGGAACTTAGGGACGAGGTCCTGGAGGTTATGGGAGTTGACCACGGCAATCCGTTCCTCCATATGGAAGGGACTGTGCAGCTAACTGGAGAACCCCCACGGGTTTTCGCAGAAAAGCTGTGGCCAGTGTATCGGCGCAGCTGTCCGGGCATGCCTGAGCGGGTTGCAATGAACGGTGTTCAGTGAGTTCATTGGCTCCGTTGCCTGGTTGCCAACAGCTTTCCACAGATACAGGCCCAAGCCAAATCTTGGTTTGACCCCAAGGTCCCGGTACCACAGACGAGACAGTGCTCTGACAGCTCACCATTGCATACAAGAATTGCAGGAGTCAGGAGGCACCTCCCTCTAAGGGAAAAGTGCATGAGGCAAAACCCGCAGCCCCAAGCAAAATGGAGTGGCATCAGGAGGGGAATCGCCCTCCCCAGGCCAAGCTCAATTGCTACGGGTGTGGGAAGAATGGACATTGGCGCAGGGACTGTAAAAATCCGTGGAAGGATAATAAGGGAAGATCTCCCGCAGCCCAAGCCCAAGCCCAGACCGCCGCCCCAGAAAAGGGAACCGGTGCAGCTATGGATCCCGCTGCAATAGAGTCAATTTTAGAGACAATGCGGTCTCTTATGATCTCGCAGGGGAGGGTGGCAGCTACCACCGGTCCTGTCATTCTCGCAAACCCGACCGTTTCACCCCAATGACTAGAGCCAGCACAGCCCGTTGACAAGGCTAGACGGGAACCGGTACAAGACCCACCGGTCCCCACCACTTGCGCAGTGGAGGTGCCCTGGCGCACTAAATGGTTTCACATAAACCAGTGCAAACTATTTAAGCCGGGTGCAAAAGAGCCAACAACCGGAGCCAGGTCTGAGGGTAAAAATCCTCAGCCTGTGGCATGCAAAGAGTCACAGACCACACAGGCTGGAACCGCAGCCTGCTTGAGGGGAGGAGCTATCCCGCCCACCTGGGAGGTTTCCCCATTGGCCTGGGACTCGGACGGGGAAGAGCCCGAACAGCTAGGCCCCGCCCTCAACACGATTCTGAAGGAGGTGGAGTCGGAGGATGGAGGTCCCGCCCTCGGCTCAAGCTTAGGGGAGGTAGAACTTGTGGGCGGAGATTCTCCACCTATAGGGACAGGTAGGGAGAAGTCATCTGCCACAGACCCAAATCCCGAAGGGGCAGAGCCTGAGGGAAGGGAGCCGAAGCCGACAGTTGTGGAGAAGCCACGGGCTGTGAGGGCTGAAGTCCCAACCAAAGGTCCACTCGCAAAGGGAGCCTCGCCCGAAGTACCCCCTCGCAGGTCGTTTGACCCGAGCACAGTTAGGGGAGAGCCCAAACAGCTAGGTCCCGCCTTTGACATGATTCTGAAGGAGGTGTAGTCGGAGGACGGAGGTCCCGCCCTCGACTCAAGCTTAGGGGAGGTAGAAATTGGGGGCGGAGATTCTCCATCTGTAGGGACAGGTAGGGAGGAGTCGTCTGCCACAGACCCAAATCCCGAAGGGGCAGAGCCTGAGGGAAGGGAGCCGAAGCCAACAGTCGTGGAAAAGCCACGGGCTGTGAGGGCTGAAGTCCCAACCAAAGGTCCACTCATAAAGGGAGCCTCGCCCGAAGTCCCCCCTCGCAGGTCGTTTGACCCGAGCACAGTCAGGGGGGAGCCTGAACAGCTAGGCCCCGCCCTTGACACGATTCGGGAGGAGGTGGAGTCGGAGGACGGAGGTCCCGCCCTCGACTCAAGCGTAGGGGAGGTAGAACTTGGGGGCGAAGATTCTCCACCTGTAGGGACAGGTAAGGAGGAGTCCTCCGCCACAGACCCAAATCCCAAAGGGGCGGAGCCTGAGGGAAGGGAGCCGAAGCCGGCAGTCGTGGTGGAGCCACAGGCTGTGAGGGCTAAAGTCCCAACCACAGGTCCACTTACTAAGGGAGCCTCGCCCAAGGCACCCCCTCGCAGGTCGTCTCGAACGCCTCAGCCAGTAAAGCCCTGGTCTGATTCCCCCTACTTCAGCAGACACCAATTTGTGAAATCCCTAGAAAGACGCAGTCCCCAATTGGCAGCAAAAGGCTGCAGGGGACTCAAGCTACAGGTCAGTGCGGCCACGCCACAGGGAGCGGTGAGCTGCAGCCCGAACAGGGATTAGGTAGGCCGCCCGGGGACGGACGGCGCTGTACATAAGTTTAAGTTTGTTTAAGTTTAAGGTGTGTAAATTTTTAAGGTGATGGGTGTTATAAGGAATAGTTTTAGAATCTGCCCAGCATGTTTGGTTCGAGGTCGAAAGACCCGATCATGCCTTCACCGAGGCCAGAATCTCTCGGGAGCCTGGCTGCATCGTTTAATCTGTTGCAGGAACCTAAGACACCATGGAAAGGATTCTCATCGTGTTCGCGGTGATTGGGTGTAGCTTGGCCTATCGGGGCTACACCAAGGACTCCATAGTATATGGATGTTCCGGGGACACAGCCCCCATCGCGACCGATGGGACAGGCAAACGGGACATTGAAGAAACAGCTACCTATTTTCACGAGGGGAGGTGGCCAGGATGGCTGGGGTCGAACTCTACGGAATACTCCAGCCAGTTCGGATTCGCATACGGAGAGACTTCTCTAATGTGTCCCAGGGTGAGGATCATCGCGCCCAGGGTCAGCGTCACTGTCGGAAGAAAGATTTGCTTGGTGTGTAACGGACATGTTCCTTTAAACAGATGGTGGTGGCTCAGGAAGCTGAGCAAGACCATGAAGAACTCCACGGTCGAGTGGGAGCGACTGGGTAACAATACCCATCGGACTATTACGGGGACTCATGGGGGATTGAGTGTCTGTTGGGACAAATGGTGGGAACCAGATGAGGGAATTTACATCTGTATGTGGGGTTCAGAACGCGTCTGCCCCACAGGCGTCTCCATCTTTTTCCAAAGACAGTGGCAGGATGCTGGGAAAGGGATGAGGTGGGACGTCAGCACACGGGCGTGCAGAGTCCCGTACTCTCAGGTCCCGGTGAATGCCACTGAGCTCATCACCCGCCCCCGCAAGCCCTTGCCCACGATTCCGGTAGCCAAAGCCTGCAAGGAAGGGTGCCCCACCACTACCAAGGAACCCGGGAACGGATTGGTATTAGTGCCCACAGGTCAGGTGCTGTACCAAGGGGTGCACTACGCGGTGGCCTCTGTGATTTTAAACCTCACCGAGGTGCGATTGCCAGAGTGGTGCCCCAAGGAAACGGAGCAATTGTACCAGGTCCTGTTAACAAACATGTTCAGACAATTTTATGAGTTCGACTTTGCCGACAGAGCTGGATTATACACCACACCACATGAGGTCTTGGACAGGGTAGGGACACAAAGAAGGGGTACAGTCAATGATATTTTTACCGCTTTTAACACAGGGACTTCCGTCATCAACACACTGGATGACGTGGAGCTGCAGACTCAGGTCAATGATTTAAAAGGGTGGTTAAGAAAGATGCTGATGGATGAGAATAAGGTAGTGGGTTCTGAGTTAAATGAGGGCCAGGCCATGACACTACACTTAAAGGAAATTATAGCTGAGCTGGAGAAACACGCTAAAACGATAAATGCTCTCATCAGAGAGGATCGGAATGCGTCAGATCAAGCTGCGCAGAATGAGGTGTGCATGCTGTATGGGGCGTGGTTACTGGGTGAGGGCCGCAGTAATCTGGAGGATTTAAACAAGGTTTGGTCCCCTCCTGGATCAGCAATAAGCACCTCGCAGCCCTCCACCCTTTTGAGAACGCATTAAGTCCGTGCCAGCTCAGGCTAGCTTCAGAGGCCTACCCAGTTCCAGTGGACTGTGGGCGGTCTAATCACACCATTATGGGTATAGTGGTAAGAATGCCAGTTATGGGAAAGACAGCTAAACCCGCCCCGGTATACAGGGTGGAGAACATTGGAGTCATTCAAGGGGTGCACACATTCGCTACACAGCGATCCCACCTTACGTCATTCGATGGGAGCATGCAATGATGGGTACCGACCTCTCGGGGTGCCGGAGCCAGGGAGCACACATCATCCTGTGTCCCCAGCACTTGAATGCCTATTCGAAACCACAGTGCGGGTTCAGAACTGCTGGCGCGAAGCCTATAAATTGCACCATGGAGGCAATGGCACAAAGCCATGTGCCCCCGCAGGTGGCATTTCTAGGAGGTGGGACATACTGTGTCACCACTGCAGCGCCCCACTACCAACATGGACAGCACAGCTGGTGTCCGGTCAGTGACAGCAGTTTCTGCTTCAAACCCAAGGCAGAAGATCAAGTGGCCCAAGAGCAAATTGTCCCTATTCCTGAACCTTCCACTGTTCACCTCACTGTCAAGGAAAATTTCACCGATCTACAACGATTCGTTGCACATTTTGGCTACAACATTCCCCCTCTCCCTGAACACCTCACCAAGATACTAAAAGCCGTTGCCGTTTCACAGAAACATTTTTACATGCTGGAGCAGAAGACATTAGAAATAGGGGCAGACATATTAGATATAGGGACCCCACAGTGGAGGGACCTGTTCACTAATATAGAAGTCCCTTCTTGGATTAGGATAGCCTCTCAGATCCTCGTAGTATGCCAGATTTTTATTGTGATTTATTTACTCTTTGTACATTGTAAGAGGGACAAGCGTGTCCAGAAGTATGAGAACAGGGGAGAATGGAGGGAGCATTATGTGCGGATAGATGAGGAGACACCCATTTAAATTTTGCTGCTATGTATAGAGTTAAAGTTTCCCTCCCTCCTCTATTTTTGATCGTATTCATGTGTGATTTTGTGTGTATTTTCTTTCTTTATTATTTTTATTGAAGTTTATTATGTGTGTTGTTGTTAATAAAAATAATATGTATGAACCAGGTGGTGTGGGGGTATTAGGCCCCCCTCCACACCTGGAAATGTGTGTATCAGATTTTACTTCCAATGTATTGCCATCTATAGATACTTAATGTACACTGTGGGTTTTCTCTGAAATGGGAAATGCATGTGTCGTGGGGTCATAGATAGGAAAATACAGGGGATGGTTTGATTATGGAGAGTCAGAAAATTTTACTCACCTAGAATTATGATACTTCAAGCAAGTTATAGTATCATCAGGGGGGGACTGTAGAATTCGCAAAATTGTACATTGTCCTATAAGGGTCTATTGGCAGAAAAGGCCTTAACTTTTAAAGACTGTTTTAAAAGAAGCCCAGAAAAAGGGACACACAAAATGGCCACCAGACCCCATAACCAGCTTTTGGGACACTTTAAAATGGTTCCTGCAGTCCCCAGACAGCTTTTGTGGATTCAGCCCACAGTAGGTTCTGGAAGGCAGTTTCAGGGAAAACGAAACCAGACAGAGCCCCATACATATAGATTGGATGCAGATCCGATCAGATCGGCCTGTAGATAAAGGCCATCAAAATGTTTACCCAGACAAAGGGAAACAGTTTCATATTCATAGGGGGAACATCAAGCACCGTTTAAGTCATCAGAAGGACATTAAAGACAATACAGGGTCGTTCCAGACCAGAGATGGCAGTTACTGGCCATCCGAAGATACTTTAAAAACAAAGACTACCCCGCTGTGCTACAAGCCCGCCAAAAGTTAAACAAAGACTAACCTTGATTTGGCAGGAGATAAGGGCCTCCACGGAAAAGTATAACTGGAGTCCCGGGGTAGCCATCGGTAGCTTGCAGCTTTTTGGAGCTTGGAGCTTTTGCAGCTTGATCGGTATTTTTGAGCTAGCTTGCTTTTTCGAGAGGAACGTCGATCCAGAGACCAGCCAAGAAGGTGATTCGAGTCTGCGTCCCACCCCGGGGTAACCATCGGGAGATCATCGACAAACCCCGGGCCGTTGACGAGACAAAGGACAGCAGCCCTTCAGAAGAAACCTATCTGAAAATGGTAAACCAGCTGGGCTCTGCGAAGAAACCTATCTGACCATGATCAAATAGGTGGTCTCCGTCCACGCTGACGTCCAGGCCTGCCAGCATCCAGCCTGTCCATGACCTTCACCTCGTGGATGAAGAGAGAGTGTCGCAGCCCGCAGCGTTGACCACGTGGAGACAGGACGCCTGAGAGGATCAAAACGCAGACGTTTCAAAATCTTATACTTTCTCATTGGATTGGTGAGCATGTTTCTGGCCCCTCATAATCTGATCTAGCTAGGCTTAGGGGGTGGGCATTTTGGGTATAATTAATTATGAGTTGTTGTCCCTCGATGTTCCGTGTGTTTCCCCATTTCGAGATGACTTTTGTAAAGTATAACATGCCTGTATATACGTTGGTTAGTCCTGTATTATGATTTGTTTTTCCCTCCCATGTACCTTATTGGCTTACATTCAATTTGTTCTTTTATGCAATAAAATTTCATTTTGTTTTCATTAAACCTGATCTATAGAGTATTCTCTGCATTGTAGTTCCTGCCTCAAAGACCAGTGTATAGAACCTAAGGGGCGAGTGGGTCGAACCACTCAAGGTTCTTATTGTGCAAGAGAGAGGGGCCTCTAGAGAGAGAAACCTCTGCGATTGAAACCCCTTACAGACTACTACACCTCCCTCTTTACCCGTGTTGGCTCCCCAAAGGCAATGATTGCGGAGATCCATGAGGATCCCATGGCCCACAATGAAGTCGGCCCCTAAGATCCCCTTTCCTCCCTCCGCTTCCCATCTCGCCAGAATGCACGTCCACTTGGTCCGGAGCGTGCCCAGGCGGATTGAGAGCGGCTTGGAGAATGCTCCCACTTGTTCCTTACCGGTGAACCCCGATAGAACGTATGGAACCCCACTAGACAGAGGTGAGGTGGTGGGATTAGCTGCGTGGATCACGGTGCATGATGCTCGCGTATCCAGCAGATAACTCCCTTTAACCTTCTCTACCTCCATCTGCACGAGCGGTCTCTTCCATCCATCATACTGGAGAGCACACAGGTAGACAGGCTGCGTGGGCTCCAGTCATTGTGGGGCGTCAGAGGGGGCCGAGGGAACCACCATACCGGTAGTGGCTGCTATTCTCCCCTGGCTGGTCATAAGAGATCGCATGGTCTCTCAAAATGACTCGATCGCAGCAGGAGCAATTTCCGTCTCTGCCTTCTGGGCTGGGGCTGTGGAGTTCTTTACTGTGTTGTCCTTCCATGGATTTTTACAATCCTTGCGCCAGTGGCCATCCTTCCCGCACCCGTAACAGTGTAACTTAGTCTGGGAGGGACGGTTCCCCTCCTGGTGCCACTCTTTCTTATTCTGGCCCCCAGGTTTAACCTCATGGACTTTTCCCTTGGGTTGGGGCGTCTCGATACCCCTCATATTCTTAAACGCCACCGTGAGCTGGCGGATCACCGTTTCTTCGGTGGTCTGGGGGCTTCGGGGGTCAAACCAGGCCGCAGCCTGGGCTCGGATTTGGGGCAGGCAGTTTGTCATTAGACAATGGAGCCAGTGGGTCAATTGGACTTGATTCAGTAATGTCCGTGCTGGCATTCCCGGGCATGCGCTCCAGTAGACTGGCCACAGTCTGTCTGCGAACGCCTGCGGGGACTCCCCTGGGAGCTGTACCGTTTTTTCCGCCCGGGCGAACGGACTACCGTCATTGAGTCCCATGGCCTCCAATATCTCGTTCCTCAAATCCTCATAATCTTTCTGCCCCTTTTTACATTCATCAGATAGGTTCTGGAGGAGATCACTCCTCAGAGAAAACAGCAGCATCTTAGCTTGCTCTGCGTCATCGCAGTCATTAACGCACGCTGCCTGTTTTATCTCCTTGTAGTGCAGAGAGGGTTCTCCCTTTTCGGTGAGCTTGTGGATGTGACTAACCATGGCCCTGAGCTGTTGGGTGCCATGCGGCACCACAAACTGATTTTGGATGGCCCCTGGGTCCACGTCATCAACGGGCGGGCCGTACCTCCGTTGTCGGAGGGGGTACACCAGTCCTGGTCCCGGCCTATCTAGCGGGGCCCGCTGTGCTTCCCCTGCCACTTCATCCTCCACCCCCCCCTTGCTGCCAGAACTCCTGAAAGCTCGGAGCTATGGGTGGTGGCCGTGGGACCTCTGATTCCCTAGCCAACTTTGTTCTGGGTGCTGCCTGTGGGACGGTTCTGTTTGGGTTGCCGGTAAAGTCCGACTGGCCCGCCTTCGGGCTGATGAGGCATACCATGCCTTTTACCTTTCATAAGGCCATGCCCAAGCTTTCTATCTCCTCCCTACAGGGCCCGTGCTCTGCCTCCTCGAACCCCCGGCCGCAGGCTAACTTGTATGCTGCCTTCACCTCACTTACTTTCTCCTGCTCTTTTAATTCTTGGGTGAGGTCACAAATCGTGTCCTGCAGCCTTACCTCACTGCCCCTCGCCTCTCTGATCTGGTATTCCAAGTGCTCCATCTTGCGCCTAGCGCTGGCTTTAATTTCAGCAGTCTGGTATTCCAGGCGCTCTACCCTTGCCTGATGTTCCCGTTGCACTTCGATGGCCCGGGCCTCCAGGCGCTCTACCTTTGCCTGGTGTTCCTTTGCTGTCTGCGCTCTTTCTTGGCTTAACGCCTGAAGCACCACTAGCACTTTCTCTTTCACTAAAACCTTATCCTGCATTTCTAGGGCCAAATTCTTGAGCTTGGCAGCCTATGCTGCTACAACACTGTCCAGCACTAGGACTTGTTTCTTGTAACACATTAACCAGACTGTCTTTTCAAATGCCCTCTTATGCTGTTTACGCGCCGTCCACTGGGCGGCGGCATCTATTGGAACCTCGTCCTTTAACATAGCGCCCACCCATTTCTTGGCGCTATTGACCTTTCTGCACACATAAGTGGACAACCTCTCTTCCATTGCGGTTTCTCCCTCTGCACCACTGTCTGTCATATCGCATACTGTCGCTGATGGTCTTGCCGCGGTCGCCATTTCTGTAGGGGGTTTTGGTTTGGGGTTTGTGTCTGGTCAGTCAGTCGTGTGTCTGAGCTGCTCCAGCCCCGTGCGGTTCGAATCGCTTCCCCTTTGGTTCTGACCACCGGACTTATTTACAAGTAGCGATATAGACAAATGAGACCAGTGGTTCGGTGCAAAGAAAACCAATGTTTATTAAAATAGAGAACAATTACTATACAGAGAAAATCACTATGGATGCAGCACAATTACACTTAATGGGGGAGGAGAAACAGACACATCGAGGGAAAATGACTAAAATGACACTTTAGCAAATCCCCATAACTCCCACCCTTTACACCTATCTAGATTATCTTGTGATGGGCCAGAAAATTGATGCTCACCAGTCTAGGATGTTGAAACGCCTGCTCCGTGCCCTGTTGCCTGCCGATGTCTTAAGTTTTCACCGCCCAAAGCAGAGATACCCCAGTAATTTAAACGTAACTGCAGGTATTCTACTTCCCTGGACGGGCTCTTCGTCGACGATCCTCTTGCTGGGTTGATGGTAAGGCAGGGCACTGGAAGCGAGGCGGGAGAGAGAGAGAGAGAAATGGCCTCCTGAGGGACTAGTTATGCCCTTCCCGGTAGTCCTTATCTCCCGCCAGATCAGCTCATTTCTTTTGTCTAATCTGGACGTATTGAAACTCATACAAAAGGTACCGATCTGGGCCCATCGACCTGGATGGCCGGTAATCGGTTTTACTGGTCTCATCAGTATTCCCATTTGTCCAACTGGTTTTGTGATGGGGCCATTCCAGTCTGAATGCCCCGTTGATCGTTTTGAAGTACTTAGGTAAACAATGTTGACATTCTCTAAACAAAGGCCTGAATGCAGCTGAGCTTGTCCCACTACATATTCAATAGGCCCTGTCTGCTCTTGATTGTTTGTGCAAACAACCTTGATGGCTTTTAATCAGAGGCCCAAATGCCACTGGGTTTGCTTCTAATGCATAAATGCAGAAGGTCTGTCTGCATTCAAGTTCTGGAAAGTTCCTTCTCACGGTTATCAGAATACAAGCTGTCAGTCCAAACTGAAACTTACAGGCTTTGGCCATGAGGCTGACCGCAGCCATCTTGTTGTGCCCTGGATTTTAAACTCAGTCCAACCAGGGTTTCTTTAATAAACCAAAAGTAAATCCTCGGGGGAGACATGCAATTTGCGAATCCTTTCACTTGCCAATGAAGCAAGGTTAGCTCACAGATCATTCCTCTTTGTTTTGCAATGTACGGCCATGATTAGTGTATCAGTAAATAAATCAATACTGTATTTTTAATGCTTTTAGTTGTTTCTTTTTCTGTCCTGCAAACAGTAGAATCCACTTATAGTGACCATACAGATGGAAAGTCCAAACCTAGTTGCCTAAACCAATTTATATAAAATATATGCACAAATTAGTTTCTCCTGCACTCCTACAACTCCTGTTCAGTGCTAACAGGTACATAAATGACTGATTAATTAGCAGCTCTCAGCCTCTCCTCTTAATATCAGTGCATAAATATCACCTATTAAAGTTAGCTGATTTTAATATCCCTGCTTTATTTCAGTCCATTCATTTATTCCCAGATCAGCTGAGCGGAATCCTACTCAGCATTAATTAGCTGCTTAAAGTGCCCATCAGTGCTGTGCAGCAGTACACATGGGGGCCGATAATGTTGGCCCGGATTTTGCGGTCGGTATGATGGCATACTCTCAGAGTACGCCATCATACCTCCTTTGAAATGGACAGCATATTCGGGATTTCTGCATACACTTGCAAGTTCTGACTTGACAGATCATCCACTCCAACATTGAAATCCTAATTGCTGGCGCAAAGTTGGGCTAATTGCCCACCAACTGCCCAGCAATTACACCCGAAAATTTTATGGCTGGTGCAAACAGGCGCAGCAGCCTATTTGCACATCGTAAGGGGACACCCGCCATTAAAAATCTTCATTTTGGTGAAAATCCTTTTCCTTAAGGGTTATTAGCTGTCTGCAGACTTTGACACTTAAACAGGATTTAGAAGAAAAACCAGTTCAGCAATTAATATTATTGCATTATATGATAACATTGTTTTATTATGAGGGCTCTGCAGCAATCTTACTTTCTCCCTTTTTCCAAACTGGAGTCAGCTGGCCATGAACCATCTACAGTGAAGATGGTAAACAAGTGACTTGCTCCCTGGCCTTTCTCCAAAGGCATTCCATTTGAGTCACTTGAAAATGTACAATCTGATTGGAGCACCGGCGCATGTGATCTCAGGTACGCTTCCGCAAGCGGTGCGCCCCTGGGATCTGTGGGCCACTATGCTGCGTTCAACTCTGCAGCGCCTGACAACAACTTTCGTTTGGGGCCTCGCAACATGCCGGCGATGTAATCCGTAATTACGCCTCCGACCGCAAAATCCAGGCCGGTCTATGTTTGTCACCCATAGCACTGATACAAACTGACAAATGTATTACTGGGGGTTATATTGACTTCGTGCGATAGTGTAAAATGGGCTGCTGAATCACTATCACCCATTTTACACTGACGCACAAAGTCAAAATCTATCCAATTGGGTGTTAACACCTGAGCTTGGAATTTCCGATGTATTTGTGTCCGGAGACGCATGAAATTGGTGCAAACAGCAAAAAGAGACAGGAGTTCAATTCCCCCTACTCCCTTCAGACACCCCACTTGGCCCTGGCTCCTAGACAAGCCCTTCGGCCAGCTGCTGCTCTGCGCTGTGTCCCAGTAAACTCAGGACCGGAAAGGTGGGAAGGATGGTGGAAGGATGCCAGGCTGATGAGTCATGAGCCTGTGGCAGTCCATCCTGACAGCCATATGCTCCCAGACCAGGGCCACTCCTGGCTGCATCCCTGAAGGGAGATCTGGAGTTGCCTCATGCAGTCTGCCATGTAAAGGTGGCACCATGCCTACTGTTGGAAGGCCAGAGCCCAGGCTGGTGCTGCTGCCCAGAGAGGTGGTAGCAGCACGCACTTGGATCGTACCAGCTGCCCTTCTACTGCGGTCTTGATCTGCGGCCCCAATTATCAGCCTGATGACTGGCACGATGACAGCCGTCAGATCCCACAAGGTCACAGTAAGAGACAGAAAGCCATGATTCATTGTGCCCTCTCGTCTGTCACCCAAAGCCTCAAGAGCAGAAGTCTGAGCTTCCATCAAGTTGAAAGCCTTGACTGCTTCTTCACCGTCCCCTGTTGGGGGACCTGCTAGATGTCCCAATGCAGCCACCACCTGCGAAGATGGTTCTTGTACCTCTAACACTGCCTGTGCAATGTTGGTTCTCAGCATGACAGCAGACTCTGAGGCCACACCCGTGAGAAGCTCCATGTTACTGCTGATGGATCCTAGAGTCCTCATACCTCTCTGATGTTGCACCAGCAGGGGCCTCTTCAAGCCTGCAGCCATCAAATCAGACTTCACTGACTCACCAGTCCGTGGCTGCCTTCTAGCTGGTCTCTCTGGAGAGGTGGCGACATCCTCCACCTCCTCAGAGTCTTCCCGTGCCTGAAACTGGATTGTGATGCTGAGTGCCCACCTGGCCTTGAGGCTCTCGTTCGCTCTGGCGGAACGTGTCCGCGCTGGTATGTGGTTGAGGAGAGCTGGGTGATTCTGATTGAGTTGGAGGTAGCCTGAAGGTGAGGGGGAGGGTGCACTCCCAGGAAAGAGCAGAGGTGTGTAGCTCTGGCTTTTCATTATCCCCTCATCTGGCAGCTCAATGGAGATAAGTTGTTCAACAAAACCAGGGACCACATTTTCCAGCTGCTCCGGAAGTTGCTCTGTCACCCTCTTCCCCTGCCTCACCCCCTCCTAAACCTCCTCTTCCCCCACCAGCTAATCCTTCTCCTCCACAGCGACTAACTTCTAGCATCTTGAATTACCTGTGGGAAGAAAAAGCAGAGCATTTGAATGATTACCTTTGTCCATGCTGAGATGCCCTGGGGTGCAGGGTGTGGGGGGTGGGGGGGGGGCATTGTGGTGGGGGGTGGTGTTTGGCGGGGTAGGGGAATGCTGGGCCACTGTCCTGGAGCATTGATAAATACTCACCTGGCTCTGGACTCCCCACCTCGGCCTCCACTGTGGCCACAGTGGTGCTGCAGCCCAGCTACTCCACCGCCTTGTCCTCATGATGGGATCTCAGGGCGCAGAGGTTTCGAATCACCTTCCACCCCCACTCTTTGTTCTCTCCCGTGCGATGTGCGCTATCTTACACTGAAAGGACAAAGAGAATAATTAGGTTTGCATGTACGCTGATGATATCCAGCTCTACCTTGCCACCACCACTCTTGACCCCTCTACTGTCTCTAAATTGTCAGATTGCTTGTCCGATATCCAGTACTGGATGAGCAGAAATTAGCTCCAACTAAATATTGAGAAGACCGAAGCCATTATCTTTGGTCCCCACCACAAACTCTGTTCCCTAGCCACCGACTCCATATCATTCCTTGGCAACTGTCTGAAGCTGAGCCAGACTGTTCGGAGCCTTGGTGTCGTATTTGATCCTGAGATGAGCTTCCGACCACATATCCGTGCCCCATTAAGACCGCCTACTTCCTCCTTCGTAACATTGCCAAACTCTGATCCTGCCTCAGCTCATCTGCCGCTGAAACCCTCATCCATGCCTTTGTTACTTGACTCTTCTAATGTTCTCCTGGCTGACCTTCCATCTGCCACCCTCCATAAACTTAAGCTCATCCAAATCTCTGCTGCCCGTGTCCTAATTCGCACCAAGCCCCGTTCACCCATCACCCCTGTGCTCGCTGACCTACATTGGCTCCTGGTTAAGCAATGCCTCAATTTAAAAATTCTCATCCTTGTTTTCAAATCCCTCCATGGCCTCGTCCCTCCCTATCTTTGTAACATCCTCCAGCCCTACAACCCTCCGAGATGTCTGCACTCTTCCAATTCTGCCTCTTGCCCATCCCCAATTTTAATCGCTCCAACATTGGCAGTCGTGCCTTCAGCTGCCGAGTCCCTAAGCTCTGGAATTCCCTCCCTAAACCTCTCCGCCTCTCACCTCACTTTCCTCCCTTAAGACGCTCCTTAAAACCTACCTCTTTGACCAACCTTTTGGTCATCTGCCCTAATATCTCCTTATGTGGCTCGGTGTCAAATTTTGTTTGATAACACTCCCGTGCAGTGCCTTGGGACGTTTTACTATGTTAAAGGTGCTATATAAATGTAATGTATTGTTGTTGTTGCAGTCGTTTGAATGTGTGGAACAATTGAAGGTGCTACTGGTCTGTATCTTTTTGGGGAGTTTTTGCTGATCAACTAGTTCTGCCTCAGAGACTTAAGTATGTTGCCCAAAGTGGGTGAGAGAGCATACAATAGCAAAATACTGCAGATGCTGGAAATCTGAAATAACAACAGAAAACGCTGGAAAAACTCAGCAGGCCAGGCAGCATCCGTGGAGAGAGAAACAGAGTTAACGTTTCAGGTCGAAGACCTTTCGTCAGAACTGGAAACAAGCAGGACAAGTTTATTTCATATCAATTGGGTTTCACTGCTCCAGCTATTTGTTATGTATGTCCCTTTAAGGGAATAACTGGTCTTAGACTGCAGTACCGGCAGTGACCACCCCTGTATAAAAGGCCCTAGCAGGCTTCTGTAGTTTCAGTTTCAAGCTGCCTCTTGTTCAGTAAAGTACCTGTTAAACTGTTCTCCCGAAGTCCGTGTATTATTGAGGCGCGGACTTTACAGTGGCGACAAGTATGTTCGAACTCACCTGCAGTGTGACATCATCTCACAGGGATCTCGCCTGAAAGGAAGGTCCTGGAAGGTCGTAGTCTGAGCAACAGGCGTCGACCGAGGGCAACCGCCCGAAGAATCCATCGGTGTTTGGAGAATTGCAGGAGAGACTGTGGTTCCAGTGAATCGTGCTGGTAGCAGGTAGCGCGCTGAACCTTCCGGAATGCGGCGAGCTCAAGCTCGATCGAGTGGCTCTACAAATCGGGCCGCGCAGCGTCGCCGGGAAAAGAAAACCAGAGAGAGAGGGTGGAGCACACAGGGTGCGGTCGGTGCTCGAGAACAGGACAGCGGAGAGAAACTAAACGGGGGGGGAGGAAAGCAAGACGCACCGAAGCTGCGGGTCGCCGCCATTACCCCGTAGAACGCTAGGAGCAGCGTGGCAGTAAGGGGAAGAAGCAAAAGCGCGGGAGGCGCCATTTTATTCCATTGGGGAAGAAGCAAAAGCGCGGGAGGCGCCATTTTAAATCGCCCAAGATGCCGAAAAGTGGCAGTATCACTGCTTTTGACAACGAGGTAGAAGACTGGACCACGTATGTGGAAAGAATTGAAGTGTACTGCAAGGCAAATGAGGTGGCTGATGGAAATAGGGCGTCGGTATTATTAAATCTGATGGGTGCGAGTATGTACGGCCTATTGTGGAATTTAATTACCCCAGCTAAACCAATGGAGAAAAGTTTTGAGGAGAATGTTCATATCTTACAGGAACATCTAAGCCCTACACCACTGCTGATAGCAGAAAGATTCAAGTTCCATAAAAGAAACCAGCACAAAGATGAGAGCAATGCTAACTATCTTACGGAACTACGCAAGTTATCGAAGCACTGCCAGTTCGGAGCAGGACTGGCAGACACCTTACGGGATAAGTTTGTCTGCGGGCTCCAGAGTGAAGGAACCCAGAAACGACTACTTTCAAAAAAAGGACCTGACGCTAGAACAGGCTTTCAGCGTGGCAGTATCCTACGAAGCAGCAGCACGGGGAGCTGCAGAAATACAACAGAAACCACAAGAATACAGCACTAACGAAATGGCGTATGGAGCCGAAAAGTGCTATCGCTGTGGCAGAACAACCCATGAGCAGAAGGACTGCTGGTTTAAAGACAAAATATGCAGGCAATGCGGGAAAATGGGACATATAGCAAGAGTCTGCAGGTCGGGAAAGAAGACCAACATGACAAGAACTACTAAGGAACAGTACAGGAAAGTAAAGAAACTGACAGATAGTAGTTCAGAAGATCAGGAGAGTGATAAGGACTCCGGGAGCAGGCGACTAAGTTGTTTAAAGTTACACAACGTGATTGCAAAAGAAGATCACCGAACCATTTGGGTCACCCTCATGATAGCAGGGTCCCCAGTGAAGATGGAATTGGACACAGGATCAGCCCTAACTGTCATGAATCGATGAGACTATGAGCAGCTATTCTCACACATACCCTTAAAGGACACGTCCATTGTATTGAAGACATACACGGGGCAAAAGGTCTACCCCAGAGGAAAAATAAGGGTGCCAGTTGAATATAACAGAAAGGAAACACAGAAACTATACATGTATATACTACGAGATGGAGGACCACCATTATTGGGACGTGAATGGATCCGAAGACTACAATTGGATTGGCATTCCATTCTGGCACTACCTGTGACTGACAAAAAAGATGATGACATCGCACCTGGACGTCTGTCACAAATTCTATCTGACGTGGAAGAGGTGTTCCAACAAGGACTTGGGACTCTAAAAGGAGTAAAGGCAACCATAAAGATTGAGGATAACGCAACCCCAAAATTTTCAAGGCCAGACCGGTGCCATACGCGATCCGCCCAGCCGTTGAAGCTGAACTGGAGAGTCTGGAGCATTTTGGGGGTGCTGTCTAAGGTGGACTGGAGCGAGTGGGCCACACCCATCGTTCCTGTAATGAAGAAATCATTGAGCAGCACGCCTGGGGAGCCAAGGAAGGTTCGCATCTGTGGGGACTTCAAGGTGACTGTGAACCCAGTCCTGCACACAGTACAGCGGATAGGAGATATTTTCGCCTCATTATCTGGAGGGAAACGTTTTACAAAGATTGACCTGGCTCAAGCGTATCTATAAATGGAGGTGGAAGAAGCATCTAGGAAATACCTCACGATAAACACTCACAAAGGCCTTTACCAGTACAATCGACTGGTATTTGGGGTAGCATCAGCCCCGGCAATGTGGCAGAGGGCAATGGAACAAGTTCTGCAAGGGATCCCGGGGACCCAGTGTTATTTGGATGACATCCTGGTTACGGGCGAAAATGACAATGAACACCTTGCCAACCTGGAACAGGTGCTCACGAGATTGCAGGAATATGGGCTACGAGCCAACCGTCCCAAATGCGAGTTCTTCAGGAGACAAATCTCGTATTGTGGCCACATGATTGATGAGGAAGGGTTGCATAAGTCGCTGGACAAGATTGAGGCTGTAGTCAAGGCTCCAGCACCGGAAAATGTGTCGCAACTGAGGTCGTTCCTCGGGTTGGTGAACTACTACCATAAGTTCCTGCCGAATTTATCTACAATTCTGCACCCACTGAATGCCCTCCTTCAAACTGGTGTAACATGGAAATGGAGTGATGAGTGCAGGTGTGCCTTTCAGGAATGTAAATGCCAAATCACTTCAAAAGAAGTATTGGCCCACTACAACCCAACACCACCGATTCGGTTGGCATGTGATGCGTCACCGTACGGCATTGGAGCGGTGCTGTCACACAAATTCTGTGACGGTTCAGAGAGGCCAATAGCCTTTGCATCGCGCTCACTAACCTCAGCCGAGCGTAACCAAGCCCAGATTGACAGGGAGGCCCTCAGCCTGGTGTGGGTGGTGAAGAAGTTCAATCACTATCTGCACGGGCAGAAATTCACCCTACTGACTGATCATCAACCCCTGGTCTCAATTTTTAACCAAAAGAAGGGCGTTCCAGTGATGACGGCGCAACGGCTGCAAAGATGGTCACTTTTTCTAGGGGCACATCAGTATGACATAGAGTACAAAGGTACGAAACAACATGGAAACGCTGATGGGCTGTCGCGCCTACCGTTGCCTACGGCGGAAGAAGCACCTGCAGTGGACCCGGTGGAGATATTCCATGCGACCATAGTCTAATGTTTGCCTGTTACAAACGCAAGTATTGAGAAGGAAACCCGAAATGACCCAACACTCTCTCGGGTCTATGATTTGACAGTGAAGGGATGGCCAGCATATGGCGACTCACTGTTGCCAGCATTCTCGCCAAGGAGGGAACAGCTGTCAGTGTGCCGGGGAACCTTGATGTGTGGATCCCGAGTGGTAATTCCACCCAAGTTGAGAGATAGAGTACTCAATGAGCTTCACGAGGGTCATCTGGGAGGGGTAAAAATGAAGAGCCTAGCCAGGGCGTTTGTGTGGTGGCCGGGAATCGATAAAGAAATCGAGGATATGACCAAGAGATGCACAGGATGCCAGAAGGTCCAAAACGCTCCACCACAGGCCCCGCTACATCCATGGGAGTGGCCCTCATCTCCATGGCAACGGGTACACATTGATTTCGCTGGTCCATTTATGGACTCAATGTTTCTAATTGCTGTGGACGCCCATTCAAAATGGCCAGAGGTCATTAAAATGTCCTCCACCACCACGGAAAAAACTATTGCAGTCCTAAGGACCATCTTCGCCAGGAATGGGTTGCCAGAACAGATCTGTTCCGACAATGGCCCACAGTTTGTGTCTGAGGATTTCCGGAGGTTCCTGAAGAATAATGGGGTGAAACATTACACATCTGCCCCATATCATCCAGCCACAAATGGATTGGCTGAGAGGTTTGTTCAGACCTTTAAAAAGGCCATAAAGGCAATGTATAATGACGACATACCACTGCAACACAAGGTGGATAACTTCCTGTTTGCTTACCGGAATGCGACACATGCAGTAACCAACCAAACTCCAGCCGTACTGCTTTTCAACCGGAGACTAAGATGTCGCTTGGATTTGCTCAAACCAAACATAAGACGAGATGTTGAGGATAAGCAGTTCCAGCACATGAATGAGAAGCCAACCAGGAGCTTCAAGATAGGGCAACCAGTCTTGGCCCGCGACTACCGAACAGAAAAATGGCAGCCAGGCACGATATGCACACAGCAGGGACCACTAATGTACACAGTGGACGTTGGAAAGAGCATCGTGAGACGCCATGCTGACCAGATTCTAGAGTCACAGGAACAAGCCAAACCTGTACCACAAGCATATGCACCTGGTAATGAGCCTGAAGTACAGATTGCGTCTACCTCAGAAGCAGGGGTATTGGAAGCTGACGAACCAACCAATGACAATGAGCCAGAATTGACTCCACCGCCAGAACAGGATACTCGAGAAAGGCGCTATCCAGTCCGGATCAGGAAGCCTCCTCAAAGACTGAACTTATAAATGACTATTCCAGTTGATGTATATATTACTGAGAAAATTGTAATTGTAATTAGTTATTATTTAGTTGTTAAATGAATGTTATGTACTGTTTATCTAAAAGGGGAGGAATTGTTGTGTATGTCCCTTTAAGGGAATAACTGGTCTTAGACTGCAGTACCGGCAGTGATCACCCCTGTATAAAAGGCCTAGCAGGCTTCTGTAGTTTCAGTTTCAAGCTGCCTCTTGTTCAGTAAAGTGCCTGTTAAACTGTTCTCCCGAAGTCCGTGTATTATTGAGGCGCGGACTTTACACTATTCACCTCTTCTCAGAGTTACATTCCACCTGCCACCTGTGGGTGTTAACTAATGGAGCTGTAATTAACGTGAATGGAAAGGGAGATCAGATGGGCTGTATAACGGGCAACCAATCCGCTACGGGCCATTTTATGCCCTGCTGAAATTGAAAGTTTCTCCCATAGTGCCTGCCAAACTCAAAACATTAATGCATTCAACTTGTTTTGTAGGGGAACATGATAAAATGGAGTTACATGTGCACAAAATTTGCTTTGGCATTCACCCTGAGGCCAATATATTTCTTCCTCACTTGCTCCCAAGTTCAGTGCAATGGGGAAATGGCATTCACTCTTTCAGCTACCTCTACCAAGGCTGCTATGGTGCTGCTCTTCACAGAAGGTTGTTCCTCAGCTCCAAAAAGGGCCATGGTTCTTTGCAGTATCTCCAAAGCTGCTTCATTAAACGGATAGGTTCAGCTTTTAAGGGCTGATTCTGCTGAAAAAAGCTATCACTAGGCTTCATGGTGCCTCTAGAGATCTAGTAACTTCATTAATTACGTACCAGCAGTGCAATGATTTCATGCAAAGCAACTCACCTTGTACTCGAGTGCTGGGTAACCGCTCTGCCATACAGACACTGCCTGAGGAGCAATGGTTCCAACAACACCGTGTTGAAAGAGAAACAGAGTTAACGTTTCTGGTCGATGGCATTTCATCAGAACTGATGACAGGTCATCGACCTGAAACGTTAACTTTGTTTCTCTCTCCACAGATGCTGTCTGACTTGCTGAGCATTCCCGGCATTTTCTGTTTTTATTTTAGATTTCCAGCATCTGCAGTATTTTGCTTTTGTAACACCGTGTTGAAGCCAGCCATGACAGCTTCTTGGGATTTGGGTCACAAAGCTGCAATAGCAGCAGTGGGAGCAATGAGAGGCCTTGTACTGTGCCTATGGTCTATGTTACTGAGGTTGCCACTTCGATGCCACTGGTGTTGCCAAATGCTCAATAGTGGTCCATGATGTCACTCATGTGGGAGATGGCAGGACAGATATGGGTATGAACAACAACAACAACTTTGCATTTATATTGCGCCATTAACATAGTAAAACATTCCAAGGTGCTTCACAGGACTGTTATCAAACAATATTTAACACTGAGACACGTAAAGAGCCTTTAGGACAGGTGACCTAAAGCTTGGTCAAAGAGGTAGGTTTTAAGGAGGGTCTTAAAGGGGGAGAGAGAGGCAGAGAGGTTTAGGGAATTCCAGAACTTAGGGCCTAGGCAGCTGAAGGCACGAGCACCAATGGTGGGGAGATAGAAATCTGGGATGCGCAACAGGCCAGAATTAGAGGAGTGCAGAGATCATAGAGTCATAGAATCATAGAATGGTTACTGCATGGAAGAAGGTAATTCGGTCCGTCGAGCCCGTCCCGGCTCTCTGCAAGAGCACGTCAGCTAGTCTCACTCCTCTGCCCTTTCCCTGTAGCCCTGCAGATTTCTTTCCTTCAGATACTTATCCAATTCCCTTTTGAAAGCCGTGATTGAATCTGCCTCCACCACCCTTTCAGGCAGTGCATTCCAGATCTTAATGACTCACTATGTAAAAAAGTTTTTCCTCATGTCGCCTTTGGTTCTTTTGCCAATCACCTTAAATCTGTGTCCTCTGGTTCCCGACCCTTCCACCAATGGGAACAGTTTCCCTCTATCTACTCTATCCAGACCCCTCATGATGTTGAACACCTCTATCAAATCTCCTCTCAATCTTCTCTGCTCCAAGGAGAACAACCCCAGCTTCTCCAGTCTATCAACAGAACTGAAGTCCCGCATTCCTGGAATCATTCTCGTAAATCTTTTCTGCACCCTCTCTAAGGCCTTCACATCCTTCCTAAAGTGCGGTGCCCAGAATTGGACACAGTACTCCAGTTGTGGCCGAACCAGTGTTTTATACAGGATCATCATAATTTCCACACTTTTGTACTCTATACCTCTATTTATGAAGCCCAGGATCCCGTAAGCCTTTTTAACTGCTTTCTCAACCTGCCCTGCCACTTTCAATGATTTGTGCACACGTATCCCCAGGAGATAGTAGTAGACTGTCTTGGAGATAGAGAGGATATGGGGCCGGAAGCTCAGCTCACAGTTAGCTAGGACTGTGAGGTTATGAACAGTCTGGGTCAGCCTCAGACAGTGGGCAGGAAGGGGGATTGAGTCGGTGGCTAGCGAACAGATCTGTGGTGGGGACCGAAGACAATGGCTGTGATATTAACCATGCCATGATAGGCAGGAGAGGGTGGGGGCCATTAATTTAAATATAGGGAATGCATCCCCAACACGTGGCGCAGGCGCTCAACGCCTTTTTTACAGCGACGGTTATTGGAGCGTCCGAGTGTCCCGCTGTGGAGAGACGGGGCATTTCATTAACATATTTAAATTTGGCTTCCACCGTGCAATTGGGAGCCCAATTTAAAATTCACTGCTGCTGTGCGGTTTTCCCGGGTCCGGAAACCCAGAAGTGAAAGGGAGGCGGGAGCTGCCGGTTCCACAAGGTAAGTGCCTTTTCCAGCACTCCTTTTGGGCCAGGAGGAACAGGACAGCTCCCTCTGGCCTCTCAAGGAAGCCTTTGGCCTCCCCCTTGCTGATAGCAGCCTCTCTTTTCCCCAGCTGCGATCGTCGATCTCCGCCGCTTGCCCCAATGGACTATCTTCGCCCCTGCTACGATCGCTGACCCCCACCCCCAGCCTTGATGGCCTCTCTTCGGCAGGACCCCTGCGCCCCCGGCCTTGCCGGGTTCTTCGGCTGTTTTTGGCCTCTCCCGCACCGTCCCAGTAAATATCCGGGCCAATGACTTCTCTCCTCCCAATATTTAATTGGAGGAAATTTCTGCTCATCCAATACTAGATATTGGACAAGCAGAGTAACAAATCGGAGGCAGTGGAGGTGTTGAGAGAGTTGGTGGTGAGGCAGAGCTGGGTGTCGTCAGCGTACACGTGGAATCAGACATTGCGTTTTTGGATGATGTCACCGAGGAGCAGCATGCAGATTGGAAACAGGAGCACCTCCCCATTAGTCAGACCAATTAAAACAATAACGATTTCTTAACGCTTCTGCAAGAAAAAAGAAAGAACTTGAATTCTCAAGCAGCTAATGAGTCCTTTAAATGTCAAAAAATTCATTTATCCAGCTTTAAGTGCGTAATTGTCATAAAGACTATTAATAAATGATAATGCCTTGTTTCAGTGACCAGACTGGACATTGTAATGGATCATCACAAAGATTTTATGAGCCCCAGGTATGCAGAGAAGGAATGCTTGGAAGTACATCACAGGCACGGTGTACACCATCTCAATGGGAAGGAGAATGTTGATCGAAGTGAAGGAAAACATACATGACTTAAAGAACAGCACCAATGTAAGGCTTGAAGATTACTGTAAAGTGCAGCACAAGACACAAACTGCTTTCATATTGGGGTTGGTGGGATGCTAAGGTCTTGTCCTGCCACCAGAATCCCCAAAATAAAGCCTGTTTGTCAAATATCTTTTGCCGATACAACTTTCTATCGGATGCATATAAAGCAGTTTTTATACTGGATTTAGTGGGGTGACATGGCGGCTGGCTCCCAAAAAACAAGTCTTTCGCAGTCAACAGCAACCCAAAATAAACCTGCCAGATTCGCTGGAGCTAACCCCTAGATAAGGGCCGCTTTCTCACATTATCGGCCCATGGGGAATCAGCTATAGTGATCAGTCGGGCTATTTGCCTACCCAATCGCTGTAGAAGTCTCATTTTATAGCACTGGGGATTGGAGAATCAGCACACCTGATTTACAGCCCACCCGACTTTTTGGTGCTAAGATATTTTAACTTATTGGAGGCCTTGCAAAGAGCGAGCAAAGCCCTCACTGTTCGGTGCAATCCATGCAAGTGATTAGTAGTAAGTACTAGGTCTTGTCTTCCCTAGTGCTGCTAACACACGTAAAGCAGGTGCGCTTCAGCTTTAGGAACATACAGAAAAGGACAGGAAAAGAGCAGCTGATCTATCAAGTCTGTCCCGTCGTGGCACAGTGTAACGTTCTCCTCCCAATGCCCCTCCCGAAATCAGCTCCTGGGTCTCCTCAGCGAGGCAGAAAAGAAAAAAATTCTAGGCCAATTTAGGGGGGAAAATCCTCTGGGAATTTCCTGAAAGTGATCAAAACTTTCTAGGAGACCACAGTGACAGGGAGACACATCCCCCAATACCCCACTTAGCTTAACCTAATGATGGAAGCCACAGTCAGGAACTCATCCAGCTCCTTCTTGAAGGTTTGTAGTGAATTCACAATCACTGCATGAGTTGGTAACTTGTTCCATAGGTTGTTCACTCTCTGTGAAAAGAACTTCCTCCTGATTGTTATCATCAGCTTGTTGATGCAACATTTTATGGGGATCATCTTGTTTGGTCACTCTGTGTAGTGACATTGTAGATGCATTTTTTTTAATGCATTTATGGTGTTGCCACACAGCAGTTCTTGCACTCATCAGTCTTCTCTCTCTTTCCTTTACTTGTCCCACCACACTTCTATGCAAAGAGTTATTTCTGGTCCTTGGGTTAAAGTCTCTCATGGTGATTAGGATGTCTTGCTTTGGTCAAGTTTCAATTGTTTGCTGTAAATTGCTTCAATATTCTCATCAATTAGCAGTACCGGAGCCCAGACTTGTATGATGGTAATGCTCATAGGTCTTGTAGTCTCACTGTGAGGATTGTCTCATTCACTAGATTGTATCATTATGGGCTTTTGCAATTTGTTTGCTCGTAATGACTGCCACAATGTTCTTCTGTTTCATTTCTGGTCTGGCATATAATAGGTTTGGATGAAAAATGTGCACATTCTGTTCACCTCATTTTTGTCAATCCAAAGATTGCCGATTTGTTACCTCTTTATTTTGTATTCGCCCTTTGCTCGGCTTACCCATTTTGCATGGTTTTCATATATTCCAGCATACTAATTTGATGATACTTCTTAACTGCAGATTCTGGGTTGTCGTGTCCTAATCACTTTCACTTGTTCAATCCAAGGTCACTTGATTGGACAAAGTCCGCCCAGAATCTGCAGTTAATGAGTACCAGAAAAATGGGCTTTGTCTGTCCCTCTCCACTGCTGCATGCATTTAAATCCTCTTCCACCATCTAATTAATTCTCTCTGCAAGGACCTTTGTCCCATTTTAGTTTTGGTGAAGACTATCTCTTCTGTACATCTTCCACCTGTCCCAGAATTTGCCTCAATACTCCATAAATCTGATTATTTCTTAAGACATGTATTAATGTCTCTAATTTTTCTTTCCCTAAGTACCCCAGTGCATCAGTGTATGGCACCAGGAGTGACTCTGAGATTACTACCCTTGAGGTCTTGCTCATCAGCTTTGATCCTAACTCCTCAAACTCCCTCTGCAAGACATTTCTTTATCTCTTTCCTATGTTATTGGTTCCAAAATGATCCATGACTTCCCTTTCCAAAAGCTTTTCCCTCTGTTCTTTTATGTCCCTGGCACCTGAGAGGCAAACACCATTCAGGACACCGGGTTGCACTGATAAACAAAGAGTAACTATCCCCTTAATCACATAACTACTGCTTATTTGTTTAATTTGTTTTGCCCCAGGCAACCACTTGCTCCCCTGTGCTGTGGTCTTCTTTGTGGCTGCCATACCATGTGGCGTCTTTTTTCTGGCCTTCTGAGTTTCAAGCACAATATACCTACTGGGCAAATCAAAGTTCACAGAGATCCATGGTACTAATTCCCTCTGTTTCATTCTGTCTCCCTTGCACCTACTCCTCTGCTTCCTTATTTTTCTCCGGAGTGACCACCTTCTGGAATATTTATTCCGGGAATCTTCCTTCCCCCTACGTGTTGCTGAATGTGGTCAGTTGATGTTTCAGCTCAGTCTTTCTCTACTTGAGCAACTAAGCCTGACACTTCATACATGTGTCCTCCTGAATACTCTGTGGATCCAGGAATGCCCCACATCATGCATCAATGGCTCTGGGCCTTGATAAATGGGGTGCAGCCCTACAGGGAGAGAGTGTGCGCTCCACATCAGGTGAACAGGATTTCTACCTGTGTGGATTTCTCATGAGTTTGGATCGGTGACTTATATATGGGTTTCTGTGCATGTCATTTTAATTTATTAGTGGCACTAAATGGATCATATTACATTTTCCTGGCAAAAATGAAGACTCCAGAGCTTATTTTAGGATTGGAGTTTGAGTGAGATTCAAACTGTGCTGGTACTTGGAGCTGTACATTTTTACAGGCAGTTGACGTGTTTTCCCTTGTTGAATGTTTTCTTTTGACCGGAATAATTCAACAGTAGATCCATGAATCCAACTGATGTTACATTTTTTACAGGAACTACTAATCTATGTCAGATCATGTCTAATGACTTAATTTTACCAGAAATGATCCATCAGAAAAAATATAATATTTAATATGACATCGAAACAGAGATTTTAATAAATAATGGGGCTGACTTGCCTCTCCCAGAGCATCAGCGGTGTTAGTGTATATTTGAGCTACTGGCGCACAGAGCAGACTTCTAAAAAATATGTTCTGGCAAGGCTATATTTTGTTGCCTATCCCTAGTTGCCCTGAGAAAGTGGTGCTGGGTTTTCTCTTTGAACCACTGCAGTCCTTGTGGTTGATGGTGCTCCCATATGGTGTTATGTAGTGAATGATACAATGAAGGAACAGCGATATATGTTCAAATCAGGATGATGTGTAACTTGGAGGGGAACTTAGAGGTGATTGCATTGCTGCTCCTGTCCTTCTTGGTGGCAGAGTTCACCGGGGAGGGGGCTGCTGTTGAAGTAACCTTGGTAAGTTGCTGCAGTGCATCTTGTAGATTGTACATACTACAGGCACAGTGTGCTGATGTGGAATGGGTGGTTTTCCACTGTCTCCTCATTTACACAGTGCTAGTGTTCTGACAGCGCAATTTGCATCACGCGCTGGGAATGCAGAGGTTGAGATTTCATGGGCAGGAGCAGAAATGTGCAGGTGCAGCTTCTGAAAACAGCAATTATGTTTCTTGTTGATGATAAAGTTTGAAATTGGGCATTTTTTCCGACCTGAGGCTGGAAACTACTAATGCCCAGGATGCAGAGAGGACAGCCTATGTTAGGCCAAGTGTTTTCAATGGTGAGATCCAGCAGTAAAGTTGAATCCAAATGAATAGGAACACATATCCCCATCAAAGAAACATGCTATCCATTGCCCTGAAACATAAAACAGCAAAAAACAAGGACTAATCTCATCAAAAAGTCAGTTTGGATAGTTTCAGAAGTACTTCTGGTAGCTGTGCGCTTGCATAAGAACATAAGAAATAGGAGCAGGAGTAGGCCATACGGCCCCTCGGGCCTGCTCTGCCATTCAATAGGATCATGGCTGACCTGAATCTGGACTCACGGCCACTTCCCTGCCCTCTCCCCGTAACCCCTAATTCCCTTATCTGCTAGGACAATGTCTATCTCCATTTTAAATTTATTTAATGTTGCAGCTTCCACAGCTCTCTGGGGTAGCAAATTCCATAGATCTACTACCCTCTGAGTGAAGAAGTTTCTCCTCATCTCAGTTTTGAAAGGGCAGCCCCTTATTCTAACATTATGCCCCCTAGTTCTAGTCTCACCCATCAGTGGAAACATCCTCACCGCATCCACCCGATCAAGCCCCCTCACAATCTTATATGTTTCGATAAGATCGCCTCTCATTCTTCTGAACTCCAATGAGTAGAGTCCCAACATATTCAACCTTTCCTCATACGTCAACCCCCTCATCTCTGGAATCAACCGAGTGAACCTTCTCTGAACCGCCTTGAGAGCAAGTATATCTTTTCTTAAATATGGAAACTAAAACTGCACGCAGTATTCCAGGTGTGGCCTCACCAATACCCTGTATAACTGCAGCAAGACTTCCCTGTTTTTATACTCCATCCCCCTTGCAATAAAAGCCAAGATTCCATTGGCCTTCCTGATCACCTGCTGCACCTGCATACTAACTTTTTGTGTTTCATGCACCAGGACCCCCAGATCCCTTTGTACTGTAGCACTTTGCAGTTTCTCTCCATTTAGATAATAACTTGCTCTTTGATTTTTTTCTGCCAAAGTGCATAACCTCACACTTTCCAACATTATATTGCATCTGCCAAATCTCTGCCCACTCACTTAGCCTGTCTATGTCCTTTTGCAGGTTTTTTTATGTCCTCCTCACTCACTGCTTTCCCTCCCATCTTTGTATCGTCGGCAAACTTGGATATGTTGCACTCGGTCCCTTCCTCCAAATCGTTAATATAGATTGTAAAGAGTTGGGGTCCCAGCACTGATCCCTGTGGGACACCACTAGTTACTGATTGCCAGCCTGAGAACGAACCATTTATCCCAACTCTTTGTTTTCTGTAAGATAGCCAATCTTCCACCCATGCCAGTATATTACCCCCAATCCCATGATTTTTTATCTTGATCAGGAGTGTGCTTCATACCAAGTCTTAAAGGCACATAATGCTGGGCTCACACCAAGTGCACATCGGAATTCCCAGGGCAGCAAGGACAAGATTCCAACACCCCCTAGTGAATGCTGTTATGAGGGTTGTACCACAGAGTAGTGCGAGCTTCCTACAATCCCAATGCGTGCCCTTCAGAAAAAGCAGGCCAAACGCAAATCAGGCACACTGACTCTATACCTGGCTTCTGCTCCTGTAGCGGCCAGTGCCACTAGCTCACACAAATAGAATTTCAGTTCTAATATGATAAAGAATTAATTTGGTAGTAGCAGCAGAATAGATAGTTTTTAATATCAAAATGCGATAAGGTGCTAATTCTCTCACTAAAATGTGTAGATAAAAACACATTAAATATTTCAGACCTGTTTCATCAAACTCATATAACGTCAGAAAGTCATCTCAGAGCCAACAGTTTTAGGCATGGAGAACTTTCTAAAATGCGAGACTAATGCCCCAAATTCAGTATAGTTGAACAGAATTGAAACTGACCTGTAAAATCAGGATTTATTGATTAAATTAGGACAAGTGAGAGATCTGGCTCCATTCAGGGACATAGTGAATCACGTGGACGGCACGTGGTCTGATTACACGTGTTGAAAGTGTCGGTTCTGAGAATCATAAATGTGTAGCAGCTTGCAAACACTGGAGTTGTTACATGTCAAAATCCCCTGCTGTTCATCAAGGAACGTCTGACTGCTGCAGGAACTGATTGCTGATGGAGCCCATCTCTCAGGCTAACTGAGGAGCTATTATTCATCGGTCCAAACCCACAAAACAGCATGAGCTGTTTTCTTTTGCAGTAGATTTTGCCTTGCCGGTAAGTTGCTGACAAACACACCTCATTACTGTAAGAGGACAACAGGAAAATATAAACCATATGGGCCTCTAAAAGGATTAGTGGCATCAACTTAGGCTATGTATTTTGACAAGATAGCATTAGATTAAAAGAAAAGGCTTATAATATTGCGACGAATAGTAGTGAGCCTGAGGATAGGGAGAGCTTTAGAAACCAGCAAAGGATGACCAAAAAATTGATTAAAAGGGAGAAAATAGAACATGAGAGTAAATTAGCAAGAAATATAAAAACAGATGTTACACCTGTTTCTACAAATTATCCGGTTGGCAGGCTATAACTAGTGGGGTGCCACAAGGATCATTGCTTGGCCCTCAGCTATTTACAATTTATATTAAAGACTACAGCTTCTACAAGTATGTAAAAAGGAAGAAAGCAGCAAAAGTAAGCGTTGGTCCCTTAGAGGCTGAGACAGGAGAAATTGGGGAATAAGGAAGTGGCAGAAACATTAAACAAATATTTTGTATCTGTCTTTACAGTAGAAGACACACAAAGCAGACCAAAATAGTGGGGAACTAAGTGGCTAATGGAAGTGAGGAACTTAAAGTATTTAATATCAATACAGGAAAAGTACTTGAAAAACTAATGGGACTAAATGCTGACAAATCCCCTGGACCTGATGGCCTACGTCCTAGTGTAAGGGTTTGGGGGCTTCTTTAAACTGGTTTAAAGTAATTTTCCTGGTCTTGCAGGACCAATTCCAATAAAACCAATTTTATTACAGCGGTTACGAATCGCTACCCCTCCTTTAGTTCTGAGTGGAGGAACTTATAATTAATGATATTAAAACGGAACAAGTGGTTTGGATGAGAGAAAAAAATCAAGTTTTATTACCTAAATAAACTACAATCAAAAGAATAAACTATACCACACGAACACAGTAATACTATATAACAGGGGGTTGCAGACGGCGAAAACGAGGGATACAATGAGCTACAATGTTATTTAAACAATCTTAGCAATTCCCTTAAATCACCACCCCTTAACCCCTGCTAGGTTGCCTTGTTGAGGAGTCAGAAACTCCGCTCACCTGTGATCCAGCGAAGTAAGAGAGAGAGCTAGCTTCTCAGCTGCTATTTTTATACCTGGTGAGGTCCTGCCGTTCTGCCTTGCAAGGGCTGTGTGCAAAATTCCCCACCCAAAAGGGTCCAATACACAAGAGAAAGCTGTGATTGGCTAACTCAAAGTGGTTAGACTGGGTTAATGTGTCTTCCGGAGCTTCCTGGGCTGAAACAAAAGGGAGATACAACTGCTCTATTGTCCAGTGCTGGGTGATTTAAAACCCATTCAAATCTTGAACGATTCCCATTCAAGGTGCAAAAGTCTCTTCTGCAGTTTGGATGTATCCACTCGATATACAAACAAATGCTAATAGCATTCAATTGCTTTGTAAACAAAGCATTGTCCTTTGTCTTCGGCCATGTGGTGACAGCCATTTTTATCCCTGGAAATTTAAAAGCACATCGCCCAGGGATTCTTTAATCAAAAAAAATGAATCTTCAGAACTGTAAATTATTGCGAATTCTTACAGTAGGGTTCTAAAAGGTGGCTGCAGAGAAAATGGATCTATTGGTTGTGATCTTCCAAAATTCCTTGGATTCTAGAATGGTCCATGCGGATTGGAAGGTAGCAAATGTAACCCCGCTATTCAAGAAAGGAGGGAGAGAGAAAACAGGGAACTACAGGCCAGTTAGCCTGACATCAGTCATTGGGAAAATGCTGGAATCCATTCTTAAAGAATTGGTAACAGGGCACTTAGAAAATCATAATATGATTAGGCAGAGTCAACATGGTTTTTTGAAAGGGAAATCGTGTTTAACAAATTTACTTGTCTTTTTTTAAGGATGCAACTAGCAGGGTAGATAAAGGGGAACCAGTGTATATGTAATATATTTGGATTTCCAAAAGTCATTCGATAAGGTGCCACATAAAAGGTTGTTATGCAGGCTAAGGGCTCATGGGGTTGGGAGTAATGTATTATCATGGATAGAGGATTGGTAAACGGGCAGAAAATAGAGTGGGGATAAACAGGTCATTTTCCGGTTGGCAGGCTGTATCTAGTGGGGTGCTGCAAGGATCATTGCTTGGGCCTCAGCTATTTCCAATCTATATCAATGACTTAGAAGAATGGACCAAGTGTAATGTATCCAAGTTTGCTGATGACACAAAGTTAGGTGGGAAAGTAAGCTTTGAGGGGGACACGAAGGTGATGATTTTCTGTGGTGAGGCGGGTTGGCGTCGGGAACGGTAGTCGACGGGTTCCGGTCCCGCTGCCAGCTCCAGCTGGCCTGCTGACACAATTTTTGGTTAATTGAGCTAATTAAGCCTGCCATGTGGGTTACCCGCCCTGACCACAAGGTGCGGGTCTGTTCAGCTGATATGCTGACGCGTTTGCAGCCGGTGCATTTAAGGGGGCCATTTCCCTATTAGATCTCAGGTCGTTCTGGTGTTTCTGACTGCTGATTCTCACCACAATGTCTGCAGAGAAACAAAAGGCAGCTCCCCGCTTCAACGAGGACTCCATCCAAGTTCTTGTAAAGGGAGTCAGAGGACGTCGGGAGGTCCTGTACCCAGGTGATGGAAGAAGGAAACCTCCTCAGCAGACAAAGGCAGCCTGACTGCGAATAGCTGAGGAGGTCAATGCCAGGTCTGTGTTCAGATGCAGCTGGGTCCAATGCAGGAAAAGGTTCAATGATCTCCTGCGCTCTGGAAAAGTGAGTATAAAAGCATACTTACTTTCATTCTGCAGTGCCTGTCATCACATCCCCATCACTCTGCATTGGTAACCCTACTCCTGCACATCCTAACTCAACCCAACATCCCTTGCATCATCCCCCATCCCTCTCTCCCTATGCACAGAATCACTTCCCCATCTTACTATGAATCCCTCACACCCACCCTCAAGGTTATGCACTGACAACAACTAACAACTCAAAAGGAGGGAACTCCATAATGGGACCCACTCAATCATAGTCTCCCTCTAAACATCTATCCTATCCATTGTTTACATGCATTTCATCACTCTTGTAAAGTCTGTGGGTTATATGGTGAATTAATACACAGACTACAAGAGTAGCTTTAACAGGACTTTACTATTCGAAGGTCAGGGCGAATCTGCCCAATAAATCCTTACACAGCACTTATATACCGGTGTGGTCACCACCGGTATTACAGTATACAGTAGCCAAGATAAAGTCGTGCAACCCTTAAAATAGTTCTCTTAAAGGTGGAACGTTACATACACTACAATCCTCCCTTTTTAGGTTAACAATATATACATATTCCCATTAATATAACATCTTAACATATATACAACTTTATGTGAAACAGTTCACAGATTCAGTCTCTCTGGAGGCTTCCGGACTCTGTCCGGATAACGCCTCGGTGGTGTAGTCGTTTTCGGTGGTGTAGTAGGTTCTTCTGGCAAGGTCGATTCGGCTTGAAGGACCGTTTCAGGTTCATCGGATTCCAGTATTACCGGATCGGAGGTAGATGCTCTGGGTATCTCTGCTTCAACATTAGACGTATAGAGTTGTGGAGTAGGTTGGGCCTTTGTGGATGATTCTATGGTCTGGTCAACATGGCGCCTTATTATGCTTTCACCAATGTCCACGGTATACATCAACGGTCCTAGCCTTTTTCCAATAGTTCCCGGCTGCCATTTCTCGGTACGGTAGTCCCGGGCCAAAACTTGTTGACCTATCTGAAAGGATCTAGTTGGCCTTTCATTCATGCCTTGAAATTGTCGGTTCTCTACGTCCCTTCTGACGTTTGGCTTAATCAAATCCAGCCGGCATCTTATTCTTCTATTGAAAAACATCATGGCGGGAGTTTGGTTTGTGACCGCATGTGTTGCATTCCTGTACGCCAACAAGAAGTTATCTACCTTATGTTGTAGATTTATGTCTTCATTACCCATGGCCTTTATGGCCTTCTTGTAGGTCTGGACAAACCTTTCAGCTAATCCATTGGTGGCGGGATGGTATGGGGCGGACGTATAGTGCTTGACCCCATTGCTTTTTAAGAACTTCCTGAATTCTTCGGACACAAATTGCGGTCCATTATCAGAACAGATCTGTTCCAGCAGCCCATTCCTGGCAAATATGGTCCTTAATACTGTGATGGTTTTTTCCGTGGTGGTGGAGGACATTTTTATTACCTCCGGCCACTTAGAGTGTGCATCCACCGCGATTAAAAACATTGAGTCCATAAATGGACCAGTAAAGTCGATATGTACCCTTTGCCATGGAGATGAGGGCCACTCCCATGGATGCAGAGGAGCTTGTGGTGGCGCGTTTTGGACCTTCTGGCATCCTAGACAGCTCTTGGTTATTTCTTCGATGTCTCCATCAATACCTGGCCACCACACAAACGCTCTGGCTAGGTTCTTCATTTTCACTCCACCCAGATGCCCCTCGTGAAGCTCCTTTAGTACTTTCTGCTGGAGTTTGGGTGGAATCACCACTCTGGATCCACACATCAAGGTTCCTCGGCACACTGACAGCTGTTCTCTTCTGTGCGAAAATGCTGGCAGCATTGGTTCGCCATGTACTGGCCATCCCTCCACCGTTAAATCGTAGACTCGTGAGAGAGTCGGGTCATTTCTTGTTTCCTTTTCAATCATGGAATTTGTTACTGGTAGACATTCCATTATGGTTGAGTGGAACATCTCCACTGGGTCCACTGTAGTCGCCTCTTCTTCCACTGGCAACGGTAGGCGCGATAACCCATCAGCATTTCCATGCCGTTTGGACCTTTTGTATTCAATGTCATATTGGTGTGCCCCTAGTAACACGGACCACCTCTGTAGCCTTTGCGCTGTCATAGTGGAAACGGCCTTGTTAGGGTTGAATATGGATACCAACGGCTGGTGGTCTGTCAGCAATGTAAACTTCTTGCCCTGCAGGTAATGATTGAATTTCTTTACTCCCCACACAAGGCTGAGAGCCTCCCTATCTATCTGAGCATAATTTCGCTCAGCGGAGGTCAATGATCGGGACGCAAATGCGACTGGCCTTTCCGAGCCATTTGGTAACTTGTGTGAGAGTACAGCTCCAGTACCATAAGGGGAAGCATCACAAGCTAGACGAAGAGGTAGCGTTGGGTTGAAGTGAGCCAACACGTCCTCAGAGGTAATCAACGCCTTGCTTCTGCGAAAGGCCTTCTTACAGTCCTCGCTCCACTTCCATGGTACTTCTTTCTGCAACAGAGCATTCAGCGGATGCAGCACCGTGGATAGATTTGGCAGAAACTTATGGTAATAATTAATCAACCCCAGAAACGACCTCAACTGTGATACATTTTCCGGAGCGGGGGCCTTCACGACCGCTTCGATCTTGTCAGGTGACTTGTGCAGCTCCTCTTGGTCAATGACATGACCGCAGTACGAGATCCGTTTCTGGAAGAACTCACATTTCTGGCGATTAACTCGAAGGCCGTATTCCTTCAACCTGGTGAGCACCAGTTTCAAATTTGTGAGGTGTTCCTCCTCGTCTTCTCCCGTAATCAGGATATCATCCAAGTAACACTGAGTGCTTGGAATACCCTGTAAGACCTGCTCCATGGCCCTCTGCCAAATTGCTGGAGCCGAAGCTACTCCAAAAACCAGTCTATTATATCGATACAAGCCTCTGTGCATGTTGATTGTGAGATACTGGCGTGACTCTTCCTCGACCTCCATCTGTAAATATGCTTGTGCCAGGTCTATCTTGGTGAAGTGTTTCCCGCCAGACAATGAAGCAAAGATATCCTCAATCCGCGGAAGCGGGTATTGTACCGTGTGAAGCACCGGATTAGCTGTGATCTTGAAGTCTCCGCAGATGCGGACCTTCCCCGGTCCCCCTGGCTTGTTACTTGATGAAGACTTCATGACGGGAACAATGGGCGTGGCCCACTCACTCCAGTCCACCTTCGACAGTACCCCTGCACGTTCAAGCTCTTCCAGTTCTGCCTCCACAGCAGGTCGTATCGCGTAAGGTACCGATCTAGCATTGAAAAATTTTGGGCTTGCATGTTCTGCAATCTTGATTTTTGCCTTAATTCCTCTCAGTGTTCCCAGTCCCTGCTGGAATACCTCTTTAGCCTCGTCCAATATTCTGGACAACCGTTCAGGTTTGACATCTTTCTTTCCGAAATCTACCGTCATTGTGTTTAGTGAGTGCCAGTCTATCTTTATTTTCCTGATCCACTCCCGTCCCAGAAGTGGTGGACCTCCCTCGGGTAGTACATATAATTCCATTCCTTGGTGATCTTTGCCCTTGTGTCTCACCTTGACTTTTATCTTTCCGATGGGGTATACTTTATGCCCCGTGTATGTCTGCAATACTATCTCCGTATCCCGTAGGGGAATATGTTTGAATAACTTTTTGTAATCTTGTTTATTCATGACCGTCAACGCCGATCCGGTGTCCACTTCCATCTTCACTTGGACTTTTGCAATCTGCAGTGTGACCCAGATAGTTTGTCGGTCAGCTTCTTTACTCACATTGTGAATCCTCAGACTACCCAGTTCCTTGCTGTTGGGGTCTGAATCTGAATTCAGTTCATCTGGACTCTTCACAGTCACCTTATGTACCTTTCTGTACTTCTTCTGTGGTGACTTATTGTTGCTGGTCTTCTTTCCTGACCGGTATACTTTAGCTATGTGACCAAGTTTGCCACATTTTCTACATTCCTGGTTTTTAAACCAGCATTGGTTCTGGTCGTGTGTTGTCTTCCCACAACGGTAACATTTCGTTGTACCCGAAGTCATTTGATCCACACTGAGTACCGCTGTCTTCAGCTGCATTTCCGCCGTGCCTCTCGCTGCGGCTTCGTGCGATGCTGCAATAAGGACAGCCTTATCAAGTGTAAGATCGTTCTCTTCGAGCAGTCGCTTTTGTGTTCCTTCCTTCGACATCCCGCACACGAACTTGTCTCTCAGTGCCTCTGTCAGATTTACCCCAAACTGACAGTATTTTGCTAGCCTACGCAGTTCAACCAGGTACTCCGCGTTGCTTTCCTCCTTTAGTTGCGTTCTCCGTAAAATTTAGCTCGTTCCGCTAACATCAGCGGTGTGGGGTTCACATGATCCTTCAGGACAGCAACAATATTAGCGAAAGACTGATCCGCCGGTTTATCTGGTGATAGAAGATGCTTCAATAACCCGTATGTCTTCGCACCCATTGAGTTTAGTAAGGTTAGAGCTTTATCATAATTTGCTATCTTATTGACCTTACAATATATCTCGATGCGTTCTACATACGTGGTCCAATCTTCCACATCAGAATCGAATTCATTGATGTTGCCACGCTTAGGCATCTTCACAATCTTCCTGAGAAACAACAACGAAATTTTTCTTTAACTTTTTTTTTTCCAAAAATGGCGGTTTCCCGCGCTTGTCTTCTTCCCCGCCCACTTTCAAAATGGCGGTTTCCCGCTCCTGTCTTCTTCTCCGCCTACTGGCGGGAGGGGTTAGCTTTTCCCTCGGGTGACGACCGCTGGCTTTCGGGGTTCGCAGCCTGCGCGCCGGCTTCAGTGCGTTCTTTGTTCCCTTTTCTCGGCAGTGCAACCGGCGCTGGGGACAACCCATTGACGGCGAACAGTTCCAGCCGCTGGCTGAATCTCCTCGGTCTCTCTCGCTCGGCTCTGTCTCTCCCGCTCGCTCGGGCTCTGTCTCTCCCTCAGCGGCTTCCAATCGCGCCTCCCAGCCCTCTCGCAGTCCGGTCCTTTCCTCCCCCGGCTGCGGCTGAGTTCTCCGCGGTTTCTTATTTTTATTTCTTCCCGCGCCTTACGATCCCGGTCGCAGCGCCTCGCGGCCTCGATAGCTGCCCGGCCTTTCGCCGGTCGCGGTCGAGCTGTCTCACGACGCTGTTGCGTCTCCCAGCCCGCTTGTAGCCTGGTCTCTCACACCGGCTGCGTTCCCGCTGGTAGCCCGGTCTCTCACACCGGCTGCGTTCCCGCTTGCACCGCGGCTTCCGTGCCCCACGCTGCCCCAGTCTCAGCGCCTCTGGGCCCGACTTCTGTCCGGCTCCTTTCCCCCCCGACCGTGGTCGAGTTCACCGCCCTTCCTCCGTTCTTTTTTTTAAATTTTCCCCCTACTCACAGTCAACGTGGCCGACTTGCTTCTCGTGGCTGATCGGCTCACTCACCACCGTGGCAGAAGGGATGATCGCTGCCTGTTGCTGATGGAAGGCTTCGTGTCTGAATTCTTCCTTGCTCTGCAGACTCGAGTCTTCCCTCAGCAGAATGACGAGGGCGGGTGCCTCCTCTCGACGCTCGTTAACTGCTTCGGATGTATCGCTGCCGCAGGGTAAGATCGAACTCGTCGCCACTGTAAAGTCTGTGGGTTATATGGTGAATTAATACACAGACTACAAGAGTAACTTTAACAGAACTTTACTATTCGAAGGTCAGGGCGAATCTGCCCAATAAATCCTTACACAGCACTTATATACCGGTGTGGTCACCACCGGTATTACAGTATACAGTAGCCAAGATAAAGTCGTGCAACCCTTAAAATAGTTCTCTTAAAGGTGGAACGTTACATACACTACAACTCTCACTGAAACTCCACTTCTTTCCCTCATTGCAGGAAAAGAGAGGCCACAATAAGAGGGAGAGAGAGAGAACAGGAGGAGGACCACCATCTTTATCACAGCTGATCAACGCTGAGGAGGCCGCTCTGGACATTGTGGGATCAGTGGAACAGTTCGAAGTGGGGGACGGAGAGACGGGCTCAGTTGAACAACCTGGTGACAGAATGCTTCTCCATCCATCTTATTTGGCTTTCATGAGTGTTTCATATGGCATCTGATGTCAATAGAAATTGAAAGCTCATCATGTGCACAATAGGATGTGTCTGCAATCTACATATCACATGTCTAACTCATGTCTTTACTCTCCTACAGGACCAGCAAGAGCCCCCCTCCCTACTGTCCAGGAGGAAGAGCAGGAGGACTCCTCAGAGGATGCTGCATCCTCTGAGGGAGCAGTGTCAGCAGCAATGAGCGCACCCAGCACTAGCGCAGAGATGCACACCTTGGTGGGTCGTTTGCGAGATAGAGTAGTGTTGTCACCTGGTGTATCACAACGCATGAGTGAGCAAGAGCAGATGGTGGAAACAGGGATAGCAGCAGAGAGTCCTCATCGGAGGCCGCAGGACGCTCCTAGTTCTGCTCAGCTGCATGTAGACGCTGAGCCTCTGGGGCCATCCAGAAAGAGAGTGGTGCTGGAGTTTCAGGAACATGTGCAGGAGGCTCTGACTGGGTTTGCAGCCACAGTGACTCCGAGTGTTCAGAGAATGGAGGAGTCCATCTCAAACATGAGCAATGCCGTGGTGCACGCAATGGCGAATGTAGGTCCTGCCATGGAAAGGATGGCAACCTGCATGGAGGCCATAAATCGCCAGACTCAAATGAACATGGTGACTCTTTTAGACAGATGGTCAGATATGGAGGATAGATGGGCATCTATTGTGGAGAGGAACCAGAGGTATATGGACGTCCCTATTATGAGAACTGTCGGTACAGAGATGGGTCCTCATGGCCCTACTGCTGTGTAACAAGGTGGCCTCCAGTTACTTGCTAGCAGAGAAGTGCAGGTGGCCCATGAGAGGGATGATGGTGGGAGGGGACATGCAAGTGGGGGCTCCTCTCCAAGTGCTCAAACTGCCATTCCCTTGCCAACCCCTCGGTCAGAGCCCCAGATGACTGCCCGAGCAGTGATGGCCGAGTCTGCCCCTGTGCAGCCGCAGGAGCAGCAGACTTTAGCGGGGCCTTCAAAGGCTCCCAAACCCAGAGGGCGACCGCCAAAGGCGTCAAAGCAGGCGCAGCAGGGAAGTGAACAGGTTGCCTCTACATCTGCTGAAGCCACAGTGGTAACACAATGTAGAAGCACGCGTAAGAGAAAGATGACACATAAATGATCACAAGGGTACTCACTTGAGTGTTTTGATAGAATTGAATGTTAAGTTTCTGTTTTTTATTATGTTGGAATAAATTAATCTTGTATGAACTTTTGACATCGTTGTCATTTGTGTGCTCACAACTTGAGGTGGCACAGTGAAGGGTGAGGGTGCCTTTTATGTCCAGCAATGCAGGTGACAGTGGATATAGAGTTAACACCATACATTTACAGCCTCAAGACAGAATGGGCTCGATTTTACCAGGCCCGAGGAGGCGGGTTTGGAGGTGTGTGAGTTGTCAAAATCACAAAAAATGGCGGGTGGGTCCGATCCTGCCTCCATCCCGCCTCTGAGCAATTTTCCCACATGCGTGGTTTCAGACCCCATTTCTATCCCGCCTCCAAGAGGCGGGATAGGCCCTTAAGGCCCTTAACAACCAGTTAATTGCCTCTATAATCCCAATTTGAGAGGCCTTTCTGATTTTAACACTTTTCCCCCATGCTGCACGTCTCCTCTGGAACACGCCAGTTAATCGTGGCGGCCTCACAAGTGGATTGCTTACTAATATCTGCAGCTCTACCATTAAAAAGGAGTTTTCACCAATGATCATTTGCAGGTGGCAGAACTTTGTTGTCTCAGGTCTGGGGGAACTTTTAGTAGGCCTACTCATTGTTGTGGAAGTTTGGAGCCTGACACCCATCTCCAGAGTGACCTCCAGGGAAACCCCTCTCCCCACCTTGACTGAGCGCTTCCTCAACTGAGGTATATACCAGAAGCATGGGAACCATTTATTTCCTTTCCTCCTGGACATCAGATTTGGACAAGGACCAGTCACGGCAGCAGCAGAACCCTGAGCACCACCAACAGCAGGAGCAACAACAGGAGCGCCAAGCTGCTGTTCACCCACCGAAAGCTGAACAGGACAGAAGGTTCCAGCGCGCGACCACATTGCTGCCCGGGATGCAAGGGGCGCACTCATGTTGGCCAGATTTGCTTAGCCTGCACAATCAAACACTTTTGCCTCGCACTTTCTTACCAGAGCATCGACAATGGACAAGAACCTGCAGATTCCTATCACTCTGACCACCATACTGACAATTGCAAGTCACCCTAAGCCCTCAATGTGGAAGTCCCATTTGCGAAATGACACAGGCCACAACTTTAACTGTTTGCCATCACATCTGTTTATCATAACAATTCAAGGATGGCTTGTCAAAAATCAATACAACAGAACACTCAAGTGACTACCCTTGTGACTACTTGTGCTTTATCTTCCTCTTACGCCTGCTCCTATGTGGTGCTTCCCCTGTGGCTTCAGCAGATGTGGAGGCCCCTTGCTCACTTTCTTGCTGCTCCTGTCTCGACACCTTTGGCAGCTGTACTCTGGGGTTGTAAACCTGTGAGGGCTCAGCAACAGCCTGCTGCTCCTGCAGCTGTGCAGGGGCTGAGACGCCCATTTCAGTTGGGTGAGGTCTCTGGTGGGGCTCTGACCGAGGGCTTTGCAGCGGCATGGTCATGTGAGTGCTTGGAGAGGAGTCCCCACTTACTTGTTGTCTGCCACCAACATCCCTCTCATGGGTCAGCCCCACTTCAGAGCTAGCAAATGGCTTGACAGCACCTTGCTGCACTTCAGGGGGGCCACGTGGACCCATTTCTACACTGGAATAGCTGACTATCGCTCCTCAAGAGATGTCAGTCTATTCTGAGCAATGACCATGCTTTCAATACCCTGGCGACAAAGCTCTTCCATGGCCATAGCCATCCTCTCCTCTACAGTAGCCAGCCTTAACATGAATGTAGCCGTCCTTTCCATGGAGGTTTCCATCCTTTCCTTGGTGATGCGTTCATGCATCAGTGACTTCACAAAGGCTCGGCTCATGTTCGCGATGGGCTCCACCATTCGCTCCACAGTCGCAGCGACCCTGGAGACAAAACCTGCCAGAAACTCCTGCACCTGTTTCTGGAGTTCCAGCACCGCTCTCCTTCTGGATGGACCTGGAGGCACAGGGTCAACATGCAGCTGAGCTGAGCTGGCAGAGTCCTGCGCCCTCCGACGAGGACTCTCCAATGCTGTCCCTGTCTCCACTATCTGCTGATGCTCACTTGTGATTTGTGATACCAGGTGACAACACTATTCTATCTCGCGAAGGTCCCACCGAGGTGTGAGTGTCTGCGCTGGTGCTGGGTGTGCTGAATTCTGCTGACGCTGCGCCCTCAGAGGTTGCAGCTTCCTCTGAGGAGTCTTGAGGCTCAGGCTGTTCCTCCTGGACAGTGGGTCCTGTGGGGGAGTAAAGGAAAGAGTTAGAGGTGTGAGGTAAATGTTGCATGCACTTTGAATTGTGCAGATGATCATAAGTCAATCTGTTAGAGCATCAGAATCATTATCAGTCACTCATGCAATGTCAATGAGAGAGATGCTAAACTATTCTGTCACCAGATTGCTGTGATGTGCCCGTCTGTCTGTTCCCCACTTGTGAATCGTCCTCCACTCCGGCGATCTCCAGGGCCGCCTCCTCTGAAGTGGTGAGCTGGACTACTGAGGGTGGCCCTCCTCCCGCCCTCGCTCTTTCCCTCTTATTGTGGGCTCTCTTTTCCTGCAAAGAGGGACACAAGTGGAGTTTGAGCGAGAATGAAAGAGTGAATGTAGAGAATCCATAGCATAGATGCTTAGAAGGAGATAAAGGGCCTTCCCTGTGTGTTGTAAGTTGTTGTCATTGCATCACAGTGATAGAGAGTGTGAGGGCTGCATGGTCGAATAGTTAAGTGAATGTGACCATAGAGAGAGAGGGAATGGGTAAGGGTGCAGGGATGTAAGGGTGAAGTGGGATGTGGAGGAAGAGTTTGGCAAAACAGAGTGCTGGTGATGAGAGGAGATGGGGATCAGATTGAGGCTGATGGGAATGTCATACTCACTTTTCCTATGCGGAGAAGGTTATGAAACCTCTTCCTGCACTGCAGCCAGGTTCTGCAGCAAATAGAAATTGCGTTTACCTCTTGGGACACTTGCAGCCACACAGCTTTAGTCTGCTGGGGAGGCTTTTTCCTCCCTGAGGAAGGGAAGAGCACCTCCTTATTTGCTCTTGCTCCCTCCACCAGAGCTTGGAGGGAGGCCTCATCGAATCTTGGAGCACACTTTGGTCTACTAGTGGACATCATTGGTGAAGGAAGCGTTCAGAACAATGGGCATAAAGTTTAAAGGCTGAAAAAGAAGCAAGGCTGCTTGCAGGCCTTAAATCCAGCATGATTGATGATGTCATCGGAGGCGACTTTCTGTATGAAAAGGCTCTTTGTGCTGGAAATCTACGCGTTGGAAATCAAGTGCCTAATTTGGGTAAAATCGCACTTTTGTCCCGCTTCACATCGGAGTCGGGATCCTGACATGACTACCACCTGACACGCCCCCAGCCTGTCCCCAATGGCAAAATCGAGCCCAATGTGTCTCCCAAATCGTTAAATCAGCAACCTCTGACATTTGAAATTGAGCAGATTTGAGACTGCAGTTGCAGCTGTGAAGCATCCAGCTCATTGGTCTTCCCGACACACTTACCTGGCGCGATCTCCATATGTCATGAAACCCATTGAAAATGTTGGAATATAGGAAAAGGCTGTCAAAATGGCAGTTAACAAGCACTTAACAAGGAATTAAGCGGCTTAAATCCCTTACCCGCCGCTTGGTGTCGGGTCTGTTGTGAAATCACAGACCTGACACTCTTGAAACTCACACGGAGGCAGGTTCATGGTGGGCTTCCAAACAGCTGTCAATCATTGCGAGTTTAGCACTTGAACCGCCTCCGAACCCACCCTCTGAATGCCGGCATAATTGTGGCCCAAGAGTCTGCAAAGGAATATAGACAGGTTAAGTGAGTGGGCAATAAGGTGGCAGATCGAGTATAATGTGGGGAAATGTGAGGTTATTCACTTTGGTGGGAAGACTAGAAAAACAGAATATTTTTCAAATGGTGAGAAACTATTAAATGTTGGTGTTCAGAGAGACTTAGGTGTCCTCGTACAGGAAACACAGAGAGTTAGCATGCAGGTTGTAAGATTCGTAAAATTCCCACATTCCCCCAAGGTTATTAATAAAAGGGACCCTGCATGGACATTTTAAAAAGGGTACCCAAAAAGATGGCGTCCGCACCTCGTGACCAAAAGCCTGCAAGATTTTAAAAAGCTTGGACTCTGTGGCAGCACAAGCAGCTTTGGGAAATCGAAACTTAAAATGTAATTTCTGTGAAAAAGGACTTTGTGTTTTGGAAGCCAGACAGCAAACATTGAATATGCATTACGTCAGATCGTAGACAGATCAAAACCAGTTAGGCCTATACATGAGGCCATTAGTTTGTTCGCATAAATAATCGGAAACAGCTTATGGGAGCCATCAAGGCTGGACAGGCCGATTAGAATGCATTAAAGACAATACAGCCCGGACATCAGGCCATTAGGTGTGATAAACGGCCATCTAAATCCAGTTAACTTAGATTGCTATAATCATTTAAAACAGCCCGCCAAAATTGAAACAATGAACTAACCTGATTTGGCGTGCAGATAAGGGCCATTCGAAAGGAGTATAACTGTAGGCCCCCAGTAGCAATCGCTCTCTTGCTCTTGACTCTGCTCTCTCGACTCTGACCTCTTGTCGGGCCTTGGGCTGCCGCCGCCCATACTCGTACCCTGGCCACGTGACGGGTTCTCTCCTCGCTCCCCCGCAGTAAATTTTTCAACAGTCAAGGACATCCATACCAAGCACAGGGGAGGGGAACGAGACCCGAGTCCAAAGTCACGAGAGAGGGCAGAGGAAATGAGGCGAACGAGACGAGACGAATAGAGACGAAGAAAAAGGTAACAACTCGATAAGAGCAGAGCAGGGCAGTGAAAAACGTATCGATACAGGCCAAGCGCCTAGTTATAAGCGAATAAACGCAGGGGTCAACGCCACAACAAATATACTGGCATTTGATGCTTGGATAGGAAAATCTACGCAGTAAAGACTGCCAACCGCCCTATAGGCACAACGTTACTGCCGACGACCACCCGAGGGAGAAGAAGAGGAGAACCCATCGAGACGAGACGACGACTGTAGCTGAGGAGAAGAAAGGTGTGTTGCAGCAGCGGCTCCAGCACCGCGCCCTGAGACCACGTGGCGACGGGGTACCTAAAAGGACAGAAGACCAAACCTCAAAACCCACATAAACTAGGGGACCAAACCTGGTTCAATGAGGAGTGTAGAAGAGCATGCCAGCAGCAGCACCAGGCGTACCAAAAAATGCGCTGCCAACCTGAGGAAGCTGCAACACAAGACTACATGCATGCTAAAAAGCGGACACAGCATGCTGTAGACAGAGCTAAGCGATCCCATAATCAACGGATCAGATCAAAGCTCTGCCATCCTGCCACATCCAGCCGTGAATGGTGGTGGACCATTAAACAACTAACGGGAGGTGGAGGGGGTATAAAGCGCATTGAGACGTCTGGTGGTTGTGAAAGGCGCTATATAAATGCAAGTCTTTCTTTGTGCCAGCAATGCCCAAATCTTAGGAATGAATAAAAACAAAAATTCATGTAATAGGCTGCTAGTTATATTTGTGTCCATATGCAGGGTTGTGTGCTTGTTTAGATATTTTTACGGAATGTTAATTAATATTTTATGTTATTTGCTCTTCCCATCTTGGAAGTAATATTTGAGATCGATCTTCATGTGAATAATCCTTGATTACAACATTAGATAGATGTGCAGAAATGGAAGAGATGTATCGTGTTTCTTGGCAGATTTGTACAGTGCACACTCTGAGGACATGTCTCTGTTTTATGCAGAATATTTGCCCACATCAATGTACTGAAGATACCTGCTGCTTTGTCTGAACTTGCAGTTTTAGAACTGATGTTAAAAAAGTTGTCCATGTCAATATTTAACTTTTTCCCTTTTTATTAAAATTAACTAAATTATTGGTCCGGATTATGTGGTCAGTGGTGAAGTGATGGCGCTCGCCACTGACCTCGAAGAAAGCTGCCCATAAAGATTTAGCGATCTCTGTGGTGTGGATTTCACCTCTCCCAATGTTAATTTGATTCTGGTACCAAGTCTAGCGGATCTCCAGTACCTAGCAACAGTGACGTCATCAAGTTGGCTAAGCAGCCAATCACATTGAAAAATTCTGACAAGCAGCAAACCAGGAAGTAAATTGCACTGATTATCCTTCACTTTTTAAATAATTTCACAGAGAGCATAATAAAGACTGGGACCTACATATGGGATGAAGGTGGAAGCACATTGGGACATAATAGCTTGCCTTTTCTGTGCGTGCATTATATTTTTGTGCATGTGCAGAAGTGATATATTTTGGGCATTTAATTTTTTTGAGGAATAAACAAACAGTTGAGGCACAGCTTGAACATATCATAAACAAACTTAAAAAGTATATATTATATTAAAAAACATGGAATTTGTATCATAATGGAAACATTTGATATTCCTCAAATATAAAATTAGTTTTTCAGGGCTAGAACAGTTGTTCATCAATATTTATGACTCAGTACACCATTAAAAACCCAGTTACACCTCACTGAACAAAGCTTAACTTTTTTGTTTTTTTTTAACAGCGATATTAAAGTGTAAAAGTTGAAGTTTTCATCAGTTCAGTGATTTCAATTGATTGCCGGCTGCGGGGAGTTCAACAGCACACCTTGTGAAGAGGCAGGGAATGACTGACACCAACTTTTGGATTTCTGTGTTATATATGCATGTGCAGATGCCAGAAGTTGCTGTCAGTTTCACAGTTGTAATGATGGCGAAAGCTGACAGTTTCGCTGTCATTACAACCTCAAATTCCCTGCCATTATTGTGTTTATTTTTGGTCCCATTTGCAAAATCAGCACAACTGTGGGAAGGTCAGCATATTCATGTTTGCACTGTTCATGGGCCAGGAAAACTCGCCTGCTGGTAAAAAGAAAAAATAAAGCGCCTTTCTTAACCTCAGGACATTGCAAAGCACATTGGGATGTAATAGCTTGCCTTTTCTGTGTGCGCATTACATTTTTGTGCATGAGCAGAAGTGATATATTTGGGCATTTAAGTTTTTTGAGGAATAAACAAGCAGTTGAAGCACAGCTTGAACAAGGACAACAAACACCTCGCTATAAAATGAGCAATTTGAAACTATGCCATGTATTGTATTTATAAAAGGTACAGATCTATTCAGGCAGTTTCTTCCCTAACCTGTGTTATCTTACATTCCTGTTTTCATAATTTGGCTCTAAAATTGTGTATATCCTTCCACTCAGGCCTTCAACCTAATTCTAGGCTCTCTTTGACCCAAGGTGCTACAAAGGTCCAAAGATCATTAACTTTGAGTTCTGGGTCTGGTGGACAATGTTAGCTTATTTTCTGTGACCCATGTGTCTGCAGACACATTAAGATCGCCCTATGCCCTCCTATTAATTTGTAGCGCAAACCTTGAAGTCTGCCTTATGCCTAACAGTTTGTGCTCTTCTGGTGTCAAATCTTCAACAACATTGTGTGATAACCCTGTCAAGGTTTGTGGGCTTAGTACAGACTTGAGGCACTAGTCATCGTTCTGCCACAAACACAAGGAAAATAGAATAATCACTTTTTTTATATCTCTCAATATGTGGGAAAATGTGAGGTCATCCACTTTGGACTTAAGAAAGATAGATCAGGGTATTTTCTAAATGGCGAGGAGCTAGGAACTGCAGATGAGCAGAGAAATTTAAGGATCCAAGTACAGAAATCACTGAAAGCTAATGGACAGGTACAAAAAATAATTAAAAAGGCTAATGGAATGTTGGCCTTTATCTCAAGAGGACTGGAATACAAAGGGGTGGAAGTGACAGCCGTACAGAGCTCTGGTTAGACCCCGTCTGGAGTACTGCGTTCAGTACTGGGCACCACACCTCAGGAAGGATATATTGACCCTGGAGAGGGTGCAGTGCAGATTCACCAAAATGATACGGGGCTAAAGGATTAAATTATAAGGACAGGTTGCATAGACTAGGCTTGTATACTATTGAGTATAGAAGATTAAAGCGTGATCTAATTGAGGTGTTTAAGATGATCAAAAGGGTTGATAGGGTAGATAGAGAGCAACTATTTCCTCTTGTGGGAGAGTCCAGAACAAAGGGGCATAAACTTAAAATTAGAGCTAGGCCGTTCTGGGGTGATGTCAGAAAGCACTTCTTCACACAAAGGGTAGTGGAAATCTGGAACTCTCTCCCCCAAAAAGCAGTTGAACCTAGCTCAATTGAAAATTTCAAAACTGAGATTAATGGATTTTATTAGGCAAAGGTATTAAAGGTTACAGAACCAAGGCAGGTAGATGGATTTAAGATATAGATCAGTCATGATCTAATTGAATCGCGGAACAGGCTCGAGGGGCTGCCCCCCTACTCCTGTTCCTATGTTCCTATGAAATGCATTGACTATTCCTATATAAAACCTTATACACCAAAACCAACAGGACAACAAGTAAAGTAAACAATATTTTAAAAAGAGAAAAGGGGAATTACAAAGCCAGAGCAGGTCTGAACCAAAACCCATTAAAATTCACCCTATTTGTTGGCTGTAGAGATGGTAGGTGATTCCAAGTAAGGGATTTTATAGTCATTAGTAACTAGTTCAATGACAATACCTCCTAACAACAAGAGTAAAGTAATTTCATTAAAACCCCAACAAACAAGTCCCAAATTATATTAATATTATTGAACAAGCAGTGGTATTGAGATTTATGTTACTGACTAATGCGGGGCATAATCATAGTTTATATATAAAGTTTATTTTTTTAAGGACAGGAACACAAGGTTAAGAAGTGGGCAGCTAACTGATGGTTCTATCCTGGCACCACTGTGACAGTAGCCAAATTTATTGAATGTGGCACAGCTTTTCGACTCCTACAGATTAATAACAGGTGGATTATACAATCAGCTTTTTTGAAAGTTTAGTGCATAAGTTGTGCTACTTTTGCAGTCATATCAGGACAGATACATTAATAAGATGTTTCCTTTCCTTTAGTATTTCTACAGTCTTGTTTGTAGTAAAATAGAAAGAGATCATAGTAGTTCTTTGGGTAACTGCTTGGATACAATAATTGCTCTTCTGGTCCTGGATACATATGGTAATATATAGCATGTGAGCTACGTTTTTGCATGCAATGTTCTGGCCAGTGTTGGAGGAGTGGCATGTACATGGGTATGATTAGTACTGGTGGGGTAATGATACAAGAGAGATGTTGGAGTTTGGAAGTGTAAGTATCACAAGAGGCCTTGCCCGCTAGCCTAATGTTTGGGAGTAGGGGGCCAGAGAGAGAAACATAAGAGAAAAAGTGAGAGAACCTAGGCAACAGAGATAGACACAGTGATAAGCTGCATGCGTGGGGACTTGTCAGTGTACCTCGAGTTGCTGTTTCTTCTCTTCTACCTCTTTCTTGGTGACACATACAGTTCCATAAGTGGCAGCAGCAGCCTTCAGTGTGGGACTGGGTTTGAGTAAAATTGAAGGGAAACTGCTCCCTTTACAAAATCACTCTTTGTGTTCATTGCATCAGCTGAACACGTTCTTATTTGTCAGCCCACCACATCTTACACAATGAATGATGCTATTACCTTCATGACAAGGCTCCATCTGCTGGATATATATATGCAATGACATGATGGCCCAGTAATTCCGGTCCCAACGCATGAGTACGGATGGGGTACTCACGCGTGGGCCCGTTGGAAGTGCCGGATTTCAGCATGCACAGCGCATGCGCGGAAAACCGGCATTTCCTCTCCTTTAAACCGAGGGGTTAAGAGGCGGTTCCCTTGCGATGTTTGAGGCAGCGCATACGCGTTGAACTTCGTTTTTTTTGACAGGTTTTTCCGTGCGTGAAGGCCTCCACTTTTTACGAATGTAAAAAGCAGACGTAAGGACTTAGTTTTATAAGGTAAGTGGTCTAATAATTAAAGTTAGAATTTTTTTTCCACAGGTTTATTATTTTTTAAAAATTTACAGTGAGGTAAGTGTATTTTTGGACCCGATTTCTTGAAAAAAAATTTTTGGCAGAAATTTCAATAATTGTTTAAAATAGTTTTTTTTAAAGTTATTAATAGTTAATTTAATTATTGGAATGTTTTTTTAACTTTTATTTAAAGTTTAAGTAGTGTTTTGGGCGCCCGGACTTTTCATGAGTTTGACAGGTCTTATGTCTAACTCATGAATGGACTTTTGTAACCTCCCATTGGTTGCCCAGTGCTCACGTGATCCCAGCCGGCTCATCGCACTAAGTACACCGCTGGATCACGCACGCACAGCGCGCCAGGAGCTGAACCGGGCTACAGACCGGAAATCCACGCAGGCCCAGTCTTCAAATGTCAGCGCGATATGTAAGTGTAGGTCGGGGGCTTGCACCCGCGGGAAGCCCCCGACCCAAATTTCTGGGCCATAATAGCCTGAAAAACTAAGGCCAAAATTGTAAGATGCTGCTGTTGCTGTGGAGCCTTGTTAATGTTGAATGGATTTAGAGGCTGAGAAATTTGGCTCCATAGTACCCAGTTTTTCGGCGCTATGTGTGCCGTTTTGTGCCCAAAATGGCATCAGCACTGCATGTGCGCATTTCTGGTGAGGTCACTAGCATAGGCGTTGGGAATGGCGCTGGAATTATGTCGTGTAGGCAGATCGTGATGTCCGTCAGCATGTAACGATTACTTGATACCAGCGCTGCTATTTTTGACCTCAATGCTGCAGCCAACGCCCTCTCTTAAACACGCTGAGCTGAACATGCATGCAGCAGCAGGAAGGACCCCCCACCAGTGCTATTTAAAGGGATCATCACTTGCTTTCAGGCTAGTTGCTGTTTGATTTCTACTGGCTCTTGAGTTTATAGAGGTATTTCCTGGTTTGGTGTCTTATTTGAAGTTGCTGAAGTCTCCAGGGAGTGTGTGGCAGTTACTTCAAGGCTTTTGCTCAGACCAGTTGCTCTCAGACAAGGGTGCAGTAGTATGTATCTCACTTGGCCTGCAGTCTGATAGGGAGAATGAGCAGAGGCGACATAGAGGAAGACAAGCTGCTTGAAGAGGGAGGAGGAGGAGGAGAAGGGCGCTCAGCAGGAGGACATAACCACCCAGGGTCTTCAGGGAGCACTTCTCCTACCTCAACCTCAGTGAGGAACAGTGTATGCGATGCCTCCGCCTCACTAAGGAGGTACTCACTGAAATCTGACACCTGTTGCAGGCAGACCTGCAGCCTCAGAGCAGGGTGAGGGCGGCATTGCCAGTGGCTGTGAAGGTGAGTGTGGCAATAAATTTTTATGTATTTGGCTCCTTTCAGGCTGCAGCAGGTGACACTTGTAACATCTCACAGTTCACCATTCACCATTGCATAAGGGAGGTCACTGAGGCTCTGTATGCAAAGGGAGGTGAATACATTTCACTCTCTCTTGTCAGGGAGAAGCAGTTGGAGTGAGCATGTGGATTCACAAGGATAGCAGGCTTCCCCATGGTGAAGGGTCCCATTGACTGCACACACGTTGCTTTGCAGATGCTGCATGTGAACTTAGAGATGTCCCACAACTGGATGGGATTCCACTCCCTCAGTGTTCAGCTGGTGTGCCACCATACTCAGTGCATCATGTAAGTCAGTGCTTGGTATCCTGGCAGCAACCATGATGCCTTAATTCTACTGCAGTCTGCTTTTCATCCATTACGACAAACCAGAGGGCGACTATTGGGCGACAAGGGCTAACCACTGCCACCGGGCTCATGACTCTGGTGGACAACCCAATCACACATGGGCAGCATGCATGTAATGAAAGCCATGTTGCCACATGGAATTTGATCGAGCAGACTATTGGTGCCCTTAAACAATGCTTCCACTGCCTGGACCGCACTGGAGGAGCCCTGTAGTACTCGCCTGACCACATCTCAAGATTCGTTGAGATCTGCTGCATGCTGCCCAACTTCGCCATCATGAGGGCACAGCCCTTGCCAGCAGGTATACGGTGAAGAGTTGAGGAGGAGGCGGAGGAATAGAAGGAAGAGGAGGAGGAGGAAGAGGAGGAGGAAGGGAGGAGACAACCAAGACAGACTCTTGCTGGCCGGGCTATCCGTGAGCAACTGATCTGACTTCGGTACCAATGAACGCAACCCCAATTCCCCATTCACAGGCAGTCCCACAACTTACCTTCCCTCAGATACAGACCATCACAGCGTCCTCTTGGCCACAATGCTACAATAAAAGCCACCACAAAACAAACATTCCAAACCAACTTTATACATCAATCCATCCAATATTACATAACAAAGTCAACTAATCACGCTTGTATGTTGTCTTAGTGCTTGTCTCTGTGTGCCCCCCCCCCCCCCCACTGGCTGCAGCATGGCTGGTGGAAGGCTGCTGACTCTCAGTGGGGGAGACTTTCAGTGGATGGCCTTGCAGGATGACCTCAAGCAGCTCTGGGCCCAGAAGGCCCGGCTTTAGACTGCACCACCTCGGCAAGAATGGCAGCAGTCTGGGCTGGCTGGCTGACAGACAACAGCAAGGACACTGGCAGAGTGGCAGTGGTGGGAACACAAATGCTGTCATCTTGAGAGTGCATATCCAAGTATTTTTAAAATGTGATTAGGGTTTCTGCCTCTACCACCCTTTCAGGCAGTGAGTTCTAGACCCCCACCACCCTCTGGGTGAAAACATTTCTCCTCAACTCCCCTCTAATCCTTCTACCAATTATTTTAAATCTATGCCCCCTGGTTATTGACCTCTCTGCTAAGGGAAATAGGTCCTTCCTATCCACTCTATCTAGGCCCCTCATAATTTTATACACCTCAATCAAGTCTCCCCTCAGCCTCCTCTGTTCCAAAGAAAACAATCCCAGCCTATCCACTCTTTCCTCATAGCTAAAATTCTCCAGTCCTGGCAACATCCTCATAAATCTCCTCTGTATCCTCTCTAGTGCAATCACATCTTTCCTGTAATGTGGTGACCAGAACTGTACGCAGTACTGTAGCTGTGGCTTAACTAGTGTTTTATACGGTTCTAGCATAACCTTACTGCTCTTATATTCTATGCCTCGGCTAATAAAGGAAAGTATCCCGTATGCCTTCTTAACCACTTTATCTACCGGTCCTGCTACCTTCAGGGATCTGTGGACATGCACTCCAAGGTCCCTCTGTTCCTCTATACTTCTCAGTATCCCACCATTTATTGTGTATTCCCTTGCCTTCTTTGCCCTCCCCAAATGCATTACCTCACACCGCTCTGGATTGAATTTAATTTGCCACTTTTCTGCCCACCTGACCAGTCCATTGATAACTTCCTGCAGTCTACAGCTTTCGTCCTCACTATCAACCACACAGCCAATCTTTGTATCATCTGCAGACTTCTGCAAAATCATGCCCCCTACATGGAAGTCTAAATCATTGATATATACCACAGAAAGCAAGGGACCTAGTACCGAGCCTTGTGAAACCTTACTGGAAACAGCCTTCCAGTCACAAAACATCTGCCGACCATTACCCTTTGCTTCCTGCCACTGAATACATTTTGGATCCAACTTGCCACTTTCCCTTGGATCCCATGGGCTTTTACTTTTCTGACCAGTCTGCCATGTGGGACCTTGTCAAAAGCCTTGCTAAAATCCATGTAAACTATATCAAACTACCCTCATCAACCCTCCTTGTTACTGCCTCAAAAAATTCAATCAAGTTAGTCAGACACGACCTTCCCTTAACAAATCCACGCTGACTGTCCTTGATTAATCCATGGCTTTCTAAATGACAATTGATACGTCCCTCAGAATTTATTTCCAATAATTTGCCCGCCACCGAGGTTAGGCTGACTGGCATGTAATTAATTGGTTGACCCCTTTCTCCCTTTTTAAACAACAGCACAATGATAGCAGTCCTCCAGTCCTCTGGCACCACACCTATAGCCAGAGAGGATTGGAAAATGATGGTCAGAGCCTCTGCTATTTCCTAAAATAAAAACAGAAAATGCTGGAGATACTCAGTAGCTCAGGCAGCATGTGTGAAGAGAGAAACAGAGTTAACGTTTCAGGTCGATAACCTTTCGTCAGAACTGGAAAAAAGCAGGAAATGGTACAGATTTTTAAGCAAGTGTAGGAGCTGGGAAAGTGGGGAGGGGATGAAGGAACAAAAGGGAAGGTCTGTGATAGGATAGAAGGCAGGAGAGGTTAAGAGACATTAAGAGATATTCAAGGCAAAAGGAGATGGTAATGGGACAGGTTAAGAAACAAAAGATGGCTGTAGATGAAGTGCAAATTGCACTTGCAGAATGAAAGACAGCTGCCATGTGGGAGAGAAAAAAAAGTGTGGAAAAAATATATATATGATAGGGGCCAAGGTTATGATCTGAAATTGTTGAGCTCTATGTTGAGTCCAGAAGACTGTAAAGTTGTCTTGTTTTGCACACTTTGTACAAAAATAATAAATTCCAGGACAACGGAGTATTACAGTTTAAACTCTTTTATGAAGCATCAGGTCTGTGATCTCAATCATACAGCACAGTGGGGACAAGATGGAGTCAGGGCCCTAGCCCGGGTCTTCCAAAACAATAGTAGTCCTTACAGATGCCTGCAGGCCAATGACAACTCAGCATGTGATCACATGTGAATATAATAGGTATTCCTTACAGATGCCTGCGGGCCAATGATAATTCAATATGCAAATGTTACATCCCCTTTCTTTTAAAAGAAAAATGTTATGCATTACTTTTAAATCTTTCTTCTACATAATGTTCTTGGTAGCATAAACATATAAGTAAACTCAGCATTTAACTATCGCTGAAAGCATCTCAACGTTTCAATAACGATGTACAGTATTTTTTTTTTAGGGCAGCGATCCGCCTACACCCTTTGACAGTTCACAAGTCAAGGATAACTCTAGGCTTGACCTCTCGTCCCGACCTTGTGTGGTATGGAACTGAGCATGTTCCTGAATCGGTCAACAAATCAGGTTCAGGTTTAGGTTCAGGTAAGTATGATGTGTTTTGTGTATTGCTCTGTTCATCATACTCTGTTGAACTGATCCTCTCGTCAGAATGATGGTGTTGTTCCTTGGTGTTCAGGAGGTGCCTGCGATTGCGGCGGTACACCTGTCCTTCTGGGGTGCGGACGTGATACGATCGCTCAGTGTCAGCTGGCTGGATGACGACTGCTGGCTTCCAGTAATCATGCTCCTGGATTCTGACGGATTCACCATTGTGCAGCAGCGGCAGTAGTCTAGCTGACCTGTCATAGTATCTCTTTTGATGTTGCTGTCTCTGTACACGTTTTGCAGGCACTTGCTTGCAGCTGATGACCTCTGGCTGCAGCTGCTGGTTGGTGCTTGGAAGGACCATCAACAGCTGTGCTGGTGACTTGAAGTTGTCAACCGGAGTGTTGCGGTACTCAAGGAGACTGATGTAGGGTCTCTTTTGTCTGCTTTGGCTTTGTCCATGAGTGTTTTTGCAATCTGGACAGTTTTTTCAGCAAGGCCATTACTTTGAGGGTAATATGGGCTTGATGTGACATATGTGAAATCCCATGCCTTGGCAAATGGCTCGAACTCTTTTGAGTTGTATTGGGGGCCATTGTCTGAGACTAAAGTCTCTGCTATGCCATGCCTGGCAAAGGCTGCCTTTAGCTTGTGGATCACAGCTGCAGATGTGGTGCTGTGAAGCTTGTCCAGTTCAAAAAATCTGCTGTAGTAATCAACAGTCACTATGTAGTCCTCGTTGTTCCATGTGAACAGATCCGTTGCTGCAACCTGCCAGGGCCTGTCTGGGATACGGTGAGGTATCATGGGCTCTTTGACATTTGATGGGTGGCGTTCTAGACAAATGGAACATTTTCCGACAATGTCCTCAATGTGTTTGCACATTCTGGGCCAAAACATCATGTCACGTGCTCTTTGTTTGCATTTTTCCATGCCCATATGTCCAGCATGAATTTTTGTCAACATCTCTTCTCTGAGACTGGTAGGAATGATGATTTTCTTCCCTTTGAAGATGATTCCGTTGATTTGTGACAGTTTGTCTCTGTGGTTCCAGAATTCAGATATGCTCTGAGGGCATTTCCTCCTTTCCTCAGGCCATCCTTCATGTATGACTTTGATCAGCAGTGTGAGTTGTGCATCTTTCTCTGTTCCTGCTCGGATCTCTTTCAGTTTTGAGTCACTCACAGGTAAGCTGTTGTACACCATGTGCACCTGCACATCCATGCCTTCACTGAGGCTGCTGTCCTGGTAGCTAAGAGACTTTCTGGAGAGCATGTCTGCAACAGGAATGTCTTTGCCTGGATGGTGAATGATTGTGAAGTCGTACTTCTGTAGCTGAAGGATCATTCTCTGTAGCCTTGGTGGGGCTGCGGCTAGTGGTTTCCTCATGATTGACTCGAGGGGCTTGTGGTCGGATTCCACAATGACTTGTTGGCCATAGATGAACTGGTGGAAATGCTTACATCCAAACAGAATTGCATATAGCTCTTTCTCGATTTGAGCATATTTGATTTCACTGTCTGTGAGAGATCTGGAAGCGTAGCCGATTGGCTTTCCTTTTTGCAGTAATACTGCGCCTAGTCCATACTTTGACGTGTCCACTTGTAGTCTGAGCTCTTTGTTGGGGTCGAAGTAGGCAAGAACTGGTCCTGGTTCTCTGGTGATTAGGGCTTTCATTTTCTGAAATGCTGTGTCATGTTGTTTGTCCCACAGGAACTCATTGGATTGTTTGAGCAACTGACGCATGGGTGCGTTGATTTCAGAGAGGCTCGGGGCAAACTTGGCTAAGTAGCTAACCATGCCTAGTACTGTCTCCAGCTCTGCGCGGTTCTTCGGCGGTTCCATCTTTTTGATGGTGGAGATTTTCTCTGGATCCAGCTTAATGCCATCAGTTGAGAGGTGATGCCCGAAATAACTGATCTCGGTGGATCCGATTATGCTTTTCTCGAGGTTGAGCCAGATACCTTTCTCCCGTGATCTTTGTAGCATCGCACGAAGGTTCCTGCCATGTTCCTCTCTGTTCCTGCCATAGATGAGGATGTCGTCTACGATTGCGACTACTCCGTCGAGGCCTTCATAGGTTTTGTCAATCTTCCGCTGGAATTCATCCTGAGCTGAGATAAGAACAAATGGTAAATGCAGAAATCGGTAGCGTCCAAATGGTGTGTTGAATGTTGTTAGCTTAGATGACTCTTCCGTGAGCTTGATAGTCCAGTATCCTGATCGTGCTCCCACTAGCTTGGGTGTGATGTCATCTAGCGTTGGTAGAGGGTAGTGCGGGCATTTCATAGCCTTGTTCAAATCTCTGGGGTCGTGACAGACTCTGAGCTTGTCTGTACGTGGTTTCTCAACCACTACTAACGCGTTGACCCAATCTGTCGGTTCTGTTTCCCGGACGATGATTTCTGTATTCTCCATGCTCTGCAGCTCCTCCTTCAGGTGACTACGTAGAGCAAGGGGTATCCTTCTCGGTGGGCAAACCACAGGGGTTGTTGCTGGGTCAAGGTGAATAGTGCATTCACCTGGGAATAGTCCGATTCCTTTGAAAACGTCAGCAAACTCCTCCATGACTGTCTGCTTCTCAACTGGTGCTGTCAATGATAGCACTATTTTGATGAGGTCCATGTCTAAACATGCCTTTAGACCTAACACTGGAGGTGCTTGAGTGTCAACAATGTAAAAGTCCAACATCATGTTGCTTTCTTTGTACTTGCATTTCATCACGCATGTGCCTTTTACAATGAGCTGCTCACCCCCATAGCTGGTCAGTCTGCGTGAGGTGGGCTGCAGCTCACACTCATCCTTCAAGCTGTGATACTCACTCAGAGGAATTACATTAACCTGAGCTCCAGTGTCTAGTTTAAACCTAAGCTCTGTGCCCTGTTTTCCTATCTCAATATCGGCAAAGGCTTGTTCAGTTTCTGAAATCTGCTTTTTTTTTCTGTGACACAGAATCAATAAACAGTTCCTCTGCCTTTGGCTCTCTATCTGGCATTTGGCTGTCACTCACTGTGTGCACTGCTTGCCAAAAACAGTCCTGCAAACTTTAGCAAAATAGTTCTGTTTACCACATTTAGCACATTGCCTTCCTTTGGCAGGGCAATGCTCCTTTTCCCCATGCATCTTGTTTCCACAATATCCACAGTTTCTGAAGCGTTTTATGTCTGTGTCGCCCATTTTTAGAACTCTCTCTGTTCTTTCTGTTCTGAAACACGCTCTCTGGGCGGTGTTCTTTGGTGTGTGTCTATTAGCTGCGTGCACTGTCTGTTCACGTGAGCTGCTCGTGGCACCGGTTATGGTTTTCAACTGTGCTTGGGCTATCTCGTGCGATCTAGCTATGTCCATAGCTTTGTCCAGCGTTAGCCCGGACCCAACATTCAAATGTTTCTCTCTCACTTTAGCTGAATGTATTCCAAACACGATGCGGTCTCTGACCATCTCATCTTTATCTGCATATTCACAGTCATTTACCAGCAGTTTTAACTTAGTCCTGTTCCTGGGACTAGGGACAGGGTCACTGGCAAGGCTTGGGAAGTCTAAGCCAGAGCCAGGCCTGGTTAGTACTTGGAGGGGTGACCATCAGGGAAGACCAGGTGCAGAAGGTCATGGAAGGAGCCCCGAGGAGGGGTGGTTGGTGAGAAGGTCACGGAAGGAGCCACGGGAGGAGCGGCTGGTGAGCAGGCCCGGGCGGTGGGCTGAAGATTGTCGGACAGGAGGAATGGTGGAAATGGAATGGCGGCACGCAGCGGCTTTGCTTCTCCCAGTCATGGGAGCTTGCAAGATCACATTTCGTTGTTCATGTGCTTGTGCAATGACAATAAAGTTGAATTATTATATATTATTATAACTGTTCAAATGACTCACTAGCTCCTTGTACTTTCTCCTGAAACTTGTACCTAGCGAATATCGTATTTGTCTTGGGCATCACATATGCTTCAAAACGGTCAAAATAACTTTTCAGTACCTTTGCTTCATCCGCGGTGAGAGACCATGTGTTAAAAATGTCTCTCCCTTTTTCTCCGATCCACAGGAGTAGGTAGCTGCATCTTTCGTCCTCCCCTTTGCTTTTCAACGGACCCGAGAATATCAACTGCACGTGTTGCTTGAACTTGCGCTGTTCTCTATGTAAGTTCAAAGATTCCCAATTCATTCGAGGTAAGGGAGCTCCAACGATGTCCATTTCAAATCCCTGTTCTGACACCATGTCTTGTTTTGCACATTTTGTACAAAAATAATAAATTGCAGGACAACGGAGTATTACAGTTTAAATTCTTTAATGAAGCATCAGGTCTGTGATCTCAATCATACAGCACAGTGGGGACAAGATGGAGTCAGGGCCCTAGCCTGGGTCTTCCAAAACAATAGTAGTCCTTACAGATGCCTGCAGGCCAATGGGAACTCAGCATGTGATCACATGTGAATATAATGGCCCAGAAATTCGGGTCCCAATGCGTGAATACGCACGGAGTACTCACGCGTGGACCCGATGGAAGTGCCGGTTTCTTGCATGCACTACACATGCGCGGGAAACCGGCATTTCCAATCCTCTGAACGAAGGGGTTCAGAGGTCGAACGCGTGTGCGCGGGAGTCTGCGCGTGCGCATTGAACTTCCTTTTTTTTTACAGGTTTTTCCGTGCGTGAAGGCCTCTACATTTTACACATTTAAAAACCAGGCGTAAGGACTTCATTTTAAAAGGTAAGTGGTCAATTAATTAAAATTAGAACATTTTTTCCACAGGTTTATTATTTTTAAATACTTTAAAATAAGGTAAGTGCATTTTTAGCCCTGTTTTTTTATAAAATTATTTTTTTCAAAAATTTAAATTATTGTTTAAAATAGTTATTTAATGTTATTTATAGTTTATTTAAAAAGTGTGATTTTTTAAAATATTTATTTGAAGGTTAAGTACTGTTTTGGGGGCCGGAATTTTCATTAGTTTGAAATCTCATGAATGGGCTTTTCCCTCCTCCGATTGGTTACCCATGGCTCACGTGATCCCAGCGGATGCATCGCACTAACTACGCCGCTGGATCACGCAAGCACAGCGCGCCGGGAGCTGGACCAGGCCACAGAGAGGAAATCCACGCAGGCCCAGGCCTCAACTGCCGGCGCGCTAGGTAAGTGTAGGTCGGGGGCTTGCACCCGCGGGAAGCCCCTGACACGAATTTCTGGGCCATATAATAGGTATTCCTTACAGATGCCTGCGGGCCAATGATAATTCAATATGCAAATGTTACAAAGTGCCTAATCGAAAGATGAGGTGCTGTTTCTTGAGCTTACATTGAGCTTCAGTGGAATAATGTAAGAGGCCGAGGAGGGTGAGGTCTGAGTGGGAGTGGAGCGGAGAATTAAAGTGACAGGCCACCGGAACCTCGGGGTCTCCCTTACAGACTGAATGGAGGTGTTCCGCAAAGCGGTCACCCAATCTGCGTTTGGTCTCCCCAATGTAGAGGAGACCACATCGTGAGCAGCGAATACAGTATACTGCTATTTCCTCCCTTGCTTCTTTACAGCCTAGGATACATTTTATCCGGGTTGGTGATTTATTTACTTTCAAAAATGCCAAACCCCTTAATATATCCTCTCTCACAATGTTTATCTCATCTAATATTTCTCAAATACATTACCTCCTTAACTACAATGCCTTTGTCGTCCCTCTCTTTTGTGAAGGCAGATTCATTAAGAACCATATCCACGTTTTCCGCCTCCACACACAAGATTCTTTTTTGGTCTCTATAGGCTCTACTCTTTCTTTAGTTATCCTCTTATATATTTATAAAATATCTTTGGGTTTTCCTTGATTTTACTTGCCAATATTTTTTCATACCCTCTCTTTGCTTTCCTAATTTCCTTTTTAATTTCATCCCTGCACTTTCTATACTCCTCTTGGCTTTCTGCAGTGTTTAGCTCTCGGTACCTGTCATAAGCTTCCCTTTTTGCCTTATCCTACCCTGTATCCCCCTTGACATCCGGGGGGCTCTAGATTTGGGGTCCCACCCTTTTTCTTTGTGGGAACATATTTGCTCTGAATGCTCATTATATCCCCCTTGAGTGCCTCCCACTGCTCTGACACTGATTTATCTTCATTAGCTGTTTCAAGTCCACGTTTACTAAATCATATCTCAGCTTAGTAAAATTGACCTTTTTTGGTCTATCTTTGTCCTTTTCCATAACTATGCTAAATCTAACTGAATTATGATCACTACCACCAAAATGCTCTCCCATTGATACCTCTTCCACCTGCCCAGCTTCATTCGCTAAAACTAAGTCCAGAACCGCCCCCCTCTCTTGGGATTGCTACGTACTGGCTAAAAATGTTCTCCTGAATGCATTTTAAGAATTCTACACCCTCTATACCTTTTACACTGATTCTATCCCAGTTAATATTAGGATAGTTGAAATCCCCTACTATTACTGCCCTATTGATTTTGCACTTATCAGAAATTTGCCTACATATTTGCTCATCTATCTCCCTCTGGCTGTTTGGGGGCCTATAGTACACTCCCAGCAGTGTAATTGCCCCTTTTTTGTTCTTCAGTTCAACCCATATGGGCTCATTTGATGATCCTTCTAACATATGATCCCTCCTTACAGCAGGGAGTGCTGCACTGTCGGAGCGTGCCGTCTTTCGGATGAGACGTTAAACTGAGGCCCCATCTGCTCTGTCAGGTGGATGTAAAAGATCCCATGGCACTATTTCGAAGAAGAGTAGGGGAGTTATTCCCGGTGTCCTGGCCAATATTCATCCCTCAACCAACATAACAAAAAAAACCAGATTATCTGGTCATTATCACATTGCTGTTAGTGGGACCTTGCTGTGCGCAAATTGGCTGCCGCATTTCCCACATTACAACAGCAACTCCACTTCAAAAGTACTTCATTGACTGTAAAGCGCTTTGAGACGTCCGGTGGTCGTGAAAGGTGCTATATAAATGTAAGTCTTTCTTTCTTTCTTTCTTTCTTTTATCTTTCTTTCTTTCTTTCTTTCTTTCTTTCTATAATTGTTTCTTTAACCAATATTGTGACCCCCTTCCTTTTTTATCCCCCTCCTATCTCGTCTGAAAACCCTGTAACCAGGGATGTTGAGCTGCAACTCCTGCCCTTCATTCAGTCATGTTTCAGTAATAGCTATGATATCATACTTCCATGTGTCTATCTGTCTCCTCAGCTCATCTGCCTTATTCACTAGACTCCTTGCATTGAAGTATATAGCATTCAGCATTGCCAAACCACTTTGTTGTCTATTTTCTAGCCTTTGTTTCCTCTGCCTTCCAAACTCACTTACTAATTTACTGCCTTCCATTTCCAGCTTTGCTTCTCTCCCTTCTGAATCTATGCTCAGGTTCCCATCCCCTGCCAAGCTAGTTTAAACCCTCCCCAACAGCACTAGCAAACCACCCCGCAAGGATATTAGTCCCGGCCCTGTTGATGTGCAATCTGTCTGGCTTCTACATGTCCCACCACCCGCAGAACCAGTCCAAATGCCTCAGGAACCTAAAGCCCTCCCTCCTGCACCATCTCTCCAGCCACGCATTAATCTGCTCGATCCTTCTATTTCTGTACTCACTAGTGTGTGGCACCGGGAGTAATCTGGAGATTACTACCTTTGAGGTCCTGCTTATTAATCTCTTTCCTAGCTCCCTAAATTCTGTCTGCAGGACCTCATCCCTCTTTCTGCCTATGTTATTGGTACCAATATGGACCATGACCTCTGGATGTTCAGGTTCTGACAATCAGCAGCCTTCCACCAGCCTTGCTGCAGCCACTGGGGCCCCATTACGGAGGAGCAGTAGGGTGGGAAGGGGGGAAGTGCACAAGGGAAGGAGATCACCCTCGAAGGGCAAAAAGTAGGAGATGTGATGAAATGTTGGGAATTATTTTATTAAAGGCCGAGGTTCGTGTTCAAACTTTTGTTTAGTGTTTTGAACATTATCTCCAGCTTGTGTGAACCAGTTATAGAGTCATAGAGTCATAGAGTTATAGAGCACAGAAAGAGGCCCTTCGGCCCATCGCGTCCGCGCCGGCCATCAAGCCCTGTCTAATCTAATCCCATTTTCCAGCATTTGGTCCGTAGCCTTGTATGCTATGGCATTTCAAGTGCTCATCCAAATGCTTCTTGAATGTTGTGAGGGTTCCTGCCTCTACCACCCTTTCAGGCAGTGAGTTCCAGATTCCAACCACCCTCTGGGTGAAAAAGTTTTTCCTCAAATCCCCTCTAAACCTCCTGCCCCTTACATTGAATCTATGCCCCCTTGTTATTGACCCCTCTACTAAGGGGAAAAGTTCCTTTCTATCCACCCTATCTATGCCCCTCATAATTTTGTATACCTCAATCAGGTCCCCCCTCAGCCTTCTCTGCTCCAGGGAAAACAACCCCAGTAATGTCAAAGTAATGCTTTTTTGTGTTTGTTTCTATTAGTTTGTCATGAATAAATGACACACACAGAGTTTGTAAAATAAAAAAGTTTTTGTATTCAAAATATACAGGTTTGGCCTTTGGAATCATTGCTGCCTTGGCTGGCTTTGGGGTTGCAGGTTGCTTTCATTCATGTTGTTCTTCATGTCAGAAGCCATTTCCTCAGTAGGGGCCTAGAAGCGGCTTGTTATCAGTCATTGACGGACGACCCTTGTGTAGTGTATGTACCTTTAAGACAGAACTACTTTTACAGCTCCTGTATACTGTAGTACCGGCAGTGACCACACCTGTATATAAGGCTTGCGCATGCCTCTGTACCCCCAGTCTTGAGACTACCCTCCTCCAGTAAATACCTGTTTATTGTTAAGTTACAGCATCCGTGTGGTTATTGAAAAACAGCATACTCTCAGAATCACGGATCTAACAGTGGTGACGAGTGTCGATTCGAATCTACCTGCAACTCTGCATTTCCCTTCAAGGATTTGCTCCGGGAGGGCGGTGTAAGAAAGTCGAGGCCAGGAACACGGGCGTCGACCACAAGCAACCGCCCAGTCGTCCGGCAGAGAGTGAACATCGCAGGGGAGGCTGTGGAGAGCCGGGCTTGGTTCCCCAGCCATGACGATCAGCAAGAGGCTGACGACAGGTCCAGCGCAGACCCTTCCCGGACAGCGGCGGCTGGAGCCGACCGACGGCGGAGAGAAAGCCGAGCAGCGTCGACGGGGTAAGACAGAGGGTGAAGCGCACAGGGCGCAGCCGGGGGTTGAAAACCGAGCGGCGTCGAGAAAAAAAAAGAAACAAAACGGAGCGAGAGAGAGGGTAAAGCAACAGCTGAGTTCAGGGCCGAGCGGCGTTAAGAATAAAAAAAAAAAAAGAACGTGCAGAGCACAGCCAGTGCTCAAGGGCTGAACAGTGTCCACGGGGAGAAGAAGGGAGAACGCGGGAGACGCCATTGAGCCGCGGAGAAGAAGGAAGAGCGCGGGAGATGCCATTTTTAGAAGCCGCAGCGGAGAAGAAGGGCGCGCGCGGGAAGGAAGGAAAGCGCGGGAGACGCCATTTTGTGCCAGCGGAGAAGAAGGGGAAGCGCGGGAGACGCCATTTTTGACAGTTAAATCACACCCAGGGATGCCGAAGAGTGGCAGTATCTCTACGTTCGACAATGAAGTCAAAGATTGGGCGACATATGTGGAACGTATTGAGGTGTACTGCAGGGCGAATGAAGTGCCAGATGCTAGGAAAGCACTGGTTTTGTTAAATTCCATGGGTGCAAAAACTTATGGGTTACTGTGAAATCTAATAACCCCAGAGAAGCCGGTGACCAAGAATTTCGAAAGCATAGTTGAAATCCTACAGGACCACTTAAACCCCACACCACTGCTGATAGCAGAATGATTTAAGTTCCATAAAAGGAACCAACACAAAGACGAAAGCAATGCTGAGTACCTAATGGAACTGCGCAAGCTATCGAAACACTGCCAGTTTGGAGCGGGACTAGCAGATACGTTAAGGGACAAGTTTGTGTGTGGGCTACAAAGTGAAGGAACCCAGAAATGGCTTCTATCAGAAAAGGATCTTATGCTGGACAAGGCTTTCAGTATGGCAGTATCACACGACGCAGCCGCAAGGGGCGCTGCAGAGATACAACGGAGACCGCAAGAATATGGCACCAATGAAATGTCCTATGGAACAGGGAAGTGCTATTGCTGCGGCAGAACAACACATGACCAGAAGGATTGTTGGTTCAAGGACCAAGTGTGCAGACAGTGTGGAAAAGCAGAACACATAGCAAGAGTCTGCAGGTCTGGGAAGGAAACCAACAGTAAGAAATCTCCACAGGAGAAGTACAAAAAGGTACACCAGGTGATGGACAGTAGTTCAGACGAACAGAAAGGTGACACAGACTCCGGAAGCAAGGAGCTGGGTTGCCTGAAACTACATAAGGTAACCAAAATGAAGGATCACCAGACTATCTGGGTTACACTCAAGATAGACGGAGTCCAAGTGAAAATGGAATTGGACACAGCATCAGCCCTAACAGTCATAAACCAAAGGGACTACAAGCGGCTATTTTCACATATACCCTTGAAAGCTACAGAGATTGTCTTGAAGACATACACGGGGCAAAAAGTCTACCCCAAAGGAAAAATAAGGGTGAAAGTGATATATAAAGGCCAGGGAATACCTAAAATGGATATGTATGTATTGCCAGATGGAGGACCACCACTGCTAGGACGTGAATGGATCCAGAAGATACAATTAGATTGGCATTCCATACAGGCACTGAAGGTTGAGGCCAAAAAGGATGACGACGTCACACCTGGACGACTGTCAAAAATGCTAACTGACGCAAAAGAAGTGTTCCAGGAGGGACTAGGAACACTAAAAGGCATAACAGCAACGATTAAAATAGAGGAAAATGCAAGCCCAAAGTTTCTTAAGGCCAGGCCAGTGCCTTATGCAATCAGACCAGCTGTCAAAGCAGAGCTGGAAGGGTTGGAACGTTCAGGAGTACTGTCCAAAGTAGACTGGAGCGAGTGGGCTACACCCATCGTTCCTGTACTGAAGAGGTCGTTGAGTAATATGCCTGGGGAACCAAAGAAGGTCCGCATCTGTGGGGATTTTAAGGTGACAGTGAACCCAGTCCTTCACACGGTACAATATCCGCTTCCACGAATTGAGGATATTTTTGCCTCGCTATCTGGAGGTAAACGCTTCACCAAAATTGATCTAGCCCAGGCGTACTTGCAAATGGAGATAGAAGAAGCTTTGAAACAATACCTTACGATGAACACTCATAAAGGTCTCTATCAATGCAACCGGCTGGTGTTCGGGGTAGCATCAGCTCCGGCTATCTGGCAGAGGGCAATGGATCAAGTCCTGCAAGGGATTCCAGGGACCCAGTGTTATTTGGACGACATCCTGGTCACGGGCGAAAATGACAGTGATCACCTTGCCAACTTGGAGAAGGTGCTCACCAGATTAAAGGAGTATGGGCTACGAGCTAATCGCCACAAGTGTGAGTTTTTCCAGAAACAGATCTCATATTGTGGCCACGTCATCGATGAAGAGGGGTTACATAAGTCCCCTGAAAAGATTGAGGCAGTAGTCAAGGCTCCAGCACCGGAAAATGTGTCACAACTGAGGTTGTTCCTCGGGCTGGTAAACTACTACCACAAGTTCTTACCAAATTAGTCCACGGTCTTACACTCACTGAACACCCTACTGCAAACAGGGGTACCATGGAAGTGGAATGACGAACGTAGATGAGCTTTCCAGAAGTGTAAAGAATTGATCACATCAAAAGAGGTGTTGGCCCATTTCAACCCAGCACTACCAATTCGTTTGGCATGTGATGCATCACCGTTTGGTATTGGAGCGGTGCTGTCGCACAAATTCCCAGACGGGTTGGAGAGGCCAGTAGCCTTTGCGTCTCGGTCACTAACCTCAGCTGAGCGCAACTACGCCCAGATTGACAGGGAGGCCCTCAGCCTAGTATGGGGAGTGAAAAAATTCAACCACTATCTGCACTATCTGCATGGGCAGAAGTTCACCTTGCTGACTGACCACCAACCACTTGTCTCCATCTTTAATCCTAAGAAGGGCGTTCCAGTGATGACTGAACAACGGTTACAAAGATGGTCCCTGTTTCTAGGGGCGAATCAATATGAAATAGAATATAAAGGCACGAAACAGCATGGGAACGCTGATGGGCTATCGCGCCTGCCACTGCCTACTGTGGAGGAAGAACCAGCAGTGGACCCTATCGAGATATTTTATTCATCAATAATTGAACGATTGCCAGTAACGAACGCGGATATGGAGAAGGAGACCCGCAATGATCCGACGCTGTCTCGGGTATATGATTTGACTGTGAGGGGATGGCCAACACATGGCGACTCACTGTTGCCAGCATTCTCATCCAGAAGAGAACAGCTGTCAGTATGCCAGGGGACAGTGATGTGTGGATCCAGAGTGGTGATTCCACCCAAGTTAAGGGAGAGAGTGCTGAATGAGCTACATGAAGGTCATCTGGGGGGAGTGAAAATGAAAAGCCTTGCTAGGGCTTATGTGTGGTGGCCGGGAATCGATCAACAAATCGAAGACCTAACCAAGAGCTGCTCAGGATGCCAGAAGGTCCAAAATGCACCACCACATGCCCCTCTACACCCATGGGAGTGGCCCTCCTCTCCATGGCAACGGGTGCATATTGATTTTGCTGGTCCATTCATGGACTCAATGTTCTTAATAGCAGTGGATGCTCATTCGAAGTGGCCTGAGGTGATAAAAATGTCCTCAACCACGACAGAGAAAACGATTTGCCAGAAACGGCTTGCCAGAGCAGATTTGCTCTGATAATGGACCTCAGTTGTGTCCAAAGAGTTTTGAAAATTTATGAGAAGGAATGGGGTAAGGCATTACACATCCGCCCCGTATCATCCAGCCACAAATGGCTTGCCTGAGATGTTCGTACAAACCTTTAAGAAGGCGATAAAGGCCATGTGCGACGATGAAATTCCACTACAGCATAAGGTGGACAATTTCTTATTAGCCTACCGAAACGCGACACATGCAGTTACCAACCAGACCCCGGCCATGATGTTCTTTAACCGAAGGTTGAGAGCTCGTCTGGACTTGCTCAGACCAAATGTGCGAACAAATGTTGAGGACAAACAATCCCAGCACCTCAATGAGAAGCCGACAAGGAGCTTCAATGTAGGACAACCAGTCTTGGCCCGTGACTACCGAACAGAGAAATGGCAATGATATGCACAAGGCAGGGGCCATTAATGTACACAGTGGATGTCGGGGAGAACATTGTGAGACGCCACGTCGATCAGATCTTAGTGTCACAGGAACGAGTCAACCCCATGTCTCGAGTACCTGGGGATGAACCCGACATACCGGTAGCATCTACCTCAGAACCAGTAGCAGTGGAAACCGATGAACTACCCGATGAAAAGGGGCCAGAATCGCCTCTGCACCAAGAGCGAGAACCTCAGGAAAGGTGCTATCCCGAAAGGGTCAGGAAGCCGCCCCAAAGACTGAATCTATAAATGGACTATTGTTGTTTAATGTACATGTTAAAGTGTTAATTGTTATTTGAATATTAGGGGTACTACTAATCTAAAAGGGGAGGAATTGTAGTGTATGTACCTTTAAGACAGAACTACTTTTACAGCTCCTGTATACTGTAGTACCAGCAGTGACCACACCTGTATATAAGCCTTGCGCATGCCTCTGTACCCCCAGTCTTGAGACTACCCTCCTCCAGTAAATACCTGTTTATTGTTAAGTTACAGCATCCGTGTGGTTATTGAAAAACAACATACTCTCAGAATCACGGATCTAACACCTTGCAGTTTCAACATTGTGGGCCTCCCTCCCGTCTTGGTGCTGCTGCTGATCATCCCCCTCCTCTTCCTCCTCCTTTTCCTCCTCCTCTTCCTCCTCCTTTGGTGGTGCTCCAAGGCCTGGTGGCATTGGCTGGGTCCTGAGGATTGCCAGTTTATGAAGAATGCAGCACACAACTATGAAGAGGGAGACTCTCTCAGCCGAGTACTGCAGGGCTCCTCCTGAGTGGTCCAGACAGCGGAACCTTTACTTGAGCACACCAATCGTCTGCTCAATTATGTTCCTGGTGACGAGATGGCTCTCATTGTACCACAGCTCAGCAGGGGTGTTGGGGTTACGGAGCAGTGTCATCAGCCAGGTGCGGAGTGGGTAACCCTTGTCCCGAGGAGACAACCACTTGGCTGATGCGCTGCCTGGAAAAGTTCTGGCACACCAGTTCGTTGCAGGATGAAAGCATCGTGGCTGTTGCCATGATAGCGGGCATTGACAGCGAGTCACAGACCAACTGAACGTTTAAGGAGTGGAACCCCTTGCAGTTTCGGAAAACCTCTGCATTCTCATGTGGTGCCCGCAAAGCCACATGCGTGCAGTCAATGGCGCCCTGCACCATGGGGAAGCCCGCTTCCATCGCAAAGCCCAATGTGCGTTCATGCTGTTTGGCCCGGGTCATCGGGAAAGAGATGTACTGGCGTCTCCTTTTATAGAGGGCAGTTGTGACCTGACGGATACAGCAATGGACCGCTAACTGGGAGATATTGGCGATGTCCTCAGTAGCTGCTTGAAAGGAGCCGGTGACATCAAAATCAGAGCCACTGTGACCTTCACTGCCACCAACAGAGATGTCCTGGTCCTCAATTGAGGCTGCAGATCTGGCTGCAGCAGATGGCAGAGCTCAGTGACCACCTTCTTGCTGAAGCGCAGCCTGTGCAAACACTGCTCCTCAGACAAAGTAATGTAGGAGAATTGTTCCCGGAATACCCTGGGAGGGTAAGGTCTCCTGTGCAGAGGCCTGTTGGCCCTCCTCCCTCTGGCCATGATTGCCACTCTCTCTGCGTCTCTGTTGCCTCCGATTCTGCAGGCGCAGAACAATGCCCCGAATCAGTGCAGCCGCCATAGTCTCTTGGGAATCGAAGTAATGAAGGTCAAATCCAAAAATACCGGCAAAGTGATGCTCAGTAGCCAAAACTACTTCACACAGCATTGACTCTATGCAGCAGTCTCTCTATCACTCTCTCAGAATCTCTCTCTCTGTCAGAATGAGTGGTGCAAAAATGTCTACCACAGAAAAAGCCAGGAAGAGGGCGCCTTTAAATAGTACCCCTCCAGTCCCTCACCAACAGGGAAACATTTCAGTCTCCCTGTTGTTACTTGTGCCAGGCGGAAAGGAGGGGGGCGCCACTCAATATCTGGTTCGGGGCGCCACCAGGGCATTGCACGCTCGACTGACGTCATGATCTGCGGGCGCAGCAGATCGGGGCGGTAAACTTTTGTGCCGCCGCAAAAACTCTAGTCAATTTCCGGAGCGGCGCAAACATTGACGCGCCCGGGCGCTAGTTGCTTTGCGCCCCATTAGCGCCCCATTCCAACTGAATTTTTCCCCCAAAGAATCTAAATATTAGATAGCTAGATACTTAATTTAGACTCCTCGGGTTCTGTGGCTTCACTCCTCCTTTTGAGTTGGATGTGAGAAACCGCCTTCCTCCTCTCTACCAAATTCCTACTATCACCAAATTCTTCCACTCTACTTGCAATCCACTCTGATTGCGATTCACCCAACCTCTGTCTCCAAGGTCTGTGCTCAAGCCTCTCCAAGCTCTGTGCACAAGCTGAAGCTATGAATGTAAGATGTGAGTCATGTTTAATAGAGATTATTGGTAGGTGAGCGATGGGATTGTGGTGCATTGAGCAATGTGTGAGGCTAGTGATGCAGATGGTGGGATATGTCATTTGAAGATGAATGAATTGAACCTGACCATTCGTGTGAGGTCATTAAACTTCTTCCTGCATTGCATCTAGGTCCTTGGGGCTACACTGCTGGCATTGACAGAGACAGATATCTGCTCCCATTCCCTTCTCAGTGAGTGCCTGTAGGGATAATGGATAACAATTAGTCATAGGAACTCCACCTAATTTTTTCCCTCCCTGGTCCATGGACACTGAAGCCAACTGTAGAATCCTATTGCTATCCCAGTTGAATCAGCTAACTTAGGACTTTTCTAATTTGCGTGACTTAATACCAAAACATACTATGATGAGGCTTATAGGAGAAGATATACCTTGCCTATTTATGCCTCTAAGGAAACATTAATGTTTTCCTCACAAGATATAGATGAATTAAGGAAGAAAGGATAATGTTTGAATGAAGTATAAAATTCCAGTAGTTACTAGTTCTACACTGATAAGCATCTATTTTTTCCCAACCATTTCCTCTCCAGAAAGTTGACTCCTTGCTGGGGTTGTTCAGTTCCATGGGTGTTGGTCGCACTCTGGTATTTCACCCAATTGGCTGTTGTTCATGTGTGAGCTTTGGCAGTAAGTGTTGGTAGGTTGTTTGACTGCTGGAGGTCAATCCTCTCCTTGCCTGACGTTCACACACATTTGCCAGCATAGATCACTGATCTTTTGATTAAGGGTTAATTTAAAGAAAGGTTTTGAAGTAGGTATGTCAAACTGAAGGTAGGCAGCCCTCTTGAGCAATTCTTGAAGCAAACTTTGTCAATATGAATTTGCTTACTGTCTGTCACCTCATTAGAAGGATAGTTTCCATGTTGTCTCTGTTGCATCACAGGTGTTCCTATGACAGCCTTCTAACAACTTTCTATATTGAAATGAAATTATATTGGGAATGGAATAGGGAATTGCCATTAATGATGTTTAAAAAATATTTATATGATGGGCGGGTATGTATATATCTATCTATCTTCTATATATATAAAACAATGGCCCAGAGCTTGGTGTCGGGGGCTTGCCGCGCGTGCAAGCCCCCGATGTGCGCTCACCCTGCGCGCCGGCATCTGAAACCTGGCCCGCAGTGGATTTCCTTTCAGTGGCCAGGTTCTGATGTCGGCGCGCTGTGCTAACCTGACCCAACGGCATAGTTAGTGCGATGTGCTGGCTGGGATCAGGTGAGCACTGTTCAGCCAATCAGGGGAGGGGAAACTTCATTCATAAGTTTGAGAGTAAGAACTGTCAAACTCATGAGAAGTACTGCACCCCAAAACACTACTTAAACTTTAAATAAAATTTAAAAAAACATCCCAATCATTAAATTAAGTATAAATAAGTTTAAAAAAATAATATAAACAATAATTTTTTTTGTGAAAAAAATACATATATATATAAACAGATACTTCTGTCTGTCTGTCTGTCTGTCTATCTGTCTGTCTGTCTGTCCTCATGTGTGCGTCTGTCCGGCTATGCGCTCGAAGGTTATAGGGCGTACCTATGCGTGCGTTACGTCAAAAGAAAGCTAACAGTTCCGAAACGGTCGTAAGCGTATTTACGTTTGGCCGGAGAAAAATCGCGCCCGCGGTATCCGAAAAACGTTCAACATTCCGCTCATTAGCATCTCATTATCCGCTCATTAGCGACAGAGTGACCTCGAGGTCGACCAATCGTACGCCGGGTTGCTGGCGCGTGCGGCCGGGCCCTCCTACGGTCGAGTGACGGGTCGATTGACCAATCCTACGCTTTGGTGACCTGACGGTCGACCAATCGGTGCGTGTGTGGGCGGGCCTTATCATTCTGAACCGAGGTGAGTCGCCGCCATCTTGATTCCAAACTTTTCCTTTCTTTTTCCCGCTTTCTGCGTCTTTCAAAAAAACGTTGCTTTTAAAACACATATTGTTTCTTAAAAAAGTTAATTACTTTCTAAATCTTTTATCTAATCTCATTAATTTTCCTACCTTTCCCCGTTTTCACAGGTAGGCCTCGAAGCCTCGGCCTCTCCTCCGCACCCACGCCCGAGCTAGGCACCTCCCGGCCCCAGTCAACAAGCGGTCCCCGATCGCCGCCATCTTTGTGATGGCTGGAGGGGCGGGCCTCAGCCGAGCGCCGCTACCTTAGTAAAGGGTGCGCACGCAACAGGAGCAGCTGAGACGCGGCGTCTCTCTCTGTTCCCCGCTCAGCTCGGGCGGGGCTCTCGGGAGTGCTGATCTCGGGCGGGGCTTGGAGAGCGGGAAGGGTTACCCCGGCAACCGGGCCCGCCGGCCGTCTCTCACAGCCGGAATCGGTGCTCTTCAAGCCAGCTCGGGAGGGCGGGGCCAAGTCAGTGCGTGGGGTGGCACGGAGCTCCGTGGAGCCATCGCCGGCGCTGGGCTCGGGTGCTTTGTGGCCTGCAGCCGAACAGCGGCTGCGGACTTCGAGCTGACCGGGGCGCTGGACTTGGCTGGGCCATGTCTTTGCGGGTGTTCGCCTCGGCCAACGGCATCAGGGTGATGGCCGAGGCCGCCAAAAGCGTCCAAGGGAACGCGTTCATCCAGGTGCCGAGGCCCGGGCCCCGGGGCGGAAAGAGGGATTGGAGCGGGGGATGAGGGCTTGGGCAGGGGAGAGGGGGGAGAGAGAGGGGGGAGGAGGGGAGGAGGGAGAAAGGGGG